>NC_084952.1:21701291-22035523 GCF_949316205.1 Platichthys flesus
ACCAATTGCGCCACCTAAACTTGCCTCGTTTGATCTGAAAGGAGAGTGGCCTAGGACAGCTCTTCCATAAATATGGAATGGTGTGAATTCATATTGCTTATTTAATTCACAAATGCAGAGGGCTCTTAATGTCTCCAGGTGGATTTTTTTTAACTAAATATAGATAATTCAGGAGTTGTTGAAGGACTTAGTGTGTCTAATTGGGTCTTATTTAAGGAATAGGTGTATAATGCTGTTTATTTTGTTGCCTGCTTGTTCTTTGGGTTTCATCATACAGTTTTCCCTACCCTTCCCTCTATTCACAGAAAGAAGATTGGTTTTCACGATCAAACTACCTATTTCATAAAAGTGCATGCGTCCCTGGGTGGGCTTGAACCACCATCCTTTCGGTTAACAGCTGAACGCGCTAACCAATTGCGCCACAGAGACTTGCCTCCTTTGATGTGAAAGGAGAGTGGCCTAGGACAGCTTTTCCATTAATATGGAATTGTGTGAATTCATATTGCATATTTAATTCACAAATACAGCTTGTCAATGCAGAGGGCTCTTAATGTCTCCAGGTGGATTTCTTTTAACTAAATATAGATAATTCAGGAGTTGTTGAAGGACTTAGTGTGTCTAATTGGGTCTTATTTAAGGAATAGGTGTATAATGTTGTCTATTTAACTGCCTGCTTGTTCTGTGAGTTTCATCATACGGTTTTCCAAACCTTCCCTCTGTTCAAAGAAAGAAGATTGGTTTTCACGAACAAACCAACCTATTTCATGAAAGTGCATGCGTCCCTGGGTGGGATTGAACCACCATCCTTTCAGTTAACAGCCGAACGCGTTAACCAATTGCGCCACAGAAACCTGCTTCCTTTAATCTGAAAGGAGAGTGGCCTAGGACAGCTCTTCCATTAACATGGAATTGTGTGAATTCGTATTGCATATTTAATTCACAAATACATCTTGTCAATGCAGAGGGCTCTTAATGTCTCCAGGTGGATTTTTTTTAACTAAATATAGATAATTCAGGAGTTGTTGAAGGACTCAGTGTGTCTAATTGGGTCTTATTTTAGGAATAGGTGTATAATGCTGTTTATTTTGTTGCCTGCTTGTTCTGTGGGTTTCATCAAACGGTTTTCCAACCCTTCCCTCTGTTCACAGAAAGAAGATTGGTTTTCACAATCAAACCTCCTATTTCATGAAAGTGCATTCGTCCCTGGGTGGGCTAGAACCACCATCCTTTCGGTTAACAGCCGAACGCACTAACCAATTGCGCCACAGAGACCCACTTCCTTTGATCTGAAAGGAGAGTGGCCTAGGACAGCTCTTCCATTAATATGGAATTTTGTGAATTCATATTGCATATTTAATTCACAAATACAGCTTGTCAATGCAGAGGGCTCTTAATGTGTCCAGGTGGATTTTTTTTAACTAAATATAGATAATTCAGGAGTTGTTGAAGGACTCAGTGTGTCTAATTGGGTCTTATTTTAGGAATAGGTGTATAATGCTGTTTATTTTGTTGCCTGCTTGTTCTGTGGGTTTCATCAAACGGTTTTCCAACCCTTCCCTCTGTTCACAGAAAGAAGATTGGTTTTCACAATCAAACCAACCTATTTCATGAAAGTGCATGCGTCCCTGGGTGGGCTTGAACCATCATCCTTTCAGTTAACAGCCGAACACGCTAACCAATTGCACCACAGAGACCCGCTTCCTTTGATCTGAAAGGAGAGTGGCCTAGGACAGCTCTTCCATTAACATGGAATTGTGTGAATTCATATTGCATATTTAATTCACAAATAGAGCTTGTCAATGCAGAGGGCTCTTAATGTCTCCAGCTGGATTTTTTTTCACTAAATATAGATAAATCAGGACCTGTTGAAGAAATAGGTGTATAATGCTGTCTATTTTATTGCCTGCTTGTTCTGTGAGTTTCATCATATGGTTTTCCAAACCTTCCCTCTGTAAAAGGAAAGAAGATTGGTTTTCATGATAAAACCACCTATTTCATGAAAGTGCATGCGTCCCTGGATGGGCTTGAACCACCATCCTTTCAGTTAACAGCCGAACGCACTAACCAATTGCGCCACAGAGACCCACTTCCTTTGATCTGAAAGGAGAGTGGCCTAGGACAGCTCTTCCATTAATATGGAATTGTGTGAATTCATTTTGCTTATTTAATTCACAAATGCAGAGGGCTCTTAATGTCTCCAGGTGGATTTTTTTTAACTAAATATAGATAATTCAGGAGTTGTTGAAGGACTTAGTGTGTCTAATTGGGTCTTATTTAAGGAATAGGTGTATAATGCTGTTTATTTTGTTGCCTGCTTGTTCTGTGGGTTTCATCAAACGGTTTTCCAACCCTTCCCTGTGTTCACAGATAGAAGATTGGTTTTCACAATCAAACTTCCTATTTCATGAAAGTGCATTCGTCCCTGGGTGGGCTTGAACCACCATCCTTTCAGTTAGCAGCCGAACGCACTAACCAATTGCGCCACAGAGACCCACTTCCTTTGATCTGAAAGGAGAGTGGCCTAGGACAGCTCTTCCATTAATATGGAATTGTGTGAATTCATTTTGCATATTTAATTCACAAATACGGCTTGTCAATGCAGAGGGCTCTTAATGTGTCCAGGTGGATTTTTTTTAACTAAATATAGATAATTCAGGAGTTGTTGAAGGACTCAGTGTGTCTAATTGGGTCTTATTTTAGGAATAGGTGCATAATGCTGTCTATTTTGTTGCCTGCTTGTTCTGTGGGTTTCATCATACAGTTTTCCAACCGTTCCCTCTGTTCACAGAAAGAAGATTGTTTTTTTACGATCAGACTACCTATTTCATAAAAGTGCATGCATCCCTGGGTGGGCTTGAACCACCATCCTTTCGGTTAACAGCCAAACGCGCTAACCAATTGCGCCACAGAGACTTGCCTCCTTTAACCTCAAAGGGGAGTGGCTTAGGACAGCTCGTCCATTTATATGGATTTGTTTGATGTCGTTTTGCATATTTAATTTACATTCAAAGCTTGACAATACTGTGGTTTCATAATGTGTCCAGCTGGATTTTTTTTCACTAAATATAGATAAATCAGGACCTGTTGAAGAAATAGGTGTATAATGCTGTCAATTTTATTGCTTGCTTGTTCTTTGAGTTTCATCATACGGTTTTCCAAACCTTCCCTCTGTTCAAGGAAAGAAGATTTTCACGATAAAACCACCTATTTCATGAAAGAGCATGCGTCCCTGGGTGGGCTAGAACCACCAACCTTTCAGTTAACAGCCAAACGCGCTAACCAATTGCGCCACAGAGACCCGCTTCCTTTGATCTGAAAGGAGAGTGGCCTAGGACATCTCTTCCATTAATATGGAATTGTGTGAATTCATATTGCATATTTAATTCACAAATACAGCTTGTCAATGCAGAGGGCTCTTAATGTCTCCAGGTGGATTTTTTTTAACTAAATATAGATAATTCAGGAGTTGTTGAAGGACTCAGTGTGTCTAATTGGGTTTTATTTTAGGAATAGGTGCATAATGCTGTCTATTTTATTGCCTGCTTGTTCTGTAGGTTTCATCATACGGTTTTCCAAACCTTCCCTCTGTTCACAGAAAGAAGATTGGTTTTCACGATCAAACCACCTATTTCATGAAAGAGTATGCATCCCTGGGTGGGCTTGAACCACCATCCTTTCGGTTAACAGCCAAACGCGCTAACCAATTGCGCCACAGAGACTTGCCTCCTTTAACCTCAAAGGGGAGTGGCTTAGGACAGCTCGTCCATTCATATGGATTTGTTTGATGTCGTTTTGCATATTTTATTTACATTCAAAGCTTGACAATACTGTGGTTTCATAATGTGTCCAGCTGGATTTTTTTTCACTAAATATAGATAAATCAGGACCTGTTGAAGAAATAGGTGTATAATGCTGTCAATTTTATTGCCTGCTTGTTCTTCGAGTTTCATCATACGGTTTTCCAAACCTTCCCTCTGTTCAAGGAAAGAAGATTGGTTTTCTCGATAAAACCACCTATTTCATGAAAGAGCATGCGTCCCTGGGTGGGCTAGAACCACCAACCTTTCAGTTAACAGCCGAACGCGCTAACCAATTGCGCCACAGAGTTCCGCTTCCTTTGATCTGAAAGGAGAGTGGCCTAGGACATCTCTTCCATTAATATGGAATTGTGTGAATTCATATTGCATATTTAATTCACAAATACAGCTTGTCAATGCAGAGGGCTCTTAATGTCTCCAGGTGGATTTTTTTTAACTAAATATAGATAATTCAGGAGTTGTTGAAGGACTCAGTGTGTCTAATTGGGTCTTATTTTAGGAATAGGTGCATAATGCTGTCTATTTTATTGCCTGCTTGTTCTGTAGGTTTCATCATACGGTTTTCCAAACCTTCCCTCTGTTCACAGAAAGAAGATTGGTTTTCACGATCAAACCACCTATTTCATGAAAGAGCATGCATCCCTGGGTGGGCTTGAACCACCATCCTTTCGGTTAACAGCCGAACGCACTAACCAATTGCGCCACAGAGACTTGCCTCCTTTAATCTCAAAGGGGAGCGGCCTAGGACAGCTCGTCCATTTATATGGATTTGTTTGATCTCGTTTTGCATATTTAATTTACATTCAAAGCTTGACAATACAGTGGTTTCATAATGTGTCCAGCTGGATTTTTTTTCACTAAATATAGATAAATCAGGACCTGTTGAAGAAATAGGTGTATAATGCTGTCAATTTTATTGCCTGGTTGTTCTGTTAGTTTCATCATACGGTTTTCCAACCCTTCCCTCTGTTCAAGGAAAGAAGATTGGTTTTCACGATCAAACTACCTATTTCATAAAAGTGCATGCGTCCCTGGGTGGGCTTGAAACACCAACCTTTCCGTTAACAGCGGAACACGCTAACCAACTGCGCCACAGAGACTCGCTTCCTTTGATCTGAAAGGAGAGTGGCCTAGGACAGCTCTTCCATTAATATGGAATTGTGTGAATTCATATTGCATATTTAATTCACAAATACAGCTTGTCAATGCAGAGGGCTCTTAATGTCTCCAGGTGGATTTTTTTAACTAAATATAGATAATTCAGGAGTTGTTGAAGGACTCAGTGTGTCTAATTGGGTCTTATTTTAGGAATAGGTGCATAATGCTGTCTATTTTATTGCCTGCTTGTTCTCTGGGTTTCATCATACTGTTTTCCAACCCTTCCCTCTGTTCACAGAAAGCAGATTGGTTTTCACGATCAAACTACCTATTTCATAAAAGTGCATGCGTCCCTGGGTGGGCTTGAACCACCATACTTTCGGTTAACGGCCTAACGCGCTAACCAATTGCGCCACAGAGACTTGCCTCCTTTGACCTGAAAGGAGAGTGGCCTAGGACAGCTCTTCCATTAATATGGAATGGTGTGAATTCATATTGCTTATTTAATTCACAAATGCAGAGGGCTCTTAATGTCTCCAGGTGGATTTTTTTTAAATAAAAATAGATAATTCAGGAGTTGTTGAAGGACTCAGTGTGTATAATTGGGTCTTATTTAGGAATAGGTGCATAATGCTGTCTATTTTATTGCCTGCTTGTTCTGTGGGTTTCATCATACGGTTTTCCAAACCTTCCCTCTGTTCACAGAAAGAAGATTGTTTTTCACGATCAAACCACCTATTTCATGAAAGAGCATGCGTGCCTGGGTGGGCTTGAACCACCATCCTTTCGGTTAACAGCCGAACGCGCTAACCAATTGCGCAACAGAAACTTGCCTCCTTTGATCTGAAAGGAGAGTGGCCTAGGACAGCTCTTCCATTAATATGGAATTGTGTGAATTCATATTGCATATTTAATTCACAAATACAGCTTGTCAATGCAGAGGGCTCTTAATGTCTCCAGGTGGATTTTTTTTAAGTAAATATAGATAATTCAGGAGTTGTTGAAGGACTTAGTGTGTCTAATTGGGTCTTATTTAAGGAATAGGTGTATAATGCTGTTTATTTTGTTGCCTGTTGTTCTTTGGGTTTCATCATACAGTTTTCCCTACCCTTCCCTCTATTCACAGAAAGAAGATTGGTTTTCACGATCAAACTACCTATTTCATAAAAGTGCATGCGTCCCTGGGTGGGTTTGAACCACCATCCTTTCAGTTAACAGCCGAACGCGGTAACCAATTGCGCAACAGAAACTTGCCTCCTTTGATCTGAAAGGAGAGTGGCCTAGGACAGCTCTTCCATTAATATGGAATCGTGTGAATTCATATTGCATATTTACTTCACAAATACAGCTTGTCAATACAGAGGGCTCTTAATGTCTCCAGGTGGATTTTTTTTAACTAAATATAGATAATTCAGGAGTTGTTGATGGACTTAGTGTGTCTAATTGGGTCTAATTTAAGGAATAGGTGTATAATGCTGTTTATTTTATTGCCTGCTTGTTCTGTGGGTTTCATCATACGGTTTTCCAAACCTTCCCTCTGTTCACAGAAAGAAGATTGGTTTTCATGATCAAACCACCTACTTCATGAAAGAGCATGCATCCCTGGGTGGGCTTGAACCACCATCCTTTCGGTTAACAGCCGAACGCACTAACCAATTGCGCCACAGAGACTTGCCTCCTTTAATCTCAAAGGGGAGTGGCCTAGGACAGCTCGTCAATTTATAGGATTTGTTTGATCTCGTTTTGCATATTTAATTTACATTCAAAGCTTGACAATACAGTGGTTTCATAATGTGTCCAGCTGGATTTTTTTCACTAAATATAGATAAATCAGGACCTGTTGAAGAAATAGGTGTATAATGCTGTCTATTTTATTGCCTGCTTGTTCTGTGAGTTTCATCATATGGTTTTCCAAACCTTCCCTCTGTAAACGGAAAGAAGATTGGTTTTCATGATAAAACCACCTATTTCATAAAAGTGCATGCGTCCCTGGGTGGGCTTGAACCACCATCCTTTCAGTTAACAGCCGAACGCGCTAACCAATTGCGCCACAGAAACTTGCTTCCTTTGATCTGAAAAGGAGAGTGGCCTAGGACAGCTCTTCCATTAATATGGAATTGTGTGAATTCATATTGCATATTTAATTCACGAATACAGCTTGTCAATGCAGAGGGCTCTTAATGTCTCCAGGTGGATTTTTTTTAACTAAATATAGATAATTCAGGAGTTGTTGAAGGAGTTAGTGTGTCTAATTGGGTCTTATTTAAGGAATAGGTGTATAATGCTGTTTATTTTGTTGCCTGCTTGTTCTGTGGGTTTCATCATACAGTTTTCCAACCGTTCCCTCTGTTCACAGAAAGAAGATTGTTTTTTTACGATCAGACTACCTATTTCATAAAAGTGCATGCATCCCTGGGTGGGCTTGAACCACCATCCTTTCGGTTAACAGCCAAACGCGCTAACCAATTGCGCCACAGAGACTTGCCTCCTTTAACCTCAAAGGGGAGTGGCTTAGGACAGCTCGTCCATTTATATGGATTTGTTTGATGTCGTTTTGCATATTTAATTTACATTCAAAGCTTGACAATACTGTGGTTTCATAATGTGTCCAGCTGGATTTTTTTTCACTAAATATAGATAAATCAGGACCTGTTGAAGAAATAGGTGTATAATGCTGTCAATTTTATTGCTTGCTTGTTCTTTGAGTTTCATCATACGGTTTTCCAAACCTTCCCTCTGTTCAAGGAAAGAAGATTTTCACGATAAAACCACCTATTTCATGAAAGAGCATGCGTCCCTGGGTGGGCTAGAACCACCAACCTTTCAGTTAACAGCCAAACGCGCTAACCAATTGCGCCACAGAGACCCGCTTCCTTTGATCTGAAAGGAGAGTGGCCTAGGACATCTCTTCCATTAATATGGAATTGTGTGAATTCATATTGCATATTTAATTCACAAATACAGCTTGTCAATGCAGAGGGCTCTTAATGTCTCCAGGTGGATTTTTTTTAACTAAATATAGATAATTCAGGAGTTGTTGAAGGACTCAGTGTGTCTAATTGGGTTTTATTTTAGGAATAGGTGCATAATGCTGTCTATTTTATTGCCTGCTTGTTCTGTAGGTTTCATCATACGGTTTTCCAAACCTTCCCTCTGTTCACAGAAAGAAGATTGGTTTTCACGATCAAACCACCTATTTCATGAAAGAGTATGCATCCCTGGGTGGGCTTGAACCACCATCCTTTCGGTTAACAGCCAAACGCGCTAACCAATTGCGCCACAGAGACTTGCCTCCTTTAACCTCAAAGGGGAGTGGCTTAGGACAGCTCGTCCATTCATATGGATTTGTTTGATGTCGTTTTGCATATTTTATTTACATTCAAAGCTTGACAATACTGTGGTTTCATAATGTGTCCAGCTGGATTTTTTTTCACTAAATATAGATAAATCAGGACCTGTTGAAGAAATAGGTGTATAATGCTGTCAATTTTATTGCCTGCTTGTTCTTCGAGTTTCATCATACGGTTTTCCAAACCTTCCCTCTGTTCAAGGAAAGAAGATTGGTTTTCTCGATAAAACCACCTATTTCATGAAAGAGCATGCGTCCCTGGGTGGGCTAGAACCACCAACCTTTCAGTTAACAGCCGAACGCGCTAACCAATTGCGCCACAGAGTTCCGCTTCCTTTGATCTGAAAGGAGAGTGGCCTAGGACATCTCTTCCATTAATATGGAATTGTGTGAATTCATATTGCATATTTAATTCACAAATACAGCTTGTCAATGCAGAGGGCTCTTAATGTCTCCAGGTGGATTTTTTTTAACTAAATATAGATAATTCAGGAGTTGTTGAAGGACTCAGTGTGTCTAATTGGGTCTTATTTTAGGAATAGGTGCATAATGCTGTCTATTTTATTGCCTGCTTGTTCTGTAGGTTTCATCATACGGTTTTCCAAACCTTCCCTCTGTTCACAGAAAGAAGATTGGTTTTCACGATCAAACCACCTATTTCATGAAAGAGCATGCATCCCTGGGTGGGCTTGAACCACCATCCTTTCGGTTAACAGCCGAACGCACTAACCAATTGCGCCACAGAGACTTGCCACCTTTAATCTCAAAGGGGAGCGGCCTAGGACAGCTCGTCCATTTATATGGATTTGTTTGATCTCGTTTTGCATATTTAATTTACATTCAAAGCTTGACAATACAGTGGTTTCATAATGTGTCCAGCTGGATTTTTTTTCACTAAATATAGATAAATCAGGACCTGTTGAAGAAATAGGTGTATAATGCTGTCAATTTTATTGCCTGGTTGTTCTGTGAGTTTCATCATACGGTTTTCCAACCCTTCCCTCTGTTCAAGGAAAGAAGATTGGTTTTCACGATCAAACTACCTATTTCATAAAAGTGCATGCGTCCCTGGGTGGGCTTGAAACACCAACCTTTCCGTTAACAGCGGAACACGCTAACCAACTGCGCCACAGAGACTCGCTTCCTTTGATCTGAAAGGAGAGTGGCCTAGGACAGCTCTTCCATTAATATGGAATTGTGTGAATTCATATTGCATATTTAATTCACAAATACAGCTTGTCAATGCAGAGGGCTCTTAATGTCTCCAGGTGGATTTTTTTAACTAAATATAGATAATTCAGGAGTTGTTGAAGGACTCAGTGTGTCTAATTGGGTCTTATTTTAGGAATAGGTGCATAATGCTGTCTATTTTATTGCCTGCTTGTTCTCTGGGTTTCATCATACTGTTTTCCAACCCTTCCCTCTGTTCACAGAAAGCAGATTGGTTTTCACGATCAAACTACCTATTTCATAAAAGTGCATGCGTCCCTGGGTGGGCTTGAACCACCATACTTTCGGTTAACGGCCTAACGCGCTAACCAATTGCGCCACAGAGACTTGCCTCCTTTGACCTGAAAGGAGAGTGGCCTAGGACAGCTCTTCCATTAATATGGAATGGTGTGAATTCATATTGCTTATTTAATTCACAAATGCAGAGGGCTCTTAATGTCTCCAGGTGGATTTTTTTTAAATAAAAATAGATAATTCAGGAGTTGTTGAAGGACTCAGTGTGTATAATTGGGTCTTATTTAGGAATAGGTGCATAATGCTGTCTATTTTATTGCCTGCTTGTTCTGTGGGTTTCATCATACGGTTTTCCAAACCTTCCCTCTGTTCACAGAAAGAAGATTGTTTTTCACGATCAAACCACCTATTTCATGAAAGAGCATGCGTGCCTGGGTGGGCTTGAACCACCATCCTTTCGGTTAACAGCCGAACGCGCTAACCAATTGCGCAACAGAAACTTGCCTCCTTTGATCTGAAAGGAGAGTGGCCTAGGACAGCTCTTCCATTAATATGGAATTGTGTGAATTCATATTGCATATTTAATTCACAAATACAGCTTGTCAATGCAGAGGGCTCTTAATGTCTCCAGGTGGATTTTTTTTAAGTAAATATAGATAATTCAGGAGTTGTTGAAGGACTTAGTGTGTCTAATTGGGTCTTATTTAAGGAATAGGTGTATAATGCTGTTTATTTTGTTGCCTGTTGTTCTTTGGGTTTCATCATACAGTTTTCCCTACCCTTCCCTCTATTCACAGAAAGAAGATTGGTTTTCACGATCAAACTACCTATTTCATAAAAGTGCATGCGTCCCTGGGTGGGTTTGAACCACCATCCTTTCAGTTAACAGCCGAACGCGGTAACCAATTGCGCAACAGAAACTTGCCTCCTTTGATCTGAAAGGAGAGTGGCCTAGGACAGCTCTTCCATTAATATGGAATCGTGTGAATTCATATTGCATATTTACTTCACAAATACAGCTTGTCAATACAGAGGGCTCTTAATGTCTCCAGGTGGATTTTTTTTAACTAAATATAGATAATTCAGGAGTTGTTGATGGACTTAGTGTGTCTAATTGGGTCTAATTTAAGGAATAGGTGTATAATGCTGTTTATTTTATTGCCTGCTTGTTCTGTGGGTTTCATCATACGGTTTTCCAAACCTTCCCTCTGTTCACAGAAAGAAGATTGGTTTTCATGATCAAACCACCTACTTCATGAAAGAGCATGCATCCCTGGGTGGGCTTGAACCACCATCCTTTCGGTTAACAGCCGAACGCACTAACCAATTGCGCCACAGAGACTTGCCTCCTTTAATCTCAAAGGGGAGTGGCCTAGGACAGCTCGTCAATTTATAGGATTTGTTTGATCTCGTTTTGCATATTTAATTTACATTCAAAGCTTGACAATACAGTGGTTTCATAATGTGTCCAGCTGGATTTTTTTCACTAAATATAGATAAATCAGGACCTGTTGAAGAAATAGGTGTATAATGCTGTCTATTTTATTGCCTGCTTGTTCTGTGAGTTTCATCATATGGTTTTCCAAACCTTCCCTCTGTAAACGGAAAGAAGATTGGTTTTCATGATAAAACCACCTATTTCATAAAAGTGCATGCGTCCCTGGGTGGGCTTGAACCACCATCCTTTCAGTTAACAGCCGAACGCGCTAACCAATTGCGCCACAGAAACTTGCTTCCTTTGATCTGAAAAGGAGAGTGGCCTAGGACAGCTCTTCCATTAATATGGAATTGTGTGAATTCATATTGCATATTTAATTCACGAATACAGCTTGTCAATGCAGAGGGCTCTTAATGTCTCCAGGTGGATTTTTTTTAACTAAATATAGATAATTCAGGAGTTGTTGAAGGAGTTAGTGTGTCTAATTGGGTCTTATTTAAGGAATAGGTGTATAATGCTGTTTATTTTGTTGCCTGCTTGTTCTGTGGGTTTCATCATACAGTTTTCCAACCGTTCCCTCTGTTCACAGAAAGAAGAGTGTTTTTTTACGATCAAACTACCTATTTCATAAAAGTGCATGCGTCTCTGGGTGGGCTTGAACCACCATCCTTTCGGTTAACAGCCGAACGCGCTAACCAATTGCGCCACAGAGACCCACTTTCTTTGATCTGAAAGGAGAGTGGCCTAGGACAACTCTTCCATTAATATTGAATTGTGTGAATTTATATTGCATATTTAATTTACATTCAAAGCTTGACAATACAGTGGTTCATAATGTGTCCAGCTGGATTTTTTTTCACTAAATATAGATAAATCAGGACCTGTTGAAGAAATAGGTGTATAATGCTGTCTATTTTATTGCCTGCTTGTTCTGTGAGTTTCATCATATGGTTTTCCAAACCTTCCCTCTGTAAAAGGAAAGAAGATTGGTTTTCATGATAAAACCACCTATTTCATAAAAGTGCATGCGTCCCTGGGTGGGCTTGAACCACCATCCTTTCAGTTAACAGCCGAACGCGCTAACCAATTGCGCCACAGAGACCCGCTGCCTTTGATCTGAAAGGAGAGTGGCCTAGGACAGCTCTTCCATTAATATGGAATTTGTGATTTCATATTGCATATTTAATTCACAAATACAGCTTGTCAATGCAGAGGGCTCTTAATGTCTCCAGGTGGATTTTTTTTAACTAAATATAGATAATTCAGGAGTTGTTGAAGGACTCAGTGTGTCTAATTGGGTCTTATTTTAGAAATAGGTGTATAATGCTGTTTATTTTGTTGCCTGCTTGTTCTGTGGGTTTCATCATACAGTTTTCCAACCGTTCCCTCTGTTCACAGAAAGAAGATTGTTTTTTTACGATCAAACTACCTATTTCATAAAAGTGCATGCGTCCCTGGGTGGGCTTGAACCATCATCCTTTCAGTTAAACGCGCTAACCAATTGCGCCACAGAAACTTGCCTCCTTTGATCTGAAAGGAGAGTGGCCTAGGACAGCTCTTCCATTAATATGGAATTGTGTGAATTCATATTGCTTACTTAATTCACAAATACAGCTTGTCAATGCAGAGGGCTCTTAATGTCTCCAGGTGGATTTTTTTTAACTAAATATAGATAATTCAGGAGTTGTTGAAGGACTTAGTGTGTCTAATTGGGTCTTATTTAAGGAATAGGTGTATAATGCTTTTTATTTTGTTGCCTGCTTGTTCTGTGGGTTTCATCATACAGTTTTCCAACCGTTCCCTCTGTTCACAGAAAGAAGATTGTTTTTTTACGATCAAACTACCTATTTCATAAAAGTGCATGCGTCCCTGGGTGGGCTTGAACCACCATCCTTTCGGTTAACAGCCGAACGCGCTAACCAATTGCGCCACAGAGACCCACTTCCTTTGATCTGAAAGGAGAGTGGCCTAGGACAACTCTTCCATTAATATTGAATTGTGTGAATTTATATTGCATATTTAATTTACATTCAAAGCTTGACAATACAGTGGTTTCATAATGTGTCCAGCTGGATTTTTTTTCACTAAATATAGATAAATCAGGACCTGTTGAAGAAATAGGTGTATAATGCTGTCTATTTTATTGCCTGCTTGTTCTGTGAGTTTCATCATATGGTTTTCCAAACCTTCCCTCTGTAAAAGGAAAGAAGATTGGTTTTCATGATAAAACCACCTATTTCATGAAAGTGCATGCGTCCCTGGGTGGGCTTGAACCACCATCCTTTCAGTTAACAGCCGAACGCGCTAACCAATTGCGCCACAGAGACCCGCTTCCTTTGATCTGAAAGGAGAGTGGCCTAGGACAGCTCTTCCATTAATATGGAAGTTGTGATTTCATATTGCATATTTAATTCACAAATACAGCTTGTCAATGCAGAGGGCTCTTAATGTCTCCAGGTGGATTTTTTTTAACTAAATATAGATAATTCAGGAGTTGTTGAAGGACTTAGTGTGTCTAATTGGGTCTTATTTAAGGAATAGGTGTATAATGCTGTTTATTTTGTTGCCTGCTTGTTCTGTGGGTTTCATCATACAGTTTTCCAACCGTTCCCTCTGTTCACAGAAAGAAGAGTGTTTTTTTACGATCAAACTACCTATTTCATAAAAGTGCATGCGTCTCTGGGTGGGCTTGAACCACCATCCTTTCGGTTAACAGCCGAACGCGCTAACCAATTGCGCCACAGAGACCCACTTTCTTTGATCTGAAAGGAGAGTGGCCTAGGACAACTCTTCCATTAATATTGAATTGTGTGAATTTATATTGCATATTTAATTTACATTCAAAGCTTGACAATACAGTGGTTTCATAATGTGTCCAGCTGGATTTTTTTTCACTAAATATAGATAAATCAGGACCTGTTGAAGAAATAGGTGTATAATGCTGTCTATTTTATTGCCTGCTTGTTCTGTGAGTTTCATCATATGGTTTTCCAAACCTTCCCTCTGTAAAAGGAAAGAAGATTGGTTTTCATGATAAAACCACCTATTTCATAAAAGTGCATGCGTCCCTGGGTGGGCTTGAACCACCATCCTTTCAGTTAACAGCCGAACGCGCTAACCAATTGCGCCACAGAGACCCGCTGCCTTTGATCTGAAAGGAGAGTGGCCTAGGACAGCTCTTCCATTAATATGGAATTTGTGATTTCATATTGCATATTTAATTCACAAATACAGCTTGTCAATGCAGAGGGCTCTTAATGTCTCCAGGTGGATTTTTTTTAACTAAATATAGATAATTCAGGAGTTGTTGAAGGACTCAGTGTGTCTAATTGGGTCTTATTTTAGAAATAGGTGTATAATGCTGTTTATTTTGTTGCCTGCTTGTTCTGTGGGTTTCATCATACAGTTTTCCAACCGTTCCCTCTGTTCACAGAAAGAAGATTGTTTTTTTACGATCAAACTACCTATTTCATAAAAGTGCATGCGTCCCTGGGTGGGCTTGAACCATCATCCTTTCAGTTAAACGCGCTAACCAATTGCGCAACAGAAACTGGCCTCCTTTGATCTGAAAGGAGAGTGGCCTAGGACAGCTCTTCCATTAATATGGAATTGTGTGAATTCATATTGCTTATTTAATTCACAAATACAGCTTGTCAATGCAGAGGGCTCTTAATGTCTCCAGGTGGATTTTTTTTAACTAAATATAGATAATTCAGGAGTTGTTGAAGGACTTAGTGTGTCTAATTGGGTCTTATTTTAGGAATAGGTGTATAATGCTATTTATTTTGTTGCCTGCTTGTTCTTTGGGTTTCATCATACAGTTTTCCCTACCCTTCCCTCTATTCACAGAAAGAAGATTGGTTTTCACGATCAAACTACCTATTTCATAAAAGTGCATGCGTCCCTGGGTGGGCTTGAACCACCATCCTTTCGGTTAACAGCCGAACGCGCTAACCAATTGCGCAACAGAAACTTGCCTCTTTGATCTGAAAGGAGAGTGGCCTAGGACAGCTCGTCCATTTATATGGATTTGTTTGATCTCGTTTTGCATATTTAATTTACATTCAAAGCTTGACAATACAGTGGTTTCATAATGTGTCCAGCTGGATTTTTTTTCACTGAATATAGATACATCAGGACCTGTTGAAGAAATAGGTGTATAATGCTGTTTATTTTGTTGCCTGCTTGTTCTGTGGGTTTCATCAAACGGTTTTCCAACCCTTCCCTGTGTTCAAAGCTAGAAGATTGGTTTTCACAATCAAACTTCCTATTTCATGAAAGTGCATTCGTCCCTGGGTGGGCTTGAACAACCATCCATTCGGTTAACAGCCGAACGCACTAACCAATTGCGCCACAGAGACCCACTTCCTTTGATCTGAAAGGAGAGTGGCCTAGGACAGCTCTTCCATTAATATGGAATGGTGTGAATTCATATTGCTTATTTAATTCACAAATGCAGAGGGCTCTTAATGTCTCCAGGTGGATTTTTTTTAACTAAATATAGATAATTCAGGAGTTGTTGAAGGACTCAGTGTGTATAATTGGGTCTTATTTAGGAATAGGTGCATAATGCTGTCTATTTTATTGCCTGCTTGTTCTGTGGGTTTCATCAAACGGTTTTCCAAACCTTCCCTCTGTTCACAGAAAGAAGATTGGTTTTCACGATCAAACCACCTATTTCATGAAAGAGCATGCGTGCCTGGGTGGGCTTGAACCACCATCCTTTCCGTTAACAGCCGAACGCGCTAACCAATTGCGCAACAGAAACTTGCCTCCTTTGATCTGAAAGGAGAGTGGCCTAGGACAGCTCTTCCATTAATATGGAATCGTGTGAATTCATATTGCATATTTAATTCACAAATACAGCTTGTCAATACAGAGGGCTCTTAATGTCTCCAGGTGGATTTTTTTTAACTAAATATAGATAATTCAGGAGTTGTTGATGGACTTAGTGTGTCTAATTGGGTCTTATTTAAGGAAAAGGTGTATAATGCTGTTTATTTTGTTGCCTGCTTGTTGTGTGGGGTTCATCATACAGTTTTCCAACCGTTCCCTCTGTTCACAGAAAGAAGATTGTTTTTTTACGATCAAACTACCTATTTCATAAAAGTGCATGCGTCCCTGGGTGGGCTTGAACCACCATCCTTTCGGTTAACAGCCAAACGCCCTAACCAATTGCGCCACAGAGACTTGCCTCCTTTAACCTCAAAGGGGAGTGGCCTAGGACAGCTCGTCAATTTATAGGATTTGTTTGATCTCGTTTTGCATATTTAATTTACATTCAAAGCTTGACAATACAGTGGTTTCATAATGTGTCCAGCTGGATTTTTTTCACTAAATATAGATAAATCAGGACCTGTTGAAGAAATAGGTGTATAATGCTGTCTATTTTATTGCCTGCTTGTTCTGTGAGTTTCATCATATGGTTTTCCCAACCTTCCCTCTGTTCAAGGAAAGAAGATTGGTTTACATGATAAAACCACCTATTTCTTAAAAGTGCATGCGTCCCTGGGTGGGCTTGAACCACCATCCTTTCAGTTAACAGCCGAACGCGCTAACCAATTGCGCCACAGAAACTTGCTTCCTTTGATCTGAAAGGAGAGTGGCCTAGGACAGCTCTTCCATTAATATGGAATTGTGTGAATTCATATTGCATATTTAATTCACGAATACAGCTTGTCAATGCAGAGGGCTCTTAATGTCTCCAGGTGGATTTTTTTTAACTAAATATAGATAATTCAGGAGTTGTTGAAGGACTTAGTGTGTCTAATTGGGTCTTATTTAAGGAATAGGTGTATAATGCTGTTTATTTTGTTGCCTGCTTGTTCTGTGGGTTTCATCGTACAGTTTTCCAACCGTTCCCTCTGTTCACAGAAAGAAGATTGTTTTTTTACGATCAAACTACCTATTTCATAAAAGTGCATGCGTCCCTGGGTGGGCTTGAACCACCATCCTTTCAGTTAACAGCCGAATGCACTAACCAATTGCGCCACCTAAACTTGCCTCGTTTGATCTGAAAGGAGAGTGGCCTAGGACAGCTCTTCCATAAATATGGAATGGTGTGAATTCATATTGCTTATTTAATTCACAAATGCAGAGGGCTCTTAATGTCTCCAGGTGGATTTTTTTTAACTAAATATAGATAATTCAGGAGTTGTTGAAGGACTTAGTGTGTCTAATTGGGTCTTATTTAAGGAATAGGTGTATAATGCTGTTTATTTTGTTGCCTGCTTGTTCTTTGGGTTTCATCATACAGTTTTCCCTACCCTTCCCTCTATTCACAGAAAGAAGATTGGTTTTCACGATCAAACTACCTATTTCATAAAAGTGCATGCGTCCCTGGGTGGGCTTGAACCACCATCCTTTCGGTTAACAGCTGAACGCGCTAACCAATTGCGCCACAGAGACTTGCCTCCTTTAATCTCAAAGGGGAGTGGCCTAGGACAGCTCGTCAATTTATATGGATTTGTTTGATCTTGTTTTGCATATTTATTTTACATTCAAAGCTTGACAATACAGTGGTTTCATAATGTGTCCAGCTGGAGTTTTTTCACTAAATATAGATAAATCAGGACCTGTTGAAGAAATAGGTGTATAATGCTGTCTATTTTATTGCCTGCTTGTTCTGTGAGTTTCATCATATGGTTTTCCCAACCTTCCCTCTGTTCAAGGAAAGAAGATTGGTTTTCACGATTAAACCACCTATTTCATAAAAGTGCATGCGTCCCTGGGTGGGCTTGAACCACCATCCTTTCAGTTAACAGCCGAACGCTCTAACCAATTGCCCCACAGAACCTCGCCTCCTTTGATCTGAAAGGAGAGTGGCCTAGGACAGCTCTTCCATTAATATGGAATTGTGTGAATTCATATTGCTTATTTAATTCACAAATACAGCTTGTCAATGCAGAGGGCTCTTAATGTCTCCAGGTGGATTTTTTTAAACTAAATATAGATAATTCAGGAGTTGTTAAAGTACTTAGTGTGTCTAATTGGGTCTTATTTAAGGAATAGGTGTATAATGCTGTTTATTTTGTTGCCTGCTTGTTCTTTGGGTTTCATCATACAGTTTTCCAACCCTTCCCTCTATTCACAGAAAGAAGATTGGTTTTCACGATCAAAGTACCTATTTCATAAAAGTGCATGCGTCCCTGTGTGGGCTTGAACCACCATCATTTCGGTTAACAGCCAAACTCCCTAACCAATTGCGCAACAGAAACTTGCCTCCTTTGATCTGAAAGGAGAGTGGCCTAGGACAGCTCTTCCATTAATATGGAATTGTGTGAATTCATATTGCATATTTAATTCACAAATACAGCTTGTCAATGCAGAGGGCTCTTAATGTCTCCAGGTGGATTTTTTTTAACTAAATATAGATAATTCAGGAGTTGTTGAAGGAATTAGTGTGTCTAATTGGGTCTTATTTAAGGAATAGGTGTATAATGTTGTCTATTTAACTGCCTGCTTGTTCTGTGAGTTTCATCATACGGTTTTCCAAACCTTCCCTCTGTTCAAGGAAAGAAGATTGGTTTTCCCGATCAAACCAACCTATTTCATAAAAGTGCATGCGTCCCTGGGTGGGATTGAACCACCATCCTTTCAGTTAACAGCCGAACGCGTTAACCAATTGCGCCACAGAAACCTGCTTCCTTTGATCTGAAAGGAGAGTGGCATAGGACAGCTCTTCCATTAACATGGAATTGTGTGAATTCGTATTGCATATTTAATTCACAAATACATCTTGTCAATGCAGAGGGCTCTTAATGTCTCCAGGTGGATTTTTTTTAACTAAATATAGATAATTCAGGAGTTGTTGAAGGACTCAGTGTGTCTAATTGGGTCTTATTTTAGGAATAGGTGTATAATGCTGTTTATTTTGTTGCCTGCTTGTTCTGTGGGTTTCATCAAACGGTTTTCCAACCCTTCCCTCTGTTCACAGAAAGAAGATTGCTTTTCACAATCAAACCTCCTATTTCATGAAAGTGCATTCGTCCCTGGGTGGGCTAGAACCACCATCCTTTCGGTTAACAGCCGAACGCACTAACCAATTGCGCCACAGAGACCCACTTCCTTTGATCTGAAAGGAGAGTGGCCTAGGACAGCTCTTCCATTAATATGGAATTTTGTGAATTCATATTGCATATTTAATTCACAAATACAGCTTGTCAATGCAGAGGGCTCTTAATGTGTCCAGGTGGATTTTTTTTAACTAAATATAGATAATTCAGGAGTTGTTGAAGGACTCAGTGTGTCTAATTGGGTCTTATTTTAGGAATAGGTGTATAATGCTGTTTATTTTGTTGCCTGCTTGTTCTGTGGGTTTCATCAAACGGTTTTCCAACCCTTCCCTCTGTTCACAGAAAGAAGATTGGTTTTCACAATCAAACCAACCTATTTCATGAAAGTGCATGCGTCCCTGGGTGGGCTTGAACCATCATCCTTTCAGTTAACAGCCGAACACGCTAACCAATTGCACCACAGAGACCCGCTTCCTTTGATCTGAAAGGAGAGTGGCCTAGGACAGCTCTTCCATTAACATGGAATTGTGTGAATTCATATTGCATATTTAATTCACAAATAGAGCTTGTCAATGCAGAGGGCTCTTAATGTCTCCAGGTGGATTTTTTTTAACTAAATATAGATAATTCAGGAGTTTTTGAAGGACTTAGTGTGTCTAATTGGGTCTTATTTAAGGAATAGGTGTATAATGCTTTTTATTTTGTTGCCTGCTTGTTCTGTGGGTTTCATCATACAGTTTTCCAACCGTTCCCTCTGTTCACAGAAAGAAGATTGTTTTTTTACGATCAAACTACCTATTTCATAAAAGTGCATGCGTCCCTGGGTGGGCTTGAACCACCATCCTTTCGGTTAACAGCCGAACGCGCTAACCAATTGCGCCACAGAGACCCACTTCCTTTGATGTGAAAGGAGAGTGGCCTATGACAACTCTTCCATTAATATTGAATTGTGTGAATTTATATTGCATATTTAATTTACATTCAAAGCTTGACAATACAGTGGTTTCATAATGTGTCCAGCTGGATTTTTTTTCACTAAATATAGATAAATCAGGACCTGTTGAAGAAATAGGTGTATAATGCTGTCTATTTTATTGCCTGCTTGTTCTGTGAGTTTCATCATATGGTTTTCCAAACCTTCCCTCTGTAAAAGGAAAGAAGATTGGTTTTCATGATAAAACCACCTATTTCATGAAAGTGCATGCGTCCCTGGATGGGCTTGAACCACCATCCTTTCAGTTAACAGCCGAACGCACTAACCAATTGCGCCACAGAGACCCACTTCCTTTGATCTGAAAGGAGAGTGGCCTAGGACAGCTCTTCCATTAATATGGAATTGTGTGAATTCATTTTGCTTATTTAATTCACAAATGCAGAGGGCTCTTAATGTCTCCAGGTGGATTTTTTTTAACTAAATATAGATAATTCAGGAGTTGTTGAAGGACTTAGTGTGTCTAATTGGGTCTTATTTAAGGAATAGGTGTATAATGCTGTTTATTTTGTTGCCTGCTTGTTCTGTGGGTTTCATCAAACGGTTTTCCAACCCTTCCCTGTGTTCACAGATAGAAGATTGGTTTTCACAATCAAACTTCCTATTTCATGAAAGTGCATTCGTCCCTGGGTGGGCTTGAACCACCATCCTTTCAGTTAGCAGCCGAACGCACTAACCAATTACGCCACAGAGACCCACTTCCTTTGATCTGAAAGGAGAGTGGCCTAGGACAGCTCTTCCATTAATATGGAATTGTGTGAATTCATTTTGCATATTTAATTCACAAATACGGCTTGTCAATGCAGAGGGCTCTTAATGTGTCCAGGTGGATTTTTTTTAACTAAATATAGATAATTCAGGAGTTGTTGAAGGACTCAGTGTGTCTAATTGGGTCTTATTTTAGGAATAGGTGCATAATGCTGTCTATTTTGTTGCCTGCTTGTTCTGTGGGTTTCATCATACAGTTTTCCAACCGTTCCCTCTGTTCACAGAAAGAAGATTGTTTTTTTACGATCAGACTACCTATTTCATAAAAGTGCATGCATCCCTGGGTGGGCTTGAACCACCATCCTTTCGGTTAACAGCCAAACGCGCTAACCAATTGCGCCACAGAGACTTGCCTCCTTTAACCTCAAAGGGGAGTGGCTTAGGACAGCTCGTCCATTTATATGGATTTGTTTGATGTCGTTTTGCATATTTAATTTACATTCAAAGCTTGACAATACTGTGGTTTCATAATGTGTCCAGCTGGATTTTTTTTCACTAAATATAGATAAATCAGGACCTGTTGAAGAAATAGGTGTATAATGCTGTCAATTTTATTGCTTGCTTGTTCTTTGAGTTTCATCATACGGTTTTCCAAACCTTCCCTCTGTTCAAGGAAAGAAGATTGGTTTTCACGATAAAACCACCTATTTCATGAAAGAGCATGCGTCCCTGGGTGGGCTAGAACCACCAACCTTTCAGTTAACAGCCAAACGCGCTAACCAATTGCGCCACAGAGACCCGCTTCCTTTGATCTGAAAGGAGAGTGGCCTAGGACATCTCTTCCATTAATATGGAATTGTGTGAATTCATATTGCATATTTAATTCACAAATACAGCTTGTCAATGCAGAGGGCTCTTAATGTCTCCAGGTGGATTTTTTTTAACTAAATATAGATAATTCAGGAGTTGTTGAAGGTCTTAGTGTGTCTAATTGGGTCTTATTTAAGGAATAGGTGTATAATGCTGTTTATTTTGTTGCCTGCTTGTTCTGTGGGTTTCATCATACAGTTTTCCAACCGTTCCCTCTGTTCACAGAAAGAAGATTGTTTTTTTACGATGAAACTACCTATTTCATAAAAGTGCATGCGTCCCTGGGTGGGCTTGAACCACCATCCTTTCGGTTAACAGCCAAACGCGCTAACCAATTGCGCCACAGAGACCCACTTTCTTTGATCTGAAAGGAGAGTGGCCTAGGACAACTCTTCCATTAATATTGAATTGTGTGAATTTATATTGCATATTTAATTTACATTCAAAGCTTGACAATACAGTGGTTTCATAATGTGTCCAGCTGGATTTTTTTTCACTAAATATAGATAAATCAGGACCTGTTGAAGAAATAGGTGTATAATGCTGTCTATTTTATTGCCTGCTTGTTCTGTGAGTTTCATCATATGGTTTTCCAAACCTTCCCTCTGTAAACGGAAAGAAGATTGGTTTTCATGATAAAACCACCTATTTCATAAAAGTGCATGCGTCCCTGGGTGGGCTTGAACCACCATCCTTTCAGTTAACAGCCGAAGGCTAACCAATTGCGCCACAGAGACCCGCTTCCTTTGATCTGAAAGGAGAGTGGCCTAGGACAGCTCTTCCATTAATATGGAATTTGTGATTTCATATTGCATATTTAATTCACAAATGCAGAGGGCTCTTAATGTCTCCAGGTGGATTTTTTTTAAATAAAAATAGATAATTCAGGAGTTGTTGAAGGACTCAGTGTGTATAATTGGGTCTTATTTAGGAATAGGTGCATAATGCTGTCTATTTTATTGCCTGCTTGTTCTGTGGGTTTCATCATACGGTTTTCCAAACCTTCCCTCTGTTCACAGAAAGAAGATTGTTTTTCACGATCAAACCACCTATTTCATGAAAGAGCATGCGTGCCTGGGTGGGCTTGAACCACCATCCTTTCGGTTAACAGCCGAACGCGCTAACCAATTGCGCAACAGAAACTTGCCTCCTTTGATCTGAAAGGAGAGTGGCCTAGGACAGCTCTTCCATTAATATGGAATTGTGTGAATTCATATTGCATATTTAATTCACAAATACAGCTTGTCAATGCAGAGGGCTCTTAATGTCTCCAGGTGGATTTTTTTTAAGTAAATATAGATAATTTAGGAGTTGTTGAAGGACTTAGTGTGTCTAATTGGGTCTTATTTAAGGAATAGGTGTATAATGCTGTTTATTTTGTTGCCTGTTGTTCTTTGGGTTTCATCATACAGTTTTCCCTACCCTTCCCTCTATTCACAGAAAGAAGATTGGTTTTCACGATCAAACTACCTATTTCATAAAAGTGCATGCGTCCCTGGGTGGGTTTGAACCACCATCCTTTCAGTTAACAGCCGAACGCGGTAACCAATTGCGCAACAGAAACTTGCCTCCTTTGATCTGAAAGGAGAGTGGCCTAGGACAGCTCTTCCATTAATATGGAATCGTGTGAATTCATATTGCATATTTACTTCACAAATACAGCTTGTCAATACAGAGGGCTCTTAATGTCTCCAGGTGGATTTTTTTTAACTAAATATAGATAATTCAGGAGTTGTTGATGGACTTAGTGTGTCTAATTGGGTCTAATTTAAGGAATAGGTGTATAATGCTGTTTATTTTATTGCCTGCTTGTTCTGTGGGTTTCATCATACGGTTTTCCAAACCTTCCCTCTGTTCACAGAAAGAAGATTGGTTTTCATGATCAAACCACCTATTTCATGAAAGAGCATGCATCCCTGGGTGGGCTTGAACCACCATCCTTTCGGTTAACAGCCGAACGCACTAACCAATTGCGCCACAGAGACTTGCGTCCTTTAATCTCAAAGGGGAGTGGCCTAGGACAGCTCGTCAATTTATAGGATTTGTTTGATCTCGTTTTGCATATTTAATTTACATTCAAAGCTTGACAATACAGTGGTTTCATAATGTGTCCAGCTGGATTTTTTTCACTAAATATAGATAAATCAGGACCTGTTGAAGAAATAGGTGTATAATGCTGTCTATTTTATTGCCTGCTTGTTCTGTGAGTTTCATCATATGGTTTTCCTAACCTTCCCTCTGTTCAAGGAAAGAAGATTGGTTTACATGATAAAAACACCTATTTCATAAAAGTGCATGCGTCCCTGGGTGGGCTTGAACCACCATCCTTTCAGTTAACAGCCGAACGCGCTAACCAATTGCGCCACAGAAACTTGCTTCCTTTGATCTGAAAGGAGAGTGGCCTAGGACAGCTCTTCCATTAATATGGAATTGTGTGAATTCATATTGCATATTTAATTCACGAATACAGCTTGTCAATGCAGAGGGCTCTTAATGTCTCCAGGTGGATTTTTTTTAACTAAATATAGATAATTCAGGAGTTGTTGAAGGACTTAGTGTGTCTAATTGGGTCTTATTTAAGGAATAGGTGTATAATGCTGTTTATTTTGTTGCCTGCTTGTTCTGTGGGTTTCATCATACAGTTTTCCAACCGTTCCCTCTGTTCACAGAAAGAAGAGTGTTTTTTTACGATCAAACTACCTATTTCATAAAAGTGCATGCGTCTCTGGGTGGGCTTGAACCACCATCCTTTCGGTTAACAGCCGAACGCGCTAACCAATTGCGCCACAGAGACCCACTTTCTTTGATCTGAAAGGAGAGTGGCCTAGGACAACTCTTCCATTAATATTGAATTGTGTGAATTTATATTGCATATTTAATTTACATTCAAAGCTTGACAATACAGTGGTTCATAATGTGTCCAGCTGGATTTTTTTTCACTAAATATAGATAAATCAGGACCTGTTGAAGAAATAGGTGTATAATGCTGTCTATTTTATTGCCTGCTTGTTCTGTGAGTTTCATCATATGGTTTTCCAAACCTTCCCTCTGTAAAAGGAAAGAAGATTGGTTTTCATGATAAAACCACCTATTTCATAAAAGTGCATGCGTCCCTGGGTGGGCTTGAACCACCATCCTTTCAGTTAACAGCCAAACGCGCTAACCAATTGCGCCACAGAGACCCGCTGCCTTTGATCTGAAAGGAGAGTGGCCTAGGACAGCTCTTCCATTAATATGGAATTTGTGATTTCATATTGCATATTTAATTCACAAATACAGCTTGTCAATGCAGAGGGCTCTTAATGTCTCCAGGTGGATTTTTTTTAACTAAATATAGATAATTCAGGAGTTGTTGAAGGACTCAGTGTGTCTAATTGGGTCTTATTTTAGAAATAGGTGTATAATGCTGTTTATTTTGTTGCCTGCTTGTTCTGTGGGTTTCATCATACAGTTTTCCAACCGTTCCCTCTGTTCACAGAAAGAAGATTGTTTTTTTACGATCAAACTACCTATTTCATAAAAGTGCATGCGTCCCTGGGTGGGCTTGAACCATCATCCTTTCAGTTAAACGCGCTAACCAATTGCGCCACAGAAACTTGCCTCCTTTGATCTGAAAGGAGAGTGGCCTAGGACAGCTCTTCCATTAATATGGAATTGTGTGAATTCATATTGCTTACTTAATTCACAAATACAGCTTGTCAATGCAGAGGGCTCTTAATGTCTCCAGGTGGATTTTTTTTAACTAAATATAGATAATTCAGGAGTTGTTGAAGGACTTAGTGTGTCTAATTGGGTCTTATTTAAGGAATAGGTGTATAATGCTTTTTATTTTGTTGCCTGCTTGTTCTGTGGGTTTCATCATACAGTTTTCCAACCGTTCCCTCTGTTCACAGAAAGAAGATTGTTTTTTTACGATCAAACTACCTATTTCATAAAAGTGCATGCGTCCCTGGGTGGGCTTGAACCACCATCCTTTCGGTTAACAGCCGAACGCGCTAACCAATTGCGCCACAGAGACCCACTTCCTTTGATCTGAAAGGAGAGTGGCCTAGGACAACTCTTCCATTAATATTGAATTGTGTGAATTTATATTGCATATTTAATTTACATTCAAAGCTTGACAATACAGTGGTTTCATAATGTGTCCAGCTGGATTTTTTTTCACTAAATATAGATAAATCAGGACCTGTTGAAGAAATAGGTGTATAATGCTGTCTATTTTATTGCCTGCTTGTTCTGTGAGTTTCATCATATGGTTTTCCAAACCTTCCCTCTGTAAAAGGAAAGAAGATTGGTTTTCATGATAAAACAACCTATTTCATGAAAGTGCATGCGTCCCTGGGTGGGCTTGAACCACCATCCTTTCAGTTAACAGCCGAACGCGCTAACCAATTGCGCCACAGAGACCCGCTTCCTTTGATCTGAAAGGAGAGTGGCCTAGGACAGCTCTTCCATTAATATGGAATTTGTGATTTCATATTGCATATTTAATTCACAAATACAGCTTGTCAATGCAGAGGGCTCTTAATGTCTCCAGGTGGATTTTTTTTAACTAAATATAGATAATTCAGGAGTTGTTGAAGGACTTAGTGTGTCTAATTGGGTCTTATTTAAGGAATAGGTGTATAATGCTGTTTATTTTGTTGCCTGCTTGTTCTGTGGGTTTCATCATACAGTTTTCCAACCGTTCCCTCTGTTCACAGAAAGAAGAGTGTTTTTTTACGATCAAACTACCTATTTCATAAAAGTGCATGCGTCTCTGGGTGGGCTTGAACCACCATCCTTTCGGTTAACAGCCGAACGCGCTAACCAATTGCGCCACAGAGACCCACTTTCTTTGATCTGAAAGGAGAGTGGCCTAGGACAACTCTTCCATTAATATTGAATTGTGTGAATTTATATTGCATATTTAATTTACATTCAAAGCTTGACAATACAGTGGTTTCATAATGTGTCCAGCTGGATTTTTTTTCACTAAATATAGATAAATCAGGACCTGTTGAAGAAATAGGTGTATAATGCTGTCTATTTTATTGCCTGCTTGTTCTGTGAGTTTCATCATATGGTTTTCCAAACCTTCCCTCTGTAAAAGGAAAGAAGATTGGTTTTCATGATAAAACCACCTATTTCATAAAAGTGCATGCGTCCCTGGGTGGGCTTGAACCACCATCCTTTCAGTTAACAGCCGAACGCGCTAACCAATTGCGCCACAGAGACCCGCTGCCTTTGATCTGAAAGGAGAGTGGCCTAGGACAGCTCTTCCATTAATATGGAATTTGTGATTTCATATTGCATATTTAATTCACAAATACAGCTTGTCAATGCAGAGGGCTCTTAATGTCTCCAGGTGGATTTTTTTTAACTAAATATAGATAATTCAGGAGTTGTTGAAGGACTCAGTGTGTCTAATTGGGTCTTATTTTAGAAATAGGTGTATAATGCTGTTTATTTTGTTGCCTGCTTGTTCTGTGGGTTTCATCATACATTTTTCCAACCGTTCCCTCTGTTCACAGAAAGAAGATTGTTTTTTTACGATCAAACTACCTATTTCATAAAAGTGCATGCGTCCCTGGGTGGGCTTGAACCATCATCCTTTCAGTTAAACGCGCTAACCAATTGCGCCACAGAAACTTGCCTCCTTTGATCTGAAAGGAGAGTGGCCTAGGACAGCTCTTCCATTAATATGGAATTGTGTGAATTCATATTGCTTACTTAATTCACAAATACAGCTTGTCAATGCAGAGGGCTCTTAATGTCTCCAGGTGGATTTTTTTTAACTAAATATAGATAATTCAGGAGTTGTTGAAGGTCTTAGTGTGTCTAATTGGGTCTTATTTAAGGAATAGGTGTATAATGCTGTTTATTTTGTTGCCTGCTTGTTCTGTGGGTTTCATCATACAGTTTTCCAACCGTTCCCTCTGTTCACAGAAAGAAGATTGTTTTTTTACGATGAAACTACCTATTTCATAAAAGTGCATGCGTCCCTGGATGGGCTTGAACCACCATCCTTTCGGTTAACAGCCAAACGCGCTAACCAATTGCGCCACAGAGACCCACTTTCTTTGATCTGAAAGGAGAGTGGCCTAGGACAACTCTTCCATTAATATTGAATTGTGTGAATTTATATTGCATATTTAATTAACATTCAAAGCTTGACAATACAGTGGTTTCATAATGTGTCCAGCTGGATTTTTTTTCACTAAATATAGATAAATCAGGACCTGTTGAAGAAATAGGTGTATAATGCTGTCTATTTTATTGCCTGCTTGTTCTGTGAGTTTCATCATATGGTTTTCCCAACCTTCCCTCTGTTCAAGGAAAGAAGATTGGTTTTCATGATAAAACCACTTATTTCATAAAAGTGCATGCGTACCTGGGTGGGCTTGAACCACCATCCTTTCAGTTAACAGCCGAACGCGCTAACCAATTGCGCCACAGAGACCCGCTTCCTTTGATCTGAAAGGAGAGTGGCCTAGGACAGCTCTTCCATTAATATGGAATTTGTGATTTCATATTGCATATTTAATTCACAAATACAGCTTGTCAATGCAGAGGGCTCTTAATGTCTCCAGGTGGATTTTTTTTAACTAAATATAGATAATTCAGGAGTTGTTGAAGGACTCAGTGTGTCTAATTGGGTCTTATTTTAGAAATAGGTGTATAATGCTGTTTATTTTGTTGCCTGCTTGTTCTGTGGGTTTCATCATACAGTTTTCCAACCGTTCCCTCTGTTCACAGAAAGAAGATTGTTTTTTTACAATCAAACTACCTATTTCATAAAAGTGCATGCGTCCCTGGGTGGGCTTGAACCATCATCCTTTCAGTTAAACGCGCTAACCAATTGCGCAACAGAAACTGGCCTCCTTTGATCTGAAAGGAGAGTGGCCTAGGACAGCTCTTCCATTAATATGGAATTGTATGAATTCATACTGAATATTTAATTCACAAATACAGCTTGTCAATGCAGAGGGGTCTTAATGTCTCCAGGTGGATTTTTTTTAACTAAATATAGATAATTCAGGAGTTGTTGAAGGACTTAGTGTGTCTAATTGGGTCTTATTTAAGGAATAGGTGTATAATGCTGTTTATTTTGTTGCCTGCTTGTTCTTTGGGTTTCATCATACAGTTTTCCCTACCCTTCCCTGTATTCACAGAAAGAAGATTGGTTTTCACGATCAAACTACCTATTTCATAAAAGTGCACGCGTCCCTGGGTGGGCTTGAACCACCATCCTTTCGGTTAACAGCCGAACTCCCTAACCAATTGCGCAACAGAAACTTGCCTCCTTTGATCTGAAAGGAGAGTGGCCTAGGACAGCTCGTCCATTTATATGGATTTGTTTGATCTCGTTTTGCATATTTAATTTACATTCAAAGCTTGACAATACAGTGGTTTCATAATGTGTCCAGCTGGATTTTTTTTCACTAAATATAGATAAATCAGGACCTGTTGAAGAAATAGGTGTATAATGCTGTCAATTTTATTGCCTGCTTGTTCTTTGAGTTTCATCATACGGTTTTCCAAACCTTCCCTCTGTTCACAGATAGAAGATTGGTTTTCACAATCAAATTTCCTATTGCACAAAAGTGCATTCGTCCCTGGGTGGGCTTGAACCACCATCCTTTCGGTTAACAGCCGAACGCACTAACCAATTGCGCCACAGAGACCCACTTTCTTTGATCTTAAAGGAGAGTGGCCTAGGACAGCTCTTCCATTAATATGGAATTGTGTGAATTCATATTGCATATTTAATCCACAAATACAGCTTGTCAATGCAGAGGGCTCTTAATGTCTCCAGGTGGATTTTTTTTAACTAAATATAGATAATTCAGGAGTTGTTGAAGGACTTAGTGTGTCTAATTGGGTCTTATTTAAGGAATAGGTGTATAATGCTGTTTATTTTGTTGCCTGCTTGTTCTGTGGGTTTCATCATACAGTTTTCCAACCATTCCCTCTGTTCACAGAAAGAAGATTGTTTTTTTACGATCAAACTACCTATTTCATAAAAGTGCATGCGTCCCTGGGTGGGCTTGAACCACCATCCTTTCGGTTAACAGCCGAACGCGCTAACCAATTGCGCCACAGAGACCCACTTCCTTTGATCTGAAAGGAGAGTGGCCTAGGACAACTCTTCCATTAATATTGAATTGTGTGAATTTATATTGCATATTTAATTTACATTCAAAGCTTGACAATACAGTGGTTTCATAATGTGTCCAGCTGGATTTTTTTTCACTAAATATAGATAAATCAGGACCTGTTGAAGAAATAGGTGTATAATGCTGTCTATTTTATTGCCTGCTTGTTCTGTGAGTTTCATCATATGGTTTTCCAAACCTTCCCTCTGTAAAAGGAAAGAAGATTGGTTTTCATGATAAAACCACCTATTTCATAAAAGTGCATGCGTCCCTGGGTGGGCTTGAACCACCATCCTTTCGATTAATAGCCTAACGCACTAACCAATTGCGCCATAGAGACTTGATTCCTTTGACCTGAAAGGAGAGTGGCCTACGACAACTCTTCCATTAATATTGAATTGTGTGAATTCATATTGCATATTTAATTTACATTCAAAGCTTGACAATACAGTGGTTTCATAATGTGTCCAGCTGGATTTTTTATCACTAAATATAGATAAATCAGGACCTGTTGAAGAAATAGGTGTATAATGCTGTCTATTTTATTGCCTGCTTGTTCTGTGAGTTTCATCATACGGTTTTCCAGACCTTCCCCCTCTTCAAGGAAAGAAGATTGGTTTTCACGATAAAACCTCCTATTTCATAAAAGTGCATGCCTCCCTGGGTGGGCTTGAACCACCATCCTTTCAGTTAACAGCCGAATGCACTAACCAATTGCGCCACCTAAACTTGCCTCATTTGATCTGAAAGGAGAGTGGCCTAGGACAGCTCTTCCATTAATATGGAATGGTGTGAATTCATATTGCTTATTTAATTCACAAATGCAGAGGGCTCTTAATGTCTCCAGGTGGATTTTTTTTAACTAAAAATAGATAATTCAGGAGTTGTTGAAGGACTCAGTGTGTATAATTGGGTCTTATTTAGGAATAGGTGCATAATGCTGTCTATTTTATTGCCTGCTTGTTCTGTGGGTTTCATCATACGGTTTTCCAAACCTTCCCTCTGTTCACAGAAAGAAGATTGTTTTTCACGATCAAACCACCTATTTCATGAAAGAGCATGCTTGCCTGGGTGGGCTTGAACCACCATCCTTTCGGTTAACAGCCGAACGCGCTAACCAATTGCGCAACAGAAACTTGCCTCCTTTGATCTGAAAGGAGAGTGGCTTAGGACAGCTCTTCCATTAATATGGAATTGTGTGAATTCATATTGCATATTTAATTCACAAATACAGCTTGTCAATGCAGAGGGCTCTTAATGTCTCCAGGTGGATTTTTTTTAAGTAAATATAGATAATTCAGGAGTTGTTGAAGGACTTAGTGTGTCTAATTGGGTCTTATTTAAGGAATAGGTGTATAATGCTGTTTATTTTGTTGCCTGTTGTTCTTTGGGTTTCATCATACAGTTTTCCCTACCCTTCCCTCTATTCACAGAAAGAAGATTGGTTTTCACGATCAAACTACCTATTTCATAAAAGTGCATGCGTCCCTGGGTGGGTTTGAACCACCATCCTTTCAGTTAACAGCCGAACGCGGTAACCAATTGCGCAACAGAAACTTGCCTCCTTTGATCTGAAAGGAGAGTGGCCTAGGACAGCTCTTCCATTAATATGGAATCGTGTGAATTCATATTGCATATTTACTTCACAAATACAGCTTGTCAATACAGAGGGCTCTTAATGTCTCCAGGTGGATTTTTTTTAACTAAATATAGATAATTCAGGAGTTGTTGATGGACTTAGTGTGTCTAATTGGGTCTAATTTAAGGAATAGGTGTATAATGCTGTTTATTTTATTGCCTGCTTGTTCTTTGGGTTTCATCATACGGTTTTCCAAACCTTCCCTCTGTTCACAGAAAGAAGATTGGTTTTCATGATCAAACCACCTATTTCATGAAAGAGCATGCATCCCTGGGTGGGCTTGAACCACCATCCTTTCGGTTAACAGCCGAACGCACTAACCAATTGCGCCACAGAGACTTGCCTCCTTTAATCTCAAAGGGGAGTGGCCTAGGACAGCTCGTCAATTTATAGGATTTGTTTGATCTCGTTTTGCATATTTAATTTACATTCAAAGCTTGACAATACAGTGGTTTCATAATGTGTCCAGCTGGATTTTTTTCACTAAATATAGATAAATCAGGACCTGTTGAAGAAATAGGTGTATAATGCTGTCTATTTTATTGCCTGCTTGTTCTGTGAGTTTCATCATATGGTTTTCCAAACCTTCCCTCTGTAAAAGGAAAGAAGATTGGTTTTCATGATAAAACCACCTATTTCATAAAAGTGCATGCGTCCCTGGGTGGGCTTGAACCACCATCCTTTCAGTTAACAGCCGAACGCGCTAACCAATTGCGCCACAGAGACCCGCTGCCTTTGATCTGAAAGGAGAGTGGCCTAGGACAGCTCTTCCATTAATATGGAATTTGTGATTTCATATTGCATATTTAATTCACAAATACAGCTTGTCAATGCAGAGGGCTCTTAATGTCTCCATGTGGATTTTTTTTAACTAAATATAGATAATTCAGGAGTTGTTGAAGGACTCAGTGTGTCTAATTGGGTCTTATTTTAGAAATAGGTGTATAATGCTGTTTATTTTGTTGCCTGCTTGTTCTGTGGGTTTCATCATACAGTTTTCCAACCGTTCCCTCTGTTCACAGAAAGAAGATTGTTTTTTTACGATCAAACTACCTATTTCATAAAAGTGCATGCGTCCCTGGGTGGGCTTGAACCACCATCCTTTCAGTTAAACGCGCTAACCAATTGCGCCACAGAAACTTGCCTCCTTTGATCTGAAAGGAGAGTGGCCTAGGACAGCTCTTCCATTAATATGGAATTGTGTGAATTCATATTGCTTACTTAATTCACAAATACAGCTTGTCAATGCAGAGGGCTCTTAATGTCTCCAGGTGGATTTTTTTTAACTAAATATAGATAATTCAGGAGTTGTTGAAGGACTTAGTGTGTCTAATTGGGTCTTATTTAAGGAATAGGTGTATAATGCTGTTTATTTTGTTGCCTGCTTGTTCTGTGGGTTTCATCATACAGTTTTCCAACCATTCCCTCTGTTCACAGAAAGAAGATTGTTTTTTTACGATCAAACTACCTATTTCATAAAAGCGCATGCGTCCCTGGGTGGGCTTGAACCACCATCCTTTCGGTTAACAGCCAAACGCGCTAACCAATTGCGCCACAGAGACCCACTTTCTTTGATCTGAAAGGAGAGTGGCCTAGGACAACTCTTCCATTAATATTGAATTGTGTGAATTTATATTGCATATTTAATTTACATTCAAAGCTTGACAATACAGTGGTTTCATAATGTGTCCAGCTGGATTTTTTTTCACTAAATATAGATAAATCAGGACCTGTTGAAGAAATAGGTGTATAATGCTGTCTATTTTATTGCCTGCTTGTTCTGTGAGTTTCATCATATGGTTTTCCAAACCTTCCCTCTGTAAACGGAAAGAAGATTGGTTTTCATGATAAAACCACCTATTTCATAAAAGTGCATGCGTCCCTGGGTGGGCTTGAACCACCATCCTTTCAGTTAACAGCCGAACGCGCTAACCAATTGCGCCACAGAGACCCGCTTCCTTTGATCTGAAAGGAGAGTGGCCTAGGACAGCTCTTCCATTAATATGGAATTTGTGATTTCATATTGCATATTTAATTCACAAATACAGCTTGTCAATGCAGAGGGCTCTTAATGTCTCCAGGTGGTTTTTTTTTAACTAAATATAGATAATTCAGGAGTTGTTGAAGGACTAAGTGTGTCTAATTGAGTCTTATTTTAGATTTAGGTTTATAATGCTGTTTATTTTGTTGCCTGCTTGTTCTGTGGGTTTCATCATACAGTGTTCCAACCGTTCCCTCTGTTCACAGAAAGAAGATTGTTTTTTTACGATCAAACTACCTATTTCATAAAAGTGCATGCGTCCCTGGGTGGGCTTGAACCACCATCCTTTGAGTTAACAGCCGAACGCCCTAACCAATTGCGCCACAGAGACCCGCTGCCTTTGATCTGAAAGGAGAGTGGCCTAGGACAGCTCTTCCATTAATATGGAATTTGTGATTTCATATTGCATATTTAATTCACAAATACAGCTTGTCAATGCAGAGGGCTCTTAATGTCTCCAGGTGGATTTTTTTTAAACTAAATATAGATAATTCAGGAGTTGTTGAAGGACTCAGTGTGTCTAATTGGGTCTTATTTTAGAAATAGGTGTATAATGCTGTTTATTTTGTTGCCTGCTTGTTCTGTGGGTTTCATCATACAGTTTTCCAACCGTTCCCTCTGTTCACAGAAAGAAGATTGTTTTTTTACGATCAAACTACCTATTTCATAAAAGTGCATGCGTCCCTGGGTGGGCTTGAACCATCATCCTTTCAGTTAAACGCGCTAACCAATTGCGCCACAGAAACTTGCCTCCTTTGATCTGAAAGGAGAGTGGCCTAGGACAGCTCTTCCATTAATATGGAATTGTGTGAATTCATATTGCTTACTTAATTCACAAATACAGCTTGTCAATGCAGAGGGCTCTTAATGTCTCCAGGTGGATTTTTTTTAACTAAATATAGATAATTCAGGAGTTGTTGAAGGTCTTAGTGTGTCTAATTGGGTCTTATTTAAGGAATAGGTGTATAATGCTGTTTATTTTGTTGCCTGCTTGTTCTGTGGGTTTCATCATACAGTTTTCCAACCGTTCCCTCTGTTCACAGAAAGAAGATTGTTTTTTTACGATCAAACTACCTATTTCATAAAAGTGCATGCGTCCCTGGGTGGGCTTGAACCACCATCCTTTCGGTTAACAGCCAAACGCGCTAACCAATTGCGCCACAGAGACCCACTTTCTTTGATCTGAAAGGAGAGTGGCCTAGGACAACTCTTCCATTAATATTGAATTGTGTGAATTTATATTGCATATTTAATTTACATTCAAAGCTTGACAATACAGTGGTTTCATAATGTGTCCAGCTGGATTTTTTTTCACTAAATATAGATAAATCAGGACCAGTTGAAGAAATAGGTGTATAATGCTGTCTATTTTATTGCCTGCTTGTTCTGTGAGTTTCATCATATGGTTTTCCAAACCTTCCCTCTGTAAACGGAAAGAAGATTGGTTTTCATGATAAAACCACCTATTTCATAAAAGTGCATGCGTCCCTGGGTGGGCTTGAACCACCATCCTTTCAGTTAACAGCCGAACGCGCTAACCAATTGCGCCACAGAGACCCGCTTCCTTTGATCTGAAAGGAGAGTGGCCTAGGACAGCTCTTCCATTAATATGGAATTTGTGATTTCATATTGCATATTTAATTCACAAATACAGCTTGTCAATGCAGAGGGCTCTTAATGTCTCCAGGTGGATTTTTTTTAACTAAATATAGATAATTCAGGAGTTGTTGAAGGACTCAGTGTGTCTAATTGGGTCTTATTTTAGAAATAGGTGTATAATGCTGTTTATTTTGTTGCCTGCTTGTTCTGTGGGTTTCATCATACAGTTTTCCAACCGTTCCCTCTGTTCACAGAAAGAAGATTGTTTTTTTACGATCAAACTACCTATTTCATAAAAGTGCATTCGTCCCTGGGTGGGCTTGAACCACCATCCTTTCAGTTAACAGCCGAACGCACTAACCAATTGCGCCACAGAGACCCACTTCCTTTGATCTGAAAGGAGAGTGGCCTAGGACAGCTCTTCCATTAATATGGAATTGTGTGAATTCATATTGCATATTTAATTCACAAATACAGCTTGTCAATGCAGATGGCTCTTAATGTGTCCAGGTGGATTTTTTTTAACTAAATATAGATAATTCAGGAGTTGTTGAAGGACTCAGTGTGTCTAATTGGGTCTTATTTTAGGAATAGGTGCATAATGCTGTCTATTTTATTGCCTGCTTGTTCTGTGAGTTTCATCATATGGTTTTCCCAACCTTCCCTCTGTTCAAGGAAAGAAGATTGGTTTTCATGATAAAACCACTTATTTCATAAAAGTGCATGCGTACCTGGGTGGGCTTGAACCACCATCCTTTCAGTTAACAGCCGAACGCGCTAACCAATTGCGCCACAGAGACCCGCTTCCTTTGATCTGAAAGGAGAGTGGCCTAGGACAGCTCTTCCATTAATATGGAATTGTGTGAATTCATATTGCATATTTAATTCACGAATACAGCTTGTCAATGCAGAGGGCTCTTAATGTCTCCAGGTGGATTTTTTTTAACTAAATATAGATAATTCAGGAGTTGTTGAAGGACTCAGTGTGTCTAATTGGGTCTTATTTTAGAAATAGGTGTATAATGCTGTTTATTTTGTTGCCTGCTTGTTCTTTGGGTTTCATCATACAGTTTTCCAACCGTTCCCTCTGTTCACAGAAAGAAGATTGTTTTTTTACGATCAAACTACCTATTTCATAAAAGTGCATGCGTCCCTGGGTGGGCTTGAACCACCATCCTTTCAGTTAAACGCGCTAACCAATTGCGCCACAGAAACTTGCCTCCTTTGATCTGAAAGGAGAGTGGCCTAGGACAGCTCTTCCATTAATATGGAATTGTGCATATTGCATATTGCATATTACTCACAAATACAGCTTGTCAATGCAGAGGGCTCTTAATGTATCCAGGTGGATTTTTTTTAACTAAATATAGATAATTCAGGAGTTGTTGAAGGACTTAGTGTGTCTAATTGGGTCTTATTTAAGGAATAGGTGTATAATGCTATTTATTTTGTTGCCTGCTTGTTCTTTGGGTTTCATCATACAGTTTTCCCTACCCTTCCCTCTATTCACAGAAAGAAGATTGGTTTTCACGATCAAACTACCTATTTCATAAAAGTGCATGCGTCCCTGGGTGGGCTTGAACCACCATCCTTTCGGTTAACAGCCGAACGCGCTAACCAATTGCGCCACAGAGACTTGCCTCCTTTAATCTCAAAGGGGAGTGGCCTAGGACAGCTCGTCCATTTATATGGATTTGTTTGATCTCGTTTTGCATATTTAATTTACATTCAAAGCTTGACAATACAATGGTTTCATAATGTGTCCAGCTGGATTTTTTTCACTAAATATAGATAAATCAGGAGTTGTTGAAGGACTCAGTGTGTCTAATTGGGTCTTATTTTAGGAATAGGTGCATAATGCTGTCTATTTTATTGCCTGCTTGTTCTGTGAGTTTCATCATATGGTTTTCCCAACCTTCCCTCTGTTCAAGGAAAGAAGATTGGTTTTCATGATAAAACCACTTATTTCATAAAAGTGCATGCGTCCCTGGGTGGGCTTGAACCACCATCCTTTCAGTTAACAGCCGAACGCGCTAACCAATTGCGCCACAGAGACCCGCTTCCTTTGATCTGAAAGGAGAGTGGCCTAGGACAGCTCTTCCATTAATATGGAATTGTGTGAATTCATATTGCATATTTAATTCACGAATACAGCTTGTCAATGCAGAGGGCTCTTAATGTCTCCAGGTGGATTTTTTTTAACTAAATATAGATAATTCAGGAGTTGTTGAAGGACTCAGTGTGTCTAATTGGGTCTTATTTTAGAAATAGGTGTATAATGCTGTTTATTTTGTTGCCTGCTTGTTCTTTGGGTTTCATCATACAGTTTTCCAACCGTTCCCTCTGTTCACAGAAAGAAGATTGTTTTTTTACGATCAAACTACCTATTTCATAAAAGTGCATGCGTCCCTGGGTGGGCTTGAACCACCATCCTTTCAGTTAAACGCGCTAACCAATTGCGCAACAGAAACTTGCCTCCTTTGATCTGAAAGGAGAGTGGCCTAGGACAGCTCTTCCATTAATATGGAATTGTGCATATTGCATATTGCATATTACTCACAAATACAGCTTGTCAATGCAGAGGGCTCTTAATGTATCCAGGTGGATTTTTTTTAACTAAATATAGATAATTCAGGAGTTGTTGAAGGACTTAGTGTGTCTAATTGGGTCTTATTTAAGGAATAGGTGTATAATGCTATTTATTTTGTTGCCTGCTTGTTCTTTGGGTTTCATCATACAGTTTTCCCTACCCTTCCCTCTATTCACAGAAAGAAGATTGGTTTTCACGATCAAACTACCTATTTCATAAAAGTGCATGCGTCCCTGGGTGGGCTTGAACCACCATCCTTTCGGTTAACAGCCGAACGCGCTAACCAATTGCGCCACAGAGACTTGCCTCCTTTAATCTCAAAGGGGAGTGGCCTAGGACAGCTCGTCCATTTATATGGATTTGTTTGATCTCGTTTTGCATATTTAATTTACATTCAAAGCTTGACAATACAGTGGTTTCATAATGTGTCCAGCTGGATTTTTTTTCACTAAATATAGATAAATCAGGACCTGTTGAAGAAATAGGTGTATAATGCTGTCTAATTTATTGCCTGCTTGTTCTGTGAGTTTCATCATATGGTTTTCCAAACCTTCCCTCTGTAAAAGGAAAGAAGATTGGTTTTCAAGATAAAACCACCTATTTCATAAAAGTGCATTCGTCCCTGGGTGGGCTTGAACCACCATCCTTTCAGTTAACAGCCGAACGCGCTAACCAATTGCACCACAGAGACCCGCTTCCTTTGATCTGAAAGGAGAGTGGCCTAGGACAGCTCTTCCATTAATATGGAATTGTGTGAATTCATATTGCATATTTAATTCACAAATACAGCTTGTCAATGCAGATGGCTCTTAATGTGTCCAGGTGGATTTTTTTTAACTAAATATAGATAATTCAGGAGTTGTTGATGGACTTAGTGTGTCTAATTGGGTCTTATTTAAGGAATAGGTGTATAATGCTGTTTATTTTGTTGCCTGCTTGTTCTGTGGGTTTCATCATACAGTTTTCCAACCGTTCCCTCTGTTCACAGAAAGAAGATTGTTTTTTTACAATCAAACTACCTATTTCATAAAAGTGCATGCGTCCCTGGGTGGGCTTGAACCACCATCCTTTCGGTTAACAGCCGAACGCGCTAACCAATGGTGCCACAGAGACCCACTTCCTTTGATCTGAAAGGAGAGGGGCCTAGGACAACTCTTCCATTAATATTGAATTGTGTGAATTTATATTGCATATTTAATTTACATTCAAAGCTTGACAATACAGTGGTTTCATAATGTGTCCAGCTGGTTTTTTTTTCACTAAATATAGATAAATCAGGACCTGCTGAAGAAATAGGTGTATAATGCTGTCTATTTTATTGCCTGCTTGTTCTGTGAGTTTCATCATATGGTTTTCCAAACCTTCCCTCTGTAAAAGGAAAGAAGATTGGTTTTCATGATAAAACCACCTATTTCATAAAAGTGCATGCGTCCCTGGGTGGGCTTGAACCACCATCCTTTCAGTTAACAGCCGAACGCACTAACCAATTGCGCCACAGAGACCCACTTCCTTTGATCTGAAAGGAGAGTGGCCTAGGACAGCTCTTCCATTAATATGGAATTGTGTGAATTCATATTGCATATTTAATTCACAAATACAGCTTGTCAATGCAGATGGCTCTTAATGTGTCCAGGTGGATTTTTTTTAACTAAATATAGATAATTCAGGAGTTGTTGAAGGACTCAGTGTGGCTAATTGGGTCTTATTTTAGGAATAGGTGCATAATGCTGTCTATTTTATTGCCTGCTTGTTCTGTGGGTTTCATCATACAGTTTTCCAACCGTTCCCTCTGTTCACAGAAAGAAGATTGTTTTTTTACGATCAAACTACCTATTTCATAAAAGTGCATTCGTCCCTGGGTGGGCTTGAACCACCATCCTTTCAGTTAACAGCCGAACGCACTAACCAATTGCGCCACAGAGACCCACTTCCTTTGATCTGAAAGGAGAGTGGCCTAGGACAGCTCTTCCATTAATATGGAATTGTGTGAATTCATATTGCATATTTAATTCACAAATACAGCTTGTCAATGCAGATGGCTCTTAATGTGTCCAGGTGGATTTTTTTTAACTAAATATAGATAATTCAGGAGTTGTTGAAGGACTCAGTGTGTCTAATTGGGTCTTATTTTAGGAATAGGTGCATAATGCTGTCTATTTTATTGCCTGCTTGTTCTGTGAGTTTCATCATATGGTTTTCCCAACCTTCCCTCTGTTCAAGGAAAGAAGATTGGTTTTCATGATAAAACCACTTATTTCATAAAAGTGCATGCGTCCCTGGGTGGGCTTGAACCACCATCCTTTCAGTTAACAGCCGAACGCGCTAACCAATTGCGCCACAGAGACCCGCTTCCTTTGATCTGAAAGGAGAGTGGCCTAGGACAGCTCTTCCATTAATATGGAATTGTGTGAATTCATATTGCATATTTAATTCACGAATACAGCTTGTCAATGCAGAGGGCTCTTAATGTCTCCAGGTGGATTTTTTTTAACTAAATATAGATAATTCAGGAGTTGTTGAAGGACTCAGTGTGTCTAATTGGGTCTTATTTTAGAAATAGGTGTATAATGCTGTTTATTTTGTTGCCTGCTTGTTCTTTGGGTTTCATCATACAGTTTTCCAACCGTTCCCTCTGTTCACAGAAAGAAGATTGTTTTTTTACGATCAAACTACCTATTTCATAAAAGTGCATGCGTCCCTGGGTGGGCTTGAACCACCATCCTTTCAGTTAAACGCGCTAACCAATTGCGCCACAGAAACTTGCCTCCTTTGATCTGAAAGGAGAGTGGCCTAGGACAGCTCTTCCATTAATATGGAATTGTGCATATTGCATATTGCATATTACTCACAAATACAGCTTGTCAATGCAGAGGGCTCTTAATGTATCCAGGTGGATTTTTTTTAACTAAATATAGATAATTCAGGAGTTGTTGAAGGACTTAGTGTGTCTAATTGGGTCTTATTTAAGGAATAGGTGTATAATGCTATTTATTTTGTTGCCTGCTTGTTCTTTGGGTTTCATCATACAGTTTTCCCTACCCTTCCCTCTATTCACAGAAAGAAGATTGGTTTTCACGATCAAACTACCTATTTCATAAAAGTGCATGCGTCCCTGGGTGGGCTTGAACCACCATCCTTTCGGTTAACAGCCGAACGCGCTAACCAATTGCGCCACAGAGACTTGCCTCCTTTAATCTCAAAGGGGAGTGGCCTAGGACAGCTCGTCCATTTATATGGATTTGTTTGATCTCGTTTTGCATATTTAATTTACATTCAAAGCTTGACAATACAATGGTTTCATAATGTGTCCAGCTGGATTTTTTTCACTAAATATAGATAAATCAGGAGTTGTTGAAGGACTCAGTGTGTCTAATTGGGTCTTATTTTAGGAATAGGTGCATAATGCTGTCTATTTTATTGCCTGCTTGTTCTGTGAGTTTCATCATATGGTTTTCCCAACCTTCCCTCTGTTCAAGGAAAGAAGATTGGTTTTCATGATAAAACCACTTATTTCATAAAAGTGCATGCGTCCCTGGGTGGGCTTGAACCACCATCCTTTCAGTTAACAGCCGAACGCGCTAACCAATTGCGCCACAGAGACCCGCTTCCTTTGATCTGAAAGGAGAGTGGCCTAGGACAGCTCTTCCATTAATATGGAATTGTGTGAATTCATATTGCATATTTAATTCACGAATACAGCTTGTCAATGCAGAGGGCTCTTAATGTCTCCAGGTGGATTTTTTTTAACTAAATATAGATAATTCAGGAGTTGTTGAAGGACTCAGTGTGTCTAATTGGGTCTTATTTTAGAAATAGGTGTATAATGCTGTTTATTTTGTTGCCTGCTTGTTCTTTGGGTTTCATCATACAGTTTTCCAACCGTTCCCTCTGTTCACAGAAAGAAGATTGTTTTTTTACGATCAAACTACCTATTTCATAAAAGTGCATGCGTCCCTGGGTGGGCTTGAACCACCATCCTTTCAGTTAAACGCGCTAACCAATTGCGCCACAGAAACTTGCCTCCTTTGATCTGAAAGGAGAGTGGCCTAGGACAGCTCTTCCATTAATATGGAATTGTGCATATTGCATATTGCATATTACTCACAAATACAGCTTGTCAATGCAGAGGGCTCTTAATGTATCCAGGTGGATTTTTTTTAACTAAATATAGATAATTCAGGAGTTGTTGAAGGACTTAGTGTGTCTAATTGGGTCTTATTTAAGGAATAGGTGTATAATGCTATTTATTTTGTTGCCTGCTTGTTCTTTGGGTTTCATCATACAGTTTTCCCTACCCTTCCCTCTATTCACAGAAAGAAGATTGGTTTTCACGATCAAACTACCTATTTCATAAAAGTGCATGCGTCCCTGGGTGGGCTTGAACCACCATCCTTTCGGTTAACAGCCGAACGCGCTAACCAATTGCGCCACAGAGACTTGCCTCCTTTAATCTCAAAGGGGAGTGGCCTAGGACAGCTCGTCCATTTATATGGATTTGTTTGATCTCGTTTTGCATATTTAATTTACATTCAAAGCTTGACAATACAGTGGTTTCATAATGTGTCCAGCTGGATTTTTTTCACTAAATATAGATAAATCAGGACCTGTTGAAGAAATAGGTGTATAATGCTGTCTATTTCATTGCCTGCTTGTTCTGTGAGTTTCATCATATGGTTTTCCAAACCTTCCCTCTGTAAAAGGAAAGAAGATTGGTTTTCATGATAAAACCACTTATTTCATAAAAGTGCATGCGTCCCTGGGTGGGCTTGAACCACCATCCTTTCAGTTAACAGCCGAACGCGCTAACCAATTGCGCCACAGAGACCCGCTTCCTTTGATCTGAAAGGAGAGTGGCCTAGGACAGCTCTTCCATTAATATGGAATTGTGTGAATTCATATTGCATATTTAATTCACGAATACAGCTTGTCAATGCAGAGGGCTCTTAATGTCTCCAGGTGGATTTTTTTTAACTAAATATAGATAATTCAGGAGTTGTTGAAGGACTCAGTGTGTCTAATTGGGTCTTATTTTAGAAATAGGTGTATAATGCTGTTTATTTTGTTGCCTGCTTGTTCTTTGGGTTTCATCATACAGTTTTCCAACCGTTCCCTCTGTTCACAGAAAGAAGATTGTTTTTTTACGATCAAACTACCTATTTCATAAAAGTGCATGCGTCCCTGGGTGGGCTTGAACCACCATCCTTTCAGTTAAACGCGCTAACCAATTGCGCCACAGAAACTTGCCTCCTTTGATCTGAAAGGAGAGTGGCCTAGGACAGCTCTTCCATTAATATGGAATTGTGCATATTGCATATTGCATATTACTCACAAATACAGCTTGTCAATGCAGAGGGCTCTTAATGTATCCAGGTGGATTTTTTTTAACTAAATATAGATAATTCAGGAGTTGTTGAAGGACTTAGTGTGTCTAATTGGGTCTTATTTAAGGAATAGGTGTATAATGCTATTTATTTTGTTGCCTGCTTGTTCTTTGGGTTTCATCATACAGTTTTCCCTACCCTTCCCTCTATTCACAGAAAGAAGATTGGTTTTCACGATCAAACTACCTATTTCATAAAAGTGCATGCGTCCCTGGGTGGGCTTGAACCACCATCCTTTCGGTTAACAGCCGAACGCGCTAACCAATTGCGCCACAGAGACTTGCCTCCTTTAATCTCAAAGGGGAGTGGCCTAGGACAGCTCGTCCATTTATATGGATTTGTTTGATCTCGTTTTGCATATTTAATTTACATTCAAAGCTTGACAATACAGTGGTTTCATAATGTGTCCAGCTGGATTTTTTTCACTAAATATAGATAAATCAGGACCTGTTGAAGAAATAGGTGTATAATGCTGTCTATTTCATTGCCTGCTTGTTCTGTGAGTTTCATCATATGGTTTTCCCAACCTTCCGTCTGTTCAAGGAAAGAAGATTGGTTTTCACGATAAAACCACCTATTTCATAAAAGTGCATGCGTCCCTGGGTGGGCTTGAACCACCATCCTTTCGGTTAACAGCCTAAAGCGCTAACCAATTGCGCCACAGAGACTTGCCTCCTTTGACCTGAAAGGAGAGTGGCCTAGGACAACTCTTCCATTAATATTGAATTGTGTGAATTTATATTGCATATTTAATTTACATTCAAAGCTTGACAATACAGTGGTTTCATAATGTGTCCAGCTGGATTTTTTTTCACTAAATATAGATAAATCAGGACCTGTTGAAGAAATAGGTGTATAATGCTGTCTAATTTATTGCCTGCTTGTTCTGTGAGTTTCATCATATGGTTTTCCAAACCTTCCCTCTGTAAAAGGAAAGAAGATTGGTTTTCAAGATAAAACCACCTATTTCATAAAAGTGCATTCGTCCCTGGGTGGGCTTGAACCACCATCCTTTCAGTTAACAGCCGAACGCGCTAACCAATTGCACCACAGAGACCCGCTTCCTTTGATCTGAAAGGAGAGTGGCCTAGGACAGCTCTTCCATTAATATGGAATTGTGTGAATTCATATTGCATATTTAATTCACAAATACAGCTTGTCAATGCAGATGGCTCTTAATGTGTCCAGGTGGATTTTTTTTAACTAAATATAGATAATTCAGGAGTTGTTGATGGACTTCGTGTGTCTAATTGGGTCTTATTTAAGGAATAGGTGTATAATGCTGTTTATTTTGTTGCCTGCTTGTTCTGTGGGTTTCATCATACAGTTTTCCAACCGTTCCCTCTGTTCACAGAAAGAAGATTGTTTTTTTACAATCAAACTACCTATTTCATAAAAGTGCATGCGTCCCTGGGTGGGCTTGAACCACCATCCTTTCGGTTAACAGCCGAACGCGCTAACCAATGGTGCCACAGAGACCCACTTCCTTTGATCTGAAAGGAGAGGGGCCTAGGACAACTCTTCCATTAATATTGAATTGTGTGAATTTATATTGCATATTTAATTTACATTCAAAGCTTGACAATACAGTGGTTTCATAATGTGTCCAGCTGGTTTTTTTTTCACTAAATATAGATAAATCAGGACCTGCTGAAGAAATAGGTGTATAATGCTGTCTATTTTATTGCCTGCTTGTTCTGTGAGTTTCATCATATGGTTTTCCAAACCTTCCCTCTGTAAAAGGAAAGAAGATTGGTTTTCATGATAAAACCACCTATTTCATAAAAGTGCATGCGTCCCTGGGTGGGCTTGAACCACCATCCTTTCAGTTAACAGCCGAACGCACTAACCAATTGCGCCACAGAGACCCACTTCCTTTGATCTGAAAGGAGAGTGGCCTAGGACAGCTCTTCCATTAATATGGAATTGTGTGAATTCATATTGCATATTTAATTCACAAATACAGCTTGTCAATGCAGATGGCTCTTAATGTGTCCAGGTGGATTTTTTTTAACTAAATATAGATAATTCAGGAGTTGTTGAAGGACTCAGTGTGGCTAATTGGGTCTTATTTTAGGAATAGGTGCATAATGCTGTCTATTTTATTGCCTGCTTGTTCTGTGGGTTTCATCATACAGTTTTCCAACCGTTCCCTCTGTTCACAGAAAGAAGATTGTTTTTTTACGATCAAACTACCTATTTCATAAAAGTGCATTCGTCCCTGGGTGGGCTTGAACCACCATCCTTTCAGTTAACAGCCGAACGCACTAACCAATTGCGCCACAGAGACCCACTTCCTTTGATCTGAAAGGAGAGTGGCCTAGGACAGCTCTTCCATTAATATGGAATTGTGTGAATTCATATTGCATATTTAATTCACAAATACAGCTTGTCAATGCAGATGGCTCTTAATGTGTCCAGGTGGATTTTTTTTAACTAAATATAGATAATTCAGGAGTTGTTGAAGGACTCAGTGTGTCTAATTGGGTCTTATTTTAGGAATAGGTGCATAATGCTGTCTATTTTATTGCCTGCTTGTTCTGTGAGTTTCATCATATGGTTTTCCCAACCTTCCCTCTGTTCAAGGAAAGAAGATTGGTTTTCATGATAAAACCACTTATTTCATAAAAGTGCATGCGTCCCTGGGTGGGCTTGAACCACCATCCTTTCAGTTAACAGCCGAACGCGCTAACCAATTGCGCCACAGAGACCCGCTTCCTTTGATCTGAAAGGAGAGTGGCCTAGGACAGCTCTTCCATTAATATGGAATTGTGTGAATTCATATTGCATATTTAATTCACGAATACAGCTTGTCAATGCAGAGGGCTCTTAATGTCTCCAGGTGGATTTTTTTTAACTAAATATAGATAATTCAGGAGTTGTTGAAGGACTCAGTGTGTCTAATTGGGTCTTATTTTAGAAATAGGTGTATAATGCTGTTTATTTTGTTGCCTGCTTGTTCTTTGGGTTTCATCATACAGTTTTCCAACCGTTCCCTCTGTTCACAGAAAGAAGATTGTTTTTTTACGATCAAACTACCTATTTCATAAAAGTGCATGCGTCCCTGGGTGGGCTTGAACCACCATCCTTTCAGTTAAACGCGCTAACCAATTGCGCCACAGAAACTTGCCTCCTTTGATCTGAAAGGAGAGTGGCCTAGGACAGCTCTTCCATTAATATGGAATTGTGCATATTGCATATTGCATATTACTCACAAATACAGCTTGTCAATGCAGAGGGCTCTTAATGTATCCAGGTGGATTTTTTTTAACTAAATATAGATAATTCAGGAGTTGTTGAAGGACTTAGTGTGTCTAATTGGGTCTTATTTAAGGAATAGGTGTATAATGCTATTTATTTTGTTGCCTGCTTGTTCTTTGGGTTTCATCATACAGTTTTCCCTACCCTTCCCTCTATTCACAGAAAGAAGATTGGTTTTCACGATCAAACTACCTATTTCATAAAAGTGCATGCGTCCCTGGGTGGGCTTGAACCACCATCCTTTCGGTTAACAGCCGAACGCGCTAACCAATTGCGCCACAGAGACTTGCCTCCTTTAATCTCAAAGGGGAGTGGCCTAGGACAGCTCGTCCATTTATATGGATTTGTTTGATCTCGTTTTGCATATTTAATTTACATTCAAAGCTTGACAATACAATGGTTTCATAATGTGTCCAGCTGGATTTTTTTCACTAAATATAGATAAATCAGGAGTTGTTGAAGGACTCAGTGTGTCTAATTGGGTCTTATTTTAGGAATAGGTGCATAATGCTGTCTATTTTATTGCCTGCTTGTTCTGTGAGTTTCATCATATGGTTTTCCCAACCTTCCCTCTGTTCAAGGAAAGAAGATTGGTTTTCATGATAAAACCACTTATTTCATAAAAGTGCATGCGTCCCTGGGTGGGCTTGAACCACCATCCTTTCAGTTAACAGCCGAACGCGCTAACCAATTGCGCCACAGAGACCCGCTTCCTTTGATCTGAAAGGAGAGTGGCCTAGGACAGCTCTTCCATTAATATGGAATTGTGTGAATTCATATTGCATATTTAATTCACGAATACAGCTTGTCAATGCAGAGGGCTCTTAATGTCTCCAGGTGGATTTTTTTTAACTAAATATAGATAATTCAGGAGTTGTTGAAGGACTCAGTGTGTCTAATTGGGTCTTATTTTAGAAATAGGTGTATAATGCTGTTTATTTTGTTGCCTGCTTGTTCTTTGGGTTTCATCATACAGTTTTCCAACCGTTCCCTCTGTTCACAGAAAGAAGATTGTTTTTTTACGATCAAACTACCTATTTCATAAAAGTGCATGCGTCCCTGGGTGGGCTTGAACCACCATCCTTTCAGTTAAACGCGCTAACCAATTGCGCCACAGAAACTTGCCTCCTTTGATCTGAAAGGAGAGTGGCCTAGGACAGCTCTTCCATTAATATGGAATTGTGCATATTGCATATTGCATATTACTCACAAATACAGCTTGTCAATGCAGAGGGCTCTTAATGTATCCAGGTGGATTTTTTTTAACTAAATATAGATAATTCAGGAGTTGTTGAAGGACTTAGTGTGTCTAATTGGGTCTTATTTAAGGAATAGGTGTATAATGCTATTTATTTTGTTGCCTGCTTGTTCTTTGGGTTTCATCATACAGTTTTCCCTACCCTTCCCTCTATTCACAGAAAGAAGATTGGTTTTCACGATCAAACTACCTATTTCATAAAAGTGCATGCGTCCCTGGGTGGGCTTGAACCACCATCCTTTCGGTTAACAGCCGAACGCGCTAACCAATTGCGCCACAGAGACTTGCCTCCTTTAATCTCAAAGGGGAGTGGCCTAGGACAGCTCGTCCATTTATATGGATTTGTTTGATCTCGTTTTGCATATTTAATTTACATTCAAAGCTTGACAATACAGTGGTTTCATAATGTGTCCAGCTGGATTTTTTTCACTAAATATAGATAAATCAGGACCTGTTGAAGAAATAGGTGTATAATGCTGTCTATTTCATTGCCTGCTTGTTCTGTGAGTTTCATCATATGGTTTTCCCAACCTTCCGTCTGTTCAAGGAAAGAAGATTGGTTTTCACGATAAAACCACCTATTTCATAAAAGTGCATGCGTCCCTGGGTGGGCTTGAACCACCATCCTTTCGGTTAACAGCCTAAAGCGCTAACCAATTGCGCCACAGAGACTTGCCTCCTTTGACCTGAAAGGAGAGTGGCCTAGGACAACTCTTCCATTAATATTGAATTGTGTGAATTTATATTGCATATTTAATTTACATTCAAAGCTTGACAATACAGTGGTTTCATAATGTGTCCAGCTGGATTTTTTTTCACTAAATATAGATAAATCAGGACCTGTTGAAGAAATAGGTGTATAATGCTGTCTAATTTATTGCCTGCTTGTTCTGTGAGTTTCATCATATGGTTTTCCAAACCTTCCCTCTGTAAAAGGAAAGAAGATTGGTTTTCAAGATAAAACCACCTATTTCATAAAAGTGCATTCGTCCCTGGGTGGGCTTGAACCACCATCCTTTCAGTTAACAGCCGAACGCGCTAACCAATTGCACCACAGAGACCCGCTTCCTTTGATCTGAAAGGAGAGTGGCCTAGGACAGCTCTTCCATTAATATGGAATTGTGTGAATTCATATTGCATATTTAATTCACAAATACAGCTTGTCAATGCAGATGGCTCTTAATGTGTCCAGGTGGATTTTTTTTAACTAAATATAGATAATTCAGGAGTTGTTGATGGACTTAGTGTGTCTAATTGGGTCTTATTTAAGGAATAGGTGTATAATGCTGTTTATTTTGTTGCCTGCTTGTTCTGTGGGTTTCATCATACAGTTTTCCAACCGTTCCCTCTGTTCACAGAAAGAAGATTGTTTTTTTACAATCAAACTACCTATTTCATAAAAGTGCATGCGTCCCTGGGTGGGCTTGAACCACCATCCTTTCGGTTAACAGCCGAACGCGCTAACCAATGGTGCCACAGAGACCCACTTCCTTTGATCTGAAAGGAGAGGGGCCTAGGACAACTCTTCCATTAATATTGAATTGTGTGAATTTATATTGCATATTTAATTTACATTCAAAGCTTGACAATACAGTGGTTTCATAATGTGTCCAGCTGGTTTTTTTTTCACTAAATATAGATAAATCAGGACCTGCTGAAGAAATAGGTGTATAATGCTGTCTATTTTATTGCCTGCTTGTTCTGTGAGTTTCATCATATGGTTTTCCAAACCTTCCCTCTGTAAAAGGAAAGAAGATTGGTTTTCATGATAAAACCACCTATTTCATAAAAGTGCATGCGTCCCTGGGTGGGCTTGAACCACCATCCTTTCAGTTAACAGCCGAACGCACTAACCAATTGCGCCACAGAGACCCACTTCCTTTGATCTGAAAGGAGAGTGGCCTAGGACAGCTCTTCCATTAATATGGAATTGTGTGAATTCATATTGCATATTTAATTCACAAATACAGCTTGTCAATGCAGATGGCTCTTAATGTGTCCAGGTGGATTTTTTTTAACTAAATATAGATAATTCAGGAGTTGTTGAAGGACTCAGTGTGGCTAATTGGGTCTTATTTTAGGAATAGGTGCATAATGCTGTCTATTTTATTGCCTGCTTGTTCTGTGGGTTTCATCATACAGTTTTCCAACCGTTCCCTCTGTTCACAGAAAGAAGATTGTTTTTTTACGATCAAACTACCTATTTCATAAAAGTGCATTCGTCCCTGGGTGGGCTTGAACCACCATCCTTTCAGTTAACAGCCGAACGCACTAACCAATTGCGCCACAGAGACCCACTTCCTTTGATCTGAAAGGAGAGTGGCCTAGGACAGCTCTTCCATTAATATGGAATTGTGTGAATTCATATTGCATATTTAATTCACAAATACAGCTTGTCAATGCAGATGGCTCTTAATGTGTCCAGGTGGATTTTTTTTAACTAAATATAGATAATTCAGGAGTTGTTGAAGGACTCAGTGTGTCTAATTGGGTCTTATTTTAGGAATAGGTGCATAATGCTGTCTATTTTATTGCCTGCTTGTTCTGTGAGTTTCATCATATGGTTTTCCCAACCTTCCCTCTGTTCAAGGAAAGAAGATTGGTTTTCATGATAAAACCACTTATTTCATAAAAGTGCATGCGTCCCTGGGTGGGCTTGAACCACCATCCTTTCAGTTAACAGCCGAACGCGCTAACCAATTGCGCCACAGAGACCCGCTTCCTTTGATCTGAAAGGAGAGTGGCCTAGGACAGCTCTTCCATTAATATGGAATTGTGTGAATTCATATTGCATATTTAATTCACGAATACAGCTTGTCAATGCAGAGGGCTCTTAATGTCTCCAGGTGGATTTTTTTTAACTAAATATAGATAATTCAGGAGTTGTTGAAGGACTCAGTGTGTCTAATTGGGTCTTATTTTAGAAATAGGTGTATAATGCTGTTTATTTTGTTGCCTGCTTGTTCTTTGGGTTTCATCATACAGTTTTCCAACCGTTCCCTCTGTTCACAGAAAGAAGATTGTTTTTTTACGATCAAACTACCTATTTCATAAAAGTGCATGCGTCCCTGGGTGGGCTTGAACCACCATCCTTTCAGTTAAACGCGCTAACCAATTGCGCCACAGAAACTTGCCTCCTTTGATCTGAAAGGAGAGTGGCCTAGGACAGCTCTTCCATTAATATGGAATTGTGCATATTGCATATTGCATATTACTCACAAATACAGCTTGTCAATGCAGAGGGCTCTTAATGTATCCAGGTGGATTTTTTTTAACTAAATATAGATAATTCAGGAGTTGTTGAAGGACTTAGTGTGTCTAATTGGGTCTTATTTAAGGAATAGGTGTATAATGCTATTTATTTTGTTGCCTGCTTGTTCTTTGGGTTTCATCATACAGTTTTCCCTACCCTTCCCTCTATTCACAGAAAGAAGATTGGTTTTCACGATCAAACTACCTATTTCATAAAAGTGCATGCGTCCCTGGGTGGGCTTGAACCACCATCCTTTCGGTTAACAGCCGAACGCGCTAACCAATTGCGCCACAGAGACTTGCCTCCTTTAATCTCAAAGGGGAGTGGCCTAGGACAGCTCGTCCATTTATATGGATTTGTTTGATCTCGTTTTGCATATTTAATTTACATTCAAAGCTTGACAATACAATGGTTTCATAATGTGTCCAGCTGGATTTTTTTCACTAAATATAGATAAATCAGGAGTTGTTGAAGGACTCAGTGTGTCTAATTGGGTCTTATTTTAGGAATAGGTGCATAATGCTGTCTATTTTATTGCCTGCTTGTTCTGTGAGTTTCATCATATGGTTTTCCCAACCTTCCCTCTGTTCAAGGAAAGAAGATTGGTTTTCATGATAAAACCACTTATTTCATAAAAGTGCATGCGTCCCTGGGTGGGCTTGAACCACCATCCTTTCAGTTAACAGCCGAACGCGCTAACCAATTGCGCCACAGAGACCCGCTTCCTTTGATCTGAAAGGAGAGTGGCCTAGGACAGCTCTTCCATTAATATGGAATTGTGTGAATTCATATTGCATATTTAATTCACGAATACAGCTTGTCAATGCAGAGGGCTCTTAATGTCTCCAGGTGGATTTTTTTTAACTAAATATAGATAATTCAGGAGTTGTTGAAGGACTCAGTGTGTCTAATTGGGTCTTATTTTAGAAATAGGTGTATAATGCTGTTTATTTTGTTGCCTGCTTGTTCTTTGGGTTTCATCATACAGTTTTCCAACCGTTCCCTCTGTTCACAGAAAGAAGATTGTTTTTTTACGATCAAACTACCTATTTCATAAAAGTGCATGCGTCCCTGGGTGGGCTTGAACCACCATCCTTTCAGTTAAACGCGCTAACCAATTGCGCCACAGAAACTTGCCTCCTTTGATCTGAAAGGAGAGTGGCCTAGGACAGCTCTTCCATTAATATGGAATTGTGCATATTGCATATTGCATATTACTCACAAATACAGCTTGTCAATGCAGAGGGCTCTTAATGTATCCAGGTGGATTTTTTTTAACTAAATATAGATAATTCAGGAGTTGTTGAAGGACTTAGTGTGTCTAATTGGGTCTTATTTAAGGAATAGGTGTATAATGCTATTTATTTTGTTGCCTGCTTGTTCTTTGGGTTTCATCATACAGTTTTCCCTACCCTTCCCTCTATTCACAGAAAGAAGATTGGTTTTCACGATCAAACTACCTATTTCATAAAAGTGCATGCGTCCCTGGGTGGGCTTGAACCACCATCCTTTCGGTTAACAGCCGAACGCGCTAACCAATTGCGCCACAGAGACTTGCCTCCTTTAATCTCAAAGGGGAGTGGCCTAGGACAGCTCGTCCATTTATATGGATTTGTTTGATCTCGTTTTGCATATTTAATTTACATTCAAAGCTTGACAATACAGTGGTTTCATAATGTGTCCAGCTGGATTTTTTTCACTAAATATAGATAAATCAGGACCTGTTGAAGAAATAGGTGTATAATGCTGTCTATTTCATTGCCTGCTTGTTCTGTGAGTTTCATCATATGGTTTTCCCAACCTTCCGTCTGTTCAAGGAAAGAAGATTGGTTTTCACGATAAAACCACCTATTTCATAAAAGTGCATGCGTCCCTGGGTGGGCTTGAACCACCATCCTTTCGGTTAACAGCCTAAAGCGCTAACCAATTGCGCCACAGAGACTTGCCTCCTTTGACCTGAAAGGAGAGTGGCCTAGGACAACTCTTCCATTAATATTGAATTGTGTGAATTTATATTGCATATTTAATTTACATTCAAAGCTTGACAATACAGTGGTTTCATAATGTGTCCAGCTGGATTTTTTTTCACTAAATATAGATAAATCAGGACCTGTTGAAGAAATAGGTGTATAATGCTGTCTAATTTATTGCCTGCTTGTTCTGTGAGTTTCATCATATGGTTTTCCAAACCTTCCCTCTGTAAAAGGAAAGAAGATTGGTTTTCAAGATAAAACCACCTATTTCATAAAAGTGCATTCGTCCCTGGGTGGGCTTGAACCACCATCCTTTCAGTTAACAGCCGAACGCGCTAACCAATTGCACCACAGAGACCCGCTTCCTTTGATCTGAAAGGAGAGTGGCCTAGGACAGCTCTTCCATTAATATGGAATTGTGTGAATTCATATTGCATATTTAATTCACAAATACAGCTTGTCAATGCAGATGGCTCTTAATGTGTCCAGGTGGATTTTTTTTAACTAAATATAGATAATTCAGGAGTTGTTGATGGACTTAGTGTGTCTAATTGGGTCTTATTTAAGGAATAGGTGTATAATGCTGTTTATTTTGTTGCCTGCTTGTTCTGTGGGTTTCATCATACAGTTTTCCAACCGTTCCCTCTGTTCACAGAAAGAAGATTGTTTTTTTACAATCAAACTACCTATTTCATAAAAGTGCATGCGTCCCTGGGTGGGCTTGAACCACCATCCTTTCGGTTAACAGCCGAACGCGCTAACCAATGGTGCCACAGAGACCCACTTCCTTTGATCTGAAAGGAGAGGGGCCTAGGACAACTCTTCCATTAATATTGAATTGTGTGAATTTATATTGCATATTTAATTTACATTCAAAGCTTGACAATACAGTGGTTTCATAATGTGTCCAGCTGGTTTTTTTTTCACTAAATATAGATAAATCAGGACCTGCTGAAGAAATAGGTGTATAATGCTGTCTATTTTATTGCCTGCTTGTTCTGTGAGTTTCATCATATGGTTTTCCAAACCTTCCCTCTGTAAAAGGAAAGAAGATTGGTTTTCATGATAAAACCACCTATTTCATAAAAGTGCATGCGTCCCTGGGTGGGCTTGAACCACCATCCTTTCAGTTAACAGCCGAACGCACTAACCAATTGCGCCACAGAGACCCACTTCCTTTGATCTGAAAGGAGAGTGGCCTAGGACAGCTCTTCCATTAATATGGAATTGTGTGAATTCATATTGCATATTTAATTCACAAATACAGCTTGTCAATGCAGATGGCTCTTAATGTGTCCAGGTGGATTTTTTTTAACTAAATATAGATAATTCAGGAGTTGTTGAAGGACTCAGTGTGGCTAATTGGGTCTTATTTTAGGAATAGGTGCATAATGCTGTCTATTTTATTGCCTGCTTGTTCTGTGAGTTTCATCATATGGTTTTCCCAACCTTCCCTCTGTTCAAGGAAAGAAGATTGGTTTTCATGATAAAACCACCTATTTCATAAAAGTGCATGCGTCCCTGGGTGGGCTTGAACCACCATCCTTTCAGTTAACAGCCGAACGCGCTAACCAATTGCGCCACAGAGACCCGCTTCCTTTGATCTGAAAGGAGAGTGGCCTAGGACAGCTCTTCCATTAATATGGAATTGTGTGAATTCATATTGCATATTTAATTCACGAATACAGCTTGTCAATGCAGAGGGCTCTTAATGTCTCCAGGTGGATTTTTTTAACTAAATATAGATAATTCAGGAGTTGTTGATGGACTTAGTGTGTCTAATTGGGTCTTATTTAAGGAATAGGTGTATAATGCTGTTTATTTTGTTGCCTGCTTGTTCTGTGGGTTTCATCATACAGTTTTCCAACCGTTCCCTCTGTTCACAGAAAGAAGATTGTTTTTTTACAATCAAACTACCTATTTCATAAAAGTGCATGCGTCCCTGGGTGGGCTTGAACCACCATCCTTTCGGTTAACAGCCGAACGCGCTAACCAATTGCGCCACAGAGACCCACTTCCTTTGATCTGAAAGGAGAGTGGCCTAGGACAACTCTTCCATTAATATTGAATTGTGTGAATTTATATTGCATATTTAATTTACATTCAAAGCTTGACAATACAGTGGTTTCATAATGTGTCCAGCTGGTTTTTTTTTCACTAAATATAGATAAATCAGGACCTGCTGAAGAAATAGGTGTATAATGCTGTCTATTTTATTGCCTGCTTGTTCTGTGAGTTTCATCATATGGTTTTCCAAACCTTCCCTCTGTAAAAGGAAAGAAGATTGGTTTTCATGATAAAACCACCTATTTCATAAAAGTGCATGCGTCCCTGGGTGGGCTTGAACCACCATCCTTTCAGTTAACAGCCGAACGCGCTAACCAATTGCGCCACAGAGACCCACTGCCTTTGATCTGAAAGGAGAGTGGCCTAGGACAGCTCTTCCATTAATATGGAACGTGTGAATTCATATTGCATATTTAATTCACAAATACAGCTTGTCAATGCAGAGGGCTCTTAATGTCTCCAGGTGGATTTTTTTTAACTAAATATAGATAATTCAGGAGTTGTTGAAGGACTCAGTGTGTCTAATTGGGTCTTATTTTAGAAATAGGTGTATAATGCTGTTTATTTTGTTGCCTGCTTGTTCTTTGGGTTTCATCATACAGTTTTCCAACCGTTCCCTCTGTTCACAGAAAGAAGATTGTTTTTTTACGATCAAACTACCTATTTCATAAAAGTGCATGCGTCCCTGGGTGGGCTTGAACCACCATCCTTTCAGTTAAACGCGCTAACCAATTGCGCCACAGAAACTTGCCTCCTTTGATCTGAAAGGAGAGTGGCCTAGGACAGCTCTTCCATTAATATGGAATTGTGCATATTGCATATTGCATATTACTCACAAATACAGCTTGTCAATGCAGAGGGCTCTTAATGTATCCAGGTGGATTTTTTTTAACTAAATATAGATAATTCAGGAGTTGTTGAAGGACTTAGTGTGTCTAATTGGGTCTTATTTAAGGAATAGGTGTATAATGCTATTTATTTTGTTGCCTGCTTGTTCTTTGGGTTTCATCATACAGTTTTCCCTACCCTTCCCTCTATTCACAGAAAGAAGATTGGTTTTCACGATCAAACTACCTATTTCATAAAAGTGCATGCGTCCCTGGGTGGGCTTGAACCACCATCCTTTCGGTTAACAGCCGAACGCGCTAACCAATTGCGCCACAGAGACTTGCCTCCTTTAATCTCAAAGGGGAGTGGCCTAGGACAGCTCGTCCATTTATATGGATTTGTTTGATCTCGTTTTGCATATTTAATTTACATTCAAAGCTTGACAATACAATGGTTTCATAATGTGTCCAGCTGGATTTTTTTCACTAAATATAGATAAATCAGGAGTTGTTGAAGGACTCAGTGTGTCTAATTGGGTCTTATTTTAGGAATAGGTGCATAATGCTGTCTATTTTATTGCCTGCTTGTTCTGTGAGTTTCATCATATGGTTTTCCCAACCTTCCCTCTGTTCAAGGAAAGAAGATTGGTTTTCATGATAAAACCACTTATTTCATAAAAGTGCATGCGTCCCTGGGTGGGCTTGAACCACCATCCTTTCAGTTAACAGCCGAACGCGCTAACCAATTGCGCCACAGAGACCCGCTTCCTTTGATCTGAAAGGAGAGTGGCCTAGGACAGCTCTTCCATTAATATGGAATTGTGTGAATTCATATTGCATATTTAATTCACGAATACAGCTTGTCAATGCAGAGGGCTCTTAATGTCTCCAGGTGGATTTTTTTTAACTAAATATAGATAATTCAGGAGTTGTTGAAGGACTCAGTGTGTCTAATTGGGTCTTATTTTAGAAATAGGTGTATAATGCTGTTTATTTTGTTGCCTGCTTGTTCTTTGGGTTTCATCATACAGTTTTCCAACCGTTCCCTCTGTTCACAGAAAGAAGATTGTTTTTTTACGATCAAACTACCTATTTCATAAAAGTGCATGCGTCCCTGGGTGGGCTTGAACCACCATCCTTTCAGTTAAACGCGCTAACCAATTGCGCCACAGAAACTTGCCTCCTTTGATCTGAAAGGAGAGTGGCCTAGGACAGCTCTTCCATTAATATGGAATTGTGCATATTGCATATTGCATATTACTCACAAATACAGCTTGTCAATGCAGAGGGCTCTTAATGTATCCAGGTGGATTTTTTTTAACTAAATATAGATAATTCAGGAGTTGTTGAAGGACTTAGTGTGTCTAATTGGGTCTTATTTAAGGAATAGGTGTATAATGCTATTTATTTTGTTGCCTGCTTGTTCTTTGGGTTTCATCATACAGTTTTCCCTACCCTTCCCTCTATTCACAGAAAGAAGATTCGTTTTCACGATCAAACTACCTATTTCATAAAAGTGCATGCGTCCCTGGGTGGGCTTGAACCACCATCCTTTCGGTTAACAGCCGAACGCGCTAACCAATTGCGCCACAGAGACTTGCCTCCTTTAATCTCAAAGGGGAGTGGCCTAGGACAGCTCGTCCATTTATATGGATTTGTTTGATCTCGTTTTGCATATTTAATTTACATTCAAAGCTTGACAATACAGTGGTTTCATAATGTGTCCAGCTGGATTTTTTTCACTAAATATAGATAAATCAGGACCTGTTGAAGAAATAGGTGTATAATGCTGTCTATTTCATTGCCTGCTTGTTCTGTGAGTTTCATCATATGGTTTTCCCAACCTTCCGTCTGTTCAAGGAAAGAAGATTGGTTTTCACGATAAAACCACCTATTTCATAAAAGTGCATGCGTCCCTGGGTGGGCTTGAACCACCATCCTTTCGGTTAACAGCCTAAAGCGCTAACCAATTGCGCCACAGAGACTTGCCTCCTTTGACCTGAAAGGAGAGTGGCCTAGGACAACTCTTCCATTAATATTGAATTGTGTGAATTTATATTGCATATTTAATTTACATTCAAAGCTTGACAATACAGTGGTTTCATAATGTGTCCAGCTGGATTTTTTTTCACTAAATATAGATAAATCAGGACCTGTTGAAGAAATAGGTGTATAATGCTGTCTAATTTATTGCCTGCTTGTTCTGTGAGTTTCATCATATGGTTTTCCAAACCTTCCCTCTGTAAAAGGAAAGAAGATTGGTTTTCAAGATAAAACCACCTATTTCATAAAAGTGCATTCGTCCCTGGGTGGGCTTGAACCACCATCCTTTCAGTTAACAGCCGAACGCGCTAACCAATTGCACCACAGAGACCCGCTTCCTTTGATCTGAAAGGAGAGTGGCCTAGGACAGCTCTTCCATTAATATGGAATTGTGTGAATTCATATTGCATATTTAATTCACAAATACAGCTTGTCAATGCAGATGGCTCTTAATGTGTCCAGGTGGATTTTTTTTAACTAAATATAGATAATTCAGGAGTTGTTGATGGACTTAGTGTGTCTAATTGGGTCTTATTTAAGGAATAGGTGTATAATGCTGTTTATTTTGTTGCCTGCTTGTTCTGTGGGTTTCATCATACAGTTTTCCAACCGTTCCCTCTGTTCACAGAAAGAAGATTGTTTTTTTACAATCAAACTACCTATTTCATAAAAGTGCATGCGTCCCTGGGTGGGCTTGAACCACCATCCTTTCGGTTAACAGCCGAACGCGCTAACCAATGGTGCCACAGAGACCCACTTCCTTTGATCTGAAAGGAGAGGGGCCTAGGACAACTCTTCCATTAATATTGAATTGTGTGAATTTATATTGCATATTTAATTTACATTCAAAGCTTGACAATACAGTGGTTTCATAATGTGTCCAGCTGGTTTTTTTTTCACTAAATATAGATAAATCAGGACCTGCTGAAGAAATAGGTGTATAATGCTGTCTATTTTATTGCCTGCTTGTTCTGTGAGTTTCATCATATGGTTTTCCAAACCTTCCCTCTGTAAAAGGAAAGAAGATTGGTTTTCATGATAAAACCACCTATTTCATAAAAGTGCATGCGTCCCTGGGTGGGCTTGAACCACCATCCTTTCAGTTAACAGCCGAACGCACTAACCAATTGCGCCACAGAGACCCACTTCCTTTGATCTGAAAGGAGAGTGGCCTAGGACAGCTCTTCCATTAATATGGAATTGTGTGAATTCATATTGCATATTTAATTCACAAATACAGCTTGTCAATGCAGATGGCTCTTAATGTGTCCAGGTGGATTTTTTTTAACTAAATATAGATAATTCAGGAGTTGTTGAAGGACTCAGTGTGGCTAATTGGGTCTTATTTTAGGAATAGGTGCATAATGCTGTCTATTTTATTGCCTGCTTGTTCTGTGGGTTTCATCATACAGTTTTCCAACCGTTCCCTCTGTTCACAGAAAGAAGATTGTTTTTTTACGATCAAACTACCTATTTCATAAAAGTGCATTCGTCCCTGGGTGGGCTTGAACCACCATCCTTTCAGTTAACAGCCGAACGCACTAACCAATTGCGCCACAGAGACCCACTTCCTTTGATCTGAAAGGAGAGTGGCCTAGGACAGCTCTTCCATTAATATGGAATTGTGTGAATTCATATTGCATATTTAATTCACAAATACAGCTTGTCAATGCAGATGGCTCTTAATGTGTCCAGGTGGATTTTTTTTAACTAAATATAGATAATTCAGGAGTTGTTGAAGGACTCAGTGTGTCTAATTGGGTCTTATTTTAGGAATAGGTGCATAATGCTGTCTATTTTATTGCCTGCTTGTTCTGTGAGTTTCATCATATGGTTTTCCCAACCTTCCCTCTGTTCAAGGAAAGAAGATTGGTTTTCATGATAAAACCACTTATTTCATAAAAGTGCATGCGTCCCTGGGTGGGCTTGAACCACCATCCTTTCAGTTAACAGCCGAACGCGCTAACCAATTGCGCCACAGAGACCCGCTTCCTTTGATCTGAAAGGAGAGTGGCCTAGGACAGCTCTTCCATTAATATGGAATTGTGTGAATTCATATTGCATATTTAATTCACGAATACAGCTTGTCAATGCAGAGGGCTCTTAATGTCTCCAGGTGGATTTTTTTTAACTAAATATAGATAATTCAGGAGTTGTTGAAGGACTCAGTGTGTCTAATTGGGTCTTATTTTAGAAATAGGTGTATAATGCTGTTTATTTTGTTGCCTGCTTGTTCTTTGGGTTTCATCATACAGTTTTCCAACCGTTCCCTCTGTTCACAGAAAGAAGATTGTTTTTTTACGATCAAACTACCTATTTCATAAAAGTGCATGCGTCCCTGGGTGGGCTTGAACCACCATCCTTTCAGTTAAACGCGCTAACCAATTGCGCCACAGAAACTTGCCTCCTTTGATCTGAAAGGAGAGTGGCCTAGGACAGCTCTTCCATTAATATGGAATTGTGCATATTGCATATTGCATATTACTCACAAATACAGCTTGTCAATGCAGAGGGCTCTTAATGTATCCAGGTGGATTTTTTTTAACTAAATATAGATAATTCAGGAGTTGTTGAAGGACTTAGTGTGTCTAATTGGGTCTTATTTAAGGAATAGGTGTATAATGCTATTTATTTTGTTGCCTGCTTGTTCTTTGGGTTTCATCATACAGTTTTCCCTACCCTTCCCTCTATTCACAGAAAGAAGATTGGTTTTCACGATCAAACTACCTATTTCATAAAAGTGCATGCGTCCCTGGGTGGGCTTGAACCACCATCCTTTCGGTTAACAGCCGAACGCGCTAACCAATTGCGCCACAGAGACTTGCCTCCTTTAATCTCAAAGGGGAGTGGCCTAGGACAGCTCGTCCATTTATATGGATTTGTTTGATCTCGTTTTGCATATTTAATTTACATTCAAAGCTTGACAATACAATGGTTTCATAATGTGTCCAGCTGGATTTTTTTCACTAAATATAGATAAATCAGGAGTTGTTGAAGGACTCAGTGTGTCTAATTGGGTCTTATTTTAGGAATAGGTGCATAATGCTGTCTATTTTATTGCCTGCTTGTTCTGTGAGTTTCATCATATGGTTTTCCCAACCTTCCCTCTGTTCAAGGAAAGAAGATTGGTTTTCATGATAAAACCACTTATTTCATAAAAGTGCATGCGTCCCTGGGTGGGCTTGAACCACCATCCTTTCAGTTAACAGCCGAACGCGCTAACCAATTGCGCCACAGAGACCCGCTTCCTTTGATCTGAAAGGAGAGTGGCCTAGGACAGCTCTTCCATTAATATGGAATTGTGTGAATTCATATTGCATATTTAATTCACGAATACAGCTTGTCAATGCAGAGGGCTCTTAATGTCTCCAGGTGGATTTTTTTTAACTAAATATAGATAATTCAGGAGTTGTTGAAGGACTCAGTGTGTCTAATTGGGTCTTATTTTAGAAATAGGTGTATAATGCTGTTTATTTTGTTGCCTGCTTGTTCTTTGGGTTTCATCATACAGTTTTCCAACCGTTCCCTCTGTTCACAGAAAGAAGATTGTTTTTTTACGATCAAACTACCTATTTCATAAAAGTGCATGCGTCCCTGGGTGGGCTTGAACCACCATCCTTTCAGTTAAACGCGCTAACCAATTGCGCCACAGAAACTTGCCTCCTTTGATCTGAAAGGAGAGTGGCCTAGGACAGCTCTTCCATTAATATGGAATTGTGCATATTGCATATTGCATATTACTCACAAATACAGCTTGTCAATGCAGAGGGCTCTTAATGTATCCAGGTGGATTTTTTTTAACTAAATATAGATAATTCAGGAGTTGTTGAAGGACTTAGTGTGTCTAATTGGGTCTTATTTAAGGAATAGGTGTATAATGCTATTTATTTTGTTGCCTGCTTGTTCTTTGGGTTTCATCATACAGTTTTCCCTACCCTTCCCTCTATTCACAGAAAGAAGATTGGTTTTCACGATCAAACTACCTATTTCATAAAAGTGCATGCGTCCCTGGGTGGGCTTGAACCACCATCCTTTCGGTTAACAGCCGAACGCGCTAACCAATTGCGCCACAGAGACTTGCCTCCTTTAATCTCAAAGGGGAGTGGCCTAGGACAGCTCGTCCATTTATATGGATTTGTTTGATCTCGTTTTGCATATTTAATTTACATTCAAAGCTTGACAATACAGTGGTTTCATAATGTGTCCAGCTGGATTTTTTTCACTAAATATAGATAAATCAGGACCTGTTGAAGAAATAGGTGTATAATGCTGTCTATTTCATTGCCTGCTTGTTCTGTGAGTTTCATCATATGGTTTTCCCAACCTTCCGTCTGTTCAAGGAAAGAAGATTGGTTTTCACGATAAAACCACCTATTTCATAAAAGTGCATGCGTCCCTGGGTGGGCTTGAACCACCATCCTTTCGGTTAACAGCCTAAAGCGCTAACCAATTGCGCCACAGAGACTTGCCTCCTTTGACCTGAAAGGAGAGTGGCCTAGGACAACTCTTCCATTAATATTGAATTGTGTGAATTTATATTGCATATTTAATTTACATTCAAAGCTTGACAATACAGTGGTTTCATAATGTGTCCAGCTGGATTTTTTTTCACTAAATATAGATAAATCAGGACCTGTTGAAGAAATAGGTGTATAATGCTGTCTAATTTATTGCCTGCTTGTTCTGTGAGTTTCATCATATGGTTTTCCAAACCTTCCCTCTGTAAAAGGAAAGAAGATTGGTTTTCAAGATAAAACCACCTATTTCATAAAAGTGCATTCGTCCCTGGGTGGGCTTGAACCACCATCCTTTCAGTTAACAGCCGAACGCGCTAACCAATTGCACCACAGAGACCCGCTTCCTTTGATCTGAAAGGAGAGTGGCCTAGGACAGCTCTTCCATTAATATGGAATTGTGTGAATTCATATTGCATATTTAATTCACAAATACAGCTTGTCAATGCAGATGGCTCTTAATGTGTCCAGGTGGATTTTTTTTAACTAAATATAGATAATTCAGGAGTTGTTGATGGACTTAGTGTGTCTAATTGGGTCTTATTTAAGGAATAGGTGTATAATGCTGTTTATTTTGTTGCCTGCTTGTTCTGTGGGTTTCATCATACAGTTTTCCAACCGTTCCCTCTGTTCACAGAAAGAAGATTGTTTTTTTACAATCAAACTACCTATTTCATAAAAGTGCATGCGTCCCTGGGTGGGCTTGAACCACCATCCTTTCGGTTAACAGCCGAACGCGCTAACCAATGGTGCCACAGAGACCCACTTCCTTTGATCTGAAAGGAGAGGGGCCTAGGACAACTCTTCCATTAATATTGAATTGTGTGAATTTATATTGCATATTTAATTTACATTCAAAGCTTGACAATACAGTGGTTTCATAATGTGTCCAGCTGGTTTTTTTTTCACTAAATATAGATAAATCAGGACCTGCTGAAGAAATAGGTGTATAATGCTGTCTATTTTATTGCCTGCTTGTTCTGTGAGTTTCATCATATGGTTTTCCAAACCTTCCCTCTGTAAAAGGAAAGAAGATTGGTTTTCATGATAAAACCACCTATTTCATAAAAGTGCATGCGTCCCTGGGTGGGCTTGAACCACCATCCTTTCAGTTAACAGCCGAACGCACTAACCAATTGCGCCACAGAGACCCACTTCCTTTGATCTGAAAGGAGAGTGGCCTAGGACAGCTCTTCCATTAATATGGAATTGTGTGAATTCATATTGCATATTTAATTCACAAATACAGCTTGTCAATGCAGATGGCTCTTAATGTGTCCAGGTGGATTTTTTTTAACTAAATATAGATAATTCAGGAGTTGTTGAAGGACTCAGTGTGGCTAATTGGGTCTTATTTTAGGAATAGGTGCATAATGCTGTCTATTTTATTGCCTGCTTGTTCTGTGGGTTTCATCATACAGTTTTCCAACCGTTCCCTCTGTTCACAGAAAGAAGATTGTTTTTTTACGATCAAACTACCTATTTCATAAAAGTGCATTCGTCCCTGGGTGGGCTTGAACCACCATCCTTTCAGTTAACAGCCGAACGCACTAACCAATTGCGCCACAGAGACCCACTTCCTTTGATCTGAAAGGAGAGTGGCCTAGGACAGCTCTTCCATTAATATGGAATTGTGTGAATTCATATTGCATATTTAATTCACAAATACAGCTTGTCAATGCAGATGGCTCTTAATGTGTCCAGGTGGATTTTTTTTAACTAAATATAGATAATTCAGGAGTTGTTGAAGGACTCAGTGTGTCTAATTGGGTCTTATTTTAGGAATAGGTGCATAATGCTGTCTATTTTATTGCCTGCTTGTTCTGTGAGTTTCATCATATGGTTTTCCCAACCTTCCCTCTGTTCAAGGAAAGAAGATTGGTTTTCATGATAAAACCACTTATTTCATAAAAGTGCATGCGTCCCTGGGTGGGCTTGAACCACCATCCTTTCAGTTAACAGCCGAACGCGCTAACCAATTGCGCCACAGAGACCCGCTTCCTTTGATCTGAAAGGAGAGTGGCCTAGGACAGCTCTTCCATTAATATGGAATTGTGTGAATTCATATTGCATATTTAATTCACGAATACAGCTTGTCAATGCAGAGGGCTCTTAATGTCTCCAGGTGGATTTTTTTTAACTAAATATAGATAATTCAGGAGTTGTTGAAGGACTCAGTGTGTCTAATTGGGTCTTATTTTAGAAATAGGTGTATAATGCTGTTTATTTTGTTGCCTGCTTGTTCTTTGGGTTTCATCATACAGTTTTCCAACCGTTCCCTCTGTTCACAGAAAGAAGATTGTTTTTTTACGATCAAACTACCTATTTCATAAAAGTGCATGCGTCCCTGGGTGGGCTTGAACCACCATCCTTTCAGTTAAACGCGCTAACCAATTGCGCCACAGAAACTTGCCTCCTTTGATCTGAAAGGAGAGTGGCCTAGGACAGCTCTTCCATTAATATGGAATTGTGCATATTGCATATTGCATATTACTCACAAATACAGCTTGTCAATGCAGAGGGCTCTTAATGTATCCAGGTGGATTTTTTTTAACTAAATATAGATAATTCAGGAGTTGTTGAAGGACTTAGTGTGTCTAATTGGGTCTTATTTAAGGAATAGGTGTATAATGCTATTTATTTTGTTGCCTGCTTGTTCTTTGGGTTTCATCATACAGTTTTCCCTACCCTTCCCTCTATTCACAGAAAGAAGATTGGTTTTCACGATCAAACTACCTATTTCATAAAAGTGCATGCGTCCCTGGGTGGGCTTGAACCACCATCCTTTCGGTTAACAGCCGAACGCGCTAACCAATTGCGCCACAGAGACTTGCCTCCTTTAATCTCAAAGGGGAGTGGCCTAGGACAGCTCGTCCATTTATATGGATTTGTTTGATCTCGTTTTGCATATTTAATTTACATTCAAAGCTTGACAATACAATGGTTTCATAATTTGTCCAGCTGGATTTTTTTCACTAAATATAGATAAATCAGGAGTTGTTGAAGGACTCAGTGTGTCTAATTGGGTCTTATTTTAGGAATAGGTGCATAATGCTGTCTATTTTATTGCCTGCTTGTTCTGTGAGTTTCATCATATGGTTTTCCCAACCTTCCCTCTGTTCAAGGAAAGAAGATTGGTTTTCATGATAAAACCACTTATTTCATAAAAGTGCATGCGTCCCTGGGTGGGCTTGAACCACCATCCTTTCAGTTAACAGCCGAACGCGCTAACCAATTGCGCCACAGAGACCCGCTTCCTTTGATCTGAAAGGAGAGTGGCCTAGGACAGCTCTTCCATTAATATGGAATTGTGTGAATTCATATTGCATATTTAATTCACGAATACAGCTTGTCAATGCAGAGGGCTCTTAATGTCTCCAGGTGGATTTTTTTTAACTAAATATAGATAATTCAGGAGTTGTTGAAGGACTCAGTGTGTCTAATTGGGTCTTATTTTAGAAATAGGTGTATAATGCTGTTTATTTTGTTGCCTGCTTGTTCTTTGGGTTTCATCATACAGTTTTCCAACCGTTCCCTCTGTTCACAGAAAGAAGATTGTTTTTTTACGATCAAACTACCTATTTCATAAAAGTGCATGCGTCCCTGGGTGGGCTTGAACCACCATCCTTTCAGTTAAACGCGCTAACCAATTGCGCCACAGAAACTTGCCTCCTTTGATCTGAAAGGAGAGTGGCCTAGGACAGCTCTTCCATTAATATGGAATTGTGCATATTGCATATTGCATATTACTCACAAATACAGCTTGTCAATGCAGAGGGCTCTTAATGTATCCAGGTGGATTTTTTTTAACTAAATATAGATAATTCAGGAGTTGTTGAAGGACTTAGTGTGTCTAATTGGGTCTTATTTAAGGAATAGGTGTATAATGCTATTTATTTTGTTGCCTGCTTGTTCTTTGGGTTTCATCATACAGTTTTCCCTACCCTTCCCTCTATTCACAGAAAGAAGATTGGTTTTCACGATCAAACTACCTATTTCATAAAAGTGCATGCGTCCCTGGGTGGGCTTGAACCACCATCCTTTCGGTTAACAGCCGAACGCGCTAACCAATTGCGCCACAGAGACTTGCCTCCTTTAATCTCAAAGGGGAGTGGCCTAGGACAGCTCGTCCATTTATATGGATTTGTTTGATCTCGTTTTGCATATTTAATTTACATTCAAAGCTTGACAATACAGTGGTTTCATAATGTGTCCAGCTGGATTTTTTTCACTAAATATAGATAAATCAGGACCTGTTGAAGAAATAGGTGTATAATGCTGTCTATTTCATTGCCTGCTTGTTCTGTGAGTTTCATCATATGGTTTTCCCAACCTTCCGTCTGTTCAAGGAAAGAAGATTGGTTTTCACGATAAAACCACCTATTTCATAAAAGTGCATGCGTCCCTGGGTGGGCTTGAACCACCATCCTTTCGGTTAACAGCCTAAAGCGCTAACCAATTGCGCCACAGAGACTTGCCTCCTTTGACTTGAAAGGAGAGTGGCCTAGGACAACTCTTCCATTAATATTGAATTGTGTGAATTTATATTGCATATTTAATTTACATTCAAAGCTTGACAATACAGTGGTTTCATAATGTGTCCAGCTGGATTTTTTTTCACTAAATATAGATAAATCAGGACCTGTTGAAGAAATAGGTGTATAATGCTGTCTAATTTATTGCCTGCTTGTTCTGTGAGTTTCATCATATGGTTTTCCAAACCTTCCCTCTGTAAAAGGAAAGAAGATTGGTTTTCAAGATAAAACCACCTATTTCATAAAAGTGCATTCGTCCCTGGGTGGGCTTGAACCGCCATCCTTTCAGTTAACAGCCGAACGCGCTAACCAATTGCACCACAGAGACCCGCTTCCTTTGATCTGAAAGGAGAGTGGCCTAGGACAGCTCTTCCATTAATATGGAATTGTGTGAATTCATATTGCATATTTAATTCACAAATACAGCTTGTCAATGCAGATGGCTCTTAATGTGTCCAGGTGGATTTTTTTTAACTAAATATAGATAATTCAGGAGTTGTTGATGGACTTAGTGTGTCTAATTGGGTCTTATTTAAGGAATAGGTGTATAATGCTGTTTATTTTGTTGCCTGCTTGTTCTGTGGGTTTCATCATACAGTTTTCCAACCGTTCCCTCTGTTCACAGAAAGAAGATTGTTTTTTTACAATCAAACTACCTATTTCATAAAAGTGCATGCGTCCCTGGGTGGGCTTGAACCACCATCCTTTCGGTTAACAGCCGAACGCGCTAACCAATGGTGCCACAGAGACCCACTTCCTTTGATCTGAAAGGAGAGGGGCCTAGGACAACTCTTCCATTAATATTGAATTGTGTGAATTTATATTGCATATTTAATTTACATTCAAAGCTTGACAATACAGTGGTTTCATAATGTGTCCAGCTGGTTTTTTTTTCACTAAATATAGATAAATCAGGACCTGCTGAAGAAATAGGTGTATAATGCTGTCTATTTTATTGCCTGCTTGTTCTGTGAGTTTCATCATATGGTTTTCCAAACCTTCCCTCTGTAAAAGGAAAGAAGATTGGTTTTCATGATAAAACCACCTATTTCATAAAAGTGCATGCGTCCCTGGGTGGGCTTGAACCACCATCCTTTCAGTTAACAGCCGAACGCACTAACCAATTGCGCCACAGAGACCCACTTCCTTTGATCTGAAAGGAGAGTGGCCTAGGACAGCTCTTCCATTAATATGGAATTGTGTGAATTCATATTGCATATTTAATTCACAAATACAGCTTGTCAATGCAGATGGCTCTTAATGTGTCCAGGTGGATTTTTTTTAACTAAATATAGATAATTCAGGAGTTGTTGAAGGACTCAGTGTGGCTAATTGGGTCTTATTTTAGGAATAGGTGCATAATGCTGTCTATTTTATTGCCTGCTTGTTCTGTGAGTTTCATCATATGGTTTTCCCAACCTTCCCTCTGTTCAAGGAAAGAAGATTGGTTTTCATGATAAAACCACCTATTTCATAAAAGTGCATGCGTCCCTGGGTGGGCTTGAACCACCATCCTTTCAGTTAACAGCCGAACGCGCTAACCAATTGCGCCACAGAGACCCGCTTCCTTTGATCTGAAAGGAGAGTGGCCTAGGACAGCTCTTCCATTAATATGGAATTGTGTGAATTCATATTGCATATTTAATTCACGAATACAGCTTGTCAATGCAGAGGGCTCTTAATGTCTCCAGGTGGATTTTTTTAACTAAATATAGATAATTCAGGAGTTGTTGATGGACTTAGTGTGTCTAATTGGGTCTTATTTAAGGAATAGGTGTATAATGCTGTTTATTTTGTTGCCTGCTTGTTCTGTGGGTTTCATCATACAGTTTTCCAACCGTTCCCTCTGTTCACAGAAAGAAGATTGTTTTTTTACAATCAAACTACCTATTTCATAAAAGTGCATGCGTCCCTGGGTGGGCTTGAACCACCATCCTTTCGGTTAACAGCCGAACGCGCTAACCAATTGCGCCACAGAGACCCACTTCCTTTGATCTGAAAGGAGAGTGGCCTAGGACAACTCTTCCATTAATATTGAATTGTGTGAATTTATATTGCATATTTAATTTACATTCAAAGCTTGACAATACAGTGGTTTCATAATGTGTCCAGCTGGTTTTTTTTTCACTAAATATAGATAAATCAGGACCTGCTGAAGAAATAGGTGTATAATGCTGTCTATTTTATTGCCTGCTTGTTCTGTGAGTTTCATCATATGGTTTTCCAAACCTTCCCTCTGTAAAAGGAAAGAAGATTGGTTTTCATGATAAAACCACCTATTTCATAAAAGTGCATGCGTCCCTGGGTGGGCTTGAACCACCATCCTTTCAGTTAACAGCCGAACGCGCTAACCAATTGCGCCACAGAGACCCACTGCCTTTGATCTGAAAGGAGAGTGGCCTAGGACAGCTCTTCCATTAATATGGAACGTGTGAATTCATATTGCATATTTAATTCACAAATACAGCTTGTCAATGCAGAGGGCTCTTAATGTCTCCAGGTGGATTTTTTTTAACTAAATATAGATAATTCAGGAGTTGTTGAAGGACTCAGTGTGTCTAATTGGGTCTTATTTTAGAAATAGGTGTATAATGCTGTTTATTTTGTTGCCTGCTTGTTCTGTGGGTTTCATCATACAGTTTTCCAACCGTTCCCTCTGTTCACAGAAAGAAGATTGTTTTTTTACGATCAAACTACCTATTTCATCAAAGTGCATGCGTCCCTGGGTGGGCTTGAACCACCATCCTTTCAGTTAAACGCGCTAAGCAATTGCGCCACAGAAACTTGCCTCCTTTGATCTGAAAGGAGAGTGGCCTAGGACAGCTCTTCCATTAATATGGAATTGTGCATATTACATATTGCATATTACTCACAAATACAGCTTGTCAATGCAGAGGGCTCTTAATGTCTCCAGGTGGATTTTTTTTAACTAAATATTGATAATTCAGGAGTTGTTGAAGGACTCAGTGTGTCTAATTGGGTCTTATTTTAGGAATAGGTACATAATGCTGTCTATTTTATTGCCTGCTTGTTCTGTGGGTTTCATCATACGGTTTTCCAACCCTTCCCTCTGTTCACAGAAAGCAGATTGGTTTTCACGATCATACTACCTATTTCATAAAAGTGCATGCGTCCCTGGGTGGGCTTGAACCACCATCCTTTCGGTTAACAGCCGAACGCGCTAACCAATTGCGCCACAGAGACCCGCTTCCTTTGATATGAAAGGAGAGTGGCCTAGGACAGCTCTTCCATTAATATGGAATTGTGTGAATTCATATTGCATATTTAATTCACGAATACAGCTTGTCAATGCAGAGGGCTCTTAATGTCTCCAGGTGGATTTTTTTAACTAAATATAGATAATTCAGGAGTTGTTGATGGACTTAGTGTGTCTAATTGGGTCTTATTTAAGGAATAGGTGTATAATGCTGTTTATTTTGTTGCCTGCTTGTTCTGTGGGTTTCATCATACAGTTTTCCAACCGTTCCCTCTGTTCACAGAAAGAAGATTGTTTTTTTACAATCAAACTACCTATTTCATAAAAGTGCATGCGTCCCTGGGTGGGCTTGAACCACCATCCTTTCGGTTAACAGCCGAACGCGCTAACCAATTGCGCCACAGAGACCCACTTCCTTTGATCTGAAAGGAGAGTGGCCTAGGACAACTCTTCCATTAATATTGAATTGTGTGAATTTATATTGCATATTTAATTTACATTCAAAGCTTGACAATACAGTGGTTTCATAATGTGTCCAGCTGGTTTTTTTTTCACTAAATATAGATAAATCAGGACCTGCTGAAGAAATAGGTGTATAATGCTGTCTATTTTATTGCCTGCTTGTTCTGTGAGTTTCATCATATGGTTTTCCAAACCTTCCCTCTGTAAAAGGAAAGAAGATTGGTTTTCATGATAAAACCACCTATTTCATAAAAGTGCATGCGTCCCTGGGTGGGCTTGAACCACCATCCTTTCAGTTAACAGCCGAACGCGCTAACCAATTGCGCCACAGAGACCCGCTGCCTTTGATCTGAAAGGAGAGTGGCCTAGGACAGCTCTTCCATTAATATGGAATGTGTGAATTCATATTGCATATTTAATTCACAAATACAGCTTGTCAATGCAGAGGGCTCTTAATGTCTCCAGGTGGATTTTTTTTAACTAAATATAGATAATTCAGGAGTTGTTGAAGGACTCAGTGTGTCTAATTGGGTCTTATTTTAGAAATAGGTGTATAATGCTGTTTATTTTGTTGCCTGCTTGTTCTGTGGGTTTCATCATACAGTTTTCCAACCGTTCCCTCTGTTCACAGAAAGAAGATTGTTTTTTTACGATCAAACTACCTATTTCATCAAAGTGCATGCGTCCCTGGGTGGGCTTGAACCACCATCCTTTCAGTTAAACGCGCTAAGCAATTGCGCCACAGAAACTTGCCTCCTTTGATCTGAAAGGAGAGTGGCCTAGGACAGCTCTTCCATTAATATGGAATTGTGCATATTACATATTGCATATTACTCACAAATACAGCTTGTCAATGCAGAGGGCTCTTAATGTCTCCAGGTGGATTTTTTTTAACTAAATATTGATAATTCAGGAGTTGTTGAAGGACTCAGTGTGTCTAATTGGGTCTTATTTTAGGAATAGGTACATAATGCTGTCTATTTTATTGCCTGCTTGTTCTGTGGGTTTCATCATACGGTTTTCCAACCCTTCCCTCTGTTCACAGAAAGCAGATTGGTTTTCACGATCAAACTACCTATTTCATAAAAGTGCATGCGTCCCTGGGTGGGCTTGAACCACCATCCTTTCGGTTAACAGCCGAACGCGCTAACCAATTGCGCAACAGAAACTTGCCTCCTTTGATCTGAAAGGAGAGTGGCCTAGGACAGCTCTTCCATTAATATGGAATTGTGTGAATTCATATTGCTTATTTAATTCACAAATACAGCTTGTCAATGCAGAGGGCTCTTAATGTCTCCAGGTGGATTTTTTTTAACTAAATATAGATAATTCAGGGGTTGTTGAAGGACTTAGTGTGTCTAATTGGGTCTTACTTAAGGAATAGGTGTATAATGCTGTTTATTTTGTTGCCTGCTTGTTCTTTGGGTTTCATCATACAGTTTTCCAACCCTTCCCTCTATTCACAGAAAGAAGATTGGTTTTCACGATCAAACTACCTATTTCATAAAAGTGCATGCGTCCCTGTGTGGGCTTGAACCACCATCCTTTCGGTTAACAGCCGAACTCCCTAACCAATTGCGCAACAGAAACTTGCCTCCTTTGATCTGAAAGGAGAGTGGCCTAGGACAGCTCGTCCATTTATATGGATTTGTTTGATCTCGTTTTGCATATTTAATTTACATTCAAAGCTTGACAATACAGTGGTTTCATAATGTGTCCAGCTGGATTTTTTTTCACTAAATATAGATAAATCAGGACCTGTTGAAGAAATAGGTGTATAATGCTGTCAATTTTATTGCCTGCTTGTTCTTTGAGTTTCATCATATGGTTTTCCAAACCTTCCCTCTGTTCAAGGAAAGAAGATTGGTTTTCACGATAAAACCACCTATTTCATGAAAGAGCATGCGTCCCTGGGTGGGCTAGAACCACCAACCTTTCAGTTAACAGCCGAACGCGCTAACCAATTGCGCCACAGAGACCCGCTTCCTTTGATCTGAAAGGAGAGTGGCCTAGGACAGCTCTTCCATTAATATGGAATTGTGTGAATTCATATTGCATATTTAATTCACAAATACAGCTTGTCAATGAAGAGGGCTCTTAATGTCTCCAGGTGGATTTTTTTTAACTAAGTATAGATAATTCAGGAGTTGTTGAAGGACTCAGTGTGTCTAATTGGGTCTTATTTTAGGAATAGGTGTCTAATGCTGTTTATTTTGTTGCCTGCTTGTTCTGTGGGTTTCATCATACGGTTTTCCAACCCTTCCCTCTGTTCACAGAAAGCAGATTGGTTTTCACGATCAAACTACCTATTTCATAAAAGGTGCATGCGTCCCTGGGTGGGCTTGAACCACCATCCTTTCGGTTAACAGCCTAAAGCGCTAACCAATTGCGCCACAGAGACTTGCCTCCTTTGACCTGAAAGGAGAGTGGCCTAGGACAACTCTTCCATTAATATTGAATTGTGTGAATTCATATTGCATATTTAATTTACATTCAAAGCTTGACAATACAGTGGTTTCATAATGTGTCCAGCTGGATTTTTTTTCACTAAATATAGATAAATCAGGACCTGTTGAAGAAATAGGTGTATAATGCTGTCTATTTTATTGCCTGCTTGTTCTGTGAGTTTCATCATATGGTTTTCCAAACCTTCCCTCTGTAAAAGGAAAGAAGATTGGTTTTCAAGATAAAACCACCTATTTCATAAAAGTGCATTCGTCCCTGGGTGGGCTTGAACCACCATCCTTTCAGTTAACAGCCGAACGCGCTAACCAATTGCGCCACAGAGACCCACTTCCTTTGATCTGAAAGGAGAGTGGCCTAGGACAGCTCTTCCATTAATATGGAATTGTCTGAATTCATATTGCTTATTTAATTCACAAATGCAGAGGGCTCTTAATGTCTCCAGGTGGATTTTTTTTAACTAAATATAGATAATTCAGGAGTTGTTGAAGGACTTAGTGTGTCTAATTGGGTCTTATTTTAGGAATAGGTGTCTAATGCTGTTTATTTTGTTGCCTGCTTGTTCTCTGGGTTTCATCATACGGTTTTCCAACCCTTCCCTCTGTTCACAGAAAGCAGATTGGTTTTCACGATCAAACTACCTATTTCATAAAAGGTGCGTGCGTCCCTGGGTGGGCTTGAACCACCATCCTTTCGGTTAACAGCCTAAAGCGCTAACCAATTGCGCCACAGAGACTTGCCTCCTTTGACCTGAAAGGAGAGTGGCCTAGGACAACTCTTCCATTAATATTGAATTGTGTGAATTCATCTTGCATATTTAATTCACAAATACAGCTTGTCAATGCAGAGGGCTCTTAATGTGTCCAGGTGGATTTTTTTTAACTAAATATAGATAATTCAGGAGTTGTTGAAGGACTCAGTGTGTCTAATTGGGTCTTATTTTAGGAATAGGTGCATAATGCTGTCTATTTTATTGCCTGCTTGTTCTGTGGGTTTCATCATACGGTTTTCCAACCCTTCCCCTGTTCACAGAAAGAAGATTGGTTTTCACGATCAAACTACCTATTTCATAAAAGTGCATGCGTCCCTGGGTGGGCTTGAACCACCATCCTTTCAGTTAAACGCGCTAACCAATTGCGCCACAGAAACTTGCCTCCTTTGATCTGAAAGGAGAGTGGCCTAGGACAGCTCTTCCATTAATATGGAATTGTGTGAATTCATATTGCTTATTTAATTCACAAATAGAGCTTGTCAATGCAGAGGGCTCTTAATGTCTCCAGGTGGATTTTTTTTAACTAAATATAGATAATTCAGGAGTTGTTGAAGGACATACTGTGTCTAATTGGGTCTTATTTAAGGAATAGGTGTATAATGCTGTTTATTTTGTTGCCTGCTTGTTCTTTGGGTTTCATCATACAGTTTTCCAACCCTTCCCTCTATTCACAGAAAGAAGATTGGTTTTCACGATCAAACTACCTATTTCATAAAAGTGCATGCGTCCCTGGGTGGGCTTGAACCACCATCCTTTCAGTTAAACGCGCTAAGCAATTGCGCCACAGAAACTTGCCTCCTTTGATCTGAAAGGAGAGTGGCCTAGGACAGCTCTTCCATTAATATGGAATTGTGCATATTACATATTGCATATTACTCACAAATACAGCTTGTCAATGCAGAGGGCTCTTAATGTCTCCAGGTGGATTTTTTTTAACTAAATATTGATAATTCAGGAGTTGTTGAAGGACTCAGTGTGTCTAATTGGGTCTTATTTTAGGAATAGGTACATAATGCTGTCTATTTTATTGCCTGCTTGTTCTGTGGGTTTCATCATACGGTTTTCCAACCCTTCCCTCTGTTCACAGAAAGCAGATTGGTTTTCACGATCATACTACCTATTTCATAAAAGTGCATGCGTCCCTGGGTGGGCTTGAACCACCATCCTTTCGGTTAACAGCCGAACGCGCTAACCAATTGCGCCACAGAGACCCGCTTCCTTTGATATGAAAGGAGAGTGGCCTAGGACAGCTCTTCCATTAATATGGAATTGTGTGAATTCATATTGCATATTTAATTCACGAATACAGCTTGTCAATGCAGAGGGCTCTTAATGTCTCCAGGTGGATTTTTTTAACTAAATATAGATAATTCAGGAGTTGTTGATGGACTTAGTGTGTCTAATTGGGTCTTATTTAAGGAATAGGTGTATAATGCTGTTTATTTTGTTGCCTGCTTGTTCTGTGGGTTTCATCATACAGTTTTCCAACCGTTCCCTCTGTTCACAGAAAGAAGATTGTTTTTTTACAATCAAACTACCTATTTCATAAAAGTGCATGCGTCCCTGGGTGGGCTTGAACCACCATCCTTTCGGTTAACAGCCGAACGCGCTAACCAATTGCGCCACAGAGACCCACTTCCTTTGATCTGAAAGGAGAGTGGCCTAGGACAACTCTTCCATTAATATTGAATTGTGTGAATTTATATTGCATATTTAATTTACATTCAAAGCTTGACAATACAGTGGTTTCATAATGTGTCCAGCTGGTTTTTTTTTCACTAAATATAGATAAATCAGGACCTGCTGAAGAAATAGGTGTATAATGCTGTCTATTTTATTGCCTGCTTGTTCTGTGAGTTTCATCATATGGTTTTCCAAACCTTCCCTCTGTAAAAGGAAAGAAGATTGGTTTTCATGATAAAACCACCTATTTCATAAAAGTGCATGCGTCCCTGGGTGGGCTTGAACCACCATCCTTTCAGTTAACAGCCGAACGCGCTAACCAATTGCGCCACAGAGACCCGCTGCCTTTGATCTGAAAGGAGAGTGGCCTAGGACAGCTCTTCCATTAATATGGAATGTGTGAATTCATATTGCATATTTAATTCACAAATACAGCTTGTCAATGCAGAGGGCTCTTAATGTCTCCAGGTGGATTTTTTTTAACTAAATATAGATAATTCAGGAGTTGTTGAAGGACTCAGTGTGTCTAATTGGGTCTTATTTTAGAAATAGGTGTATAATGCTGTTTATTTTGTTGCCTGCTTGTTCTGTGGGTTTCATCATACAGTTTTCCAACCGTTCCCTCTGTTCACAGAAAGAAGATTGTTTTTTTACGATCAAACTACCTATTTCATCAAAGTGCATGCGTCCCTGGGTGGGCTTGAACCACCATCCTTTCAGTTAAACGCGCTAAGCAATTGCGCCACAGAAACTTGCCTCCTTTGATCTGAAAGGAGAGTGGCCTAGGACAGCTCTTCCATTAATATGGAATTGTGCATATTACATATTGCATATTACTCACAAATACAGCTTGTCAATGCAGAGGGCTCTTAATGTCTCCAGGTGGATTTTTTTTAACTAAATATTGATAATTCAGGAGTTGTTGAAGGACTCAGTGTGTCTAATTGGGTCTTATTTTAGGAATAGGTACATAATGCTGTCTATTTTATTGCCTGCTTGTTCTGTGGGTTTCATCATACGGTTTTCCAACCCTTCCCTCTGTTCACAGAAAGCAGATTGGTTTTCACGATCAAACTACCTATTTCATAAAAGTGCATGCGTCCCTGGGTGGGCTTGAACCACCATCCTTTCGGTTAACAGCCGAACGCGCTAACCAATTGCGCAACAGAAACTTGCCTCCTTTGATCTGAAAGGAGAGTGGCCTAGGACAGCTCTTCCATTAATATGGAATTGTGTGAATTCATATTGCTTATTTAATTCACAAATACAGCTTGTCAATGCAGAGGGCTCTTAATGTCTCCAGGTGGATTTTTTTTAACTAAATATAGATAATTCAGGGGTTGTTGAAGGACTTAGTGTGTCTAATTGGGTCTTACTTAAGGAATAGGTGTATAATGCTGTTTATTTTGTTGCCTGCTTGTTCTTTGGGTTTCATCATACAGTTTTCCAACCCTTCCCTCTATTCACAGAAAGAAGATTGGTTTTCACGATCAAACTACCTATTTCATAAAAGTGCATGCGTCCCTGTGTGGGCTTGAACCACCATCCTTTCGGTTAACAGCCGAACTCCCTAACCAATTGCGCAACAGAAACTTGCCTCCTTTGATCTGAAAGGAGAGTGGCCTAGGACAGCTCGTCCATTTATATGGATTTGTTTGATCTCGTTTTGCATATTTAATTTACATTCAAAGCTTGACAATACAGTGGTTTCATAATGTGTCCAGCTGGATTTTTTTTCACTAAATATAGATAAATCAGGACCTGTTGAAGAAATAGGTGTATAATGCTGTCAATTTTATTGCCTGCTTGTTCTTTGAGTTTCATCATATGGTTTTCCAAACCTTCCCTCTGTTCAAGGAAAGAAGATTGGTTTTCACGATAAAACCACCTATTTCATGAAAGAGCATGCGTCCCTGGGTGGGCTAGAACCACCAACCTTTCAGTTAACAGCCGAACGCGCTAACCAATTGCGCCACAGAGACCCGCTTCCTTTGATCTGAAAGGAGAGTGGCCTAGGACAGCTCTTCCATTAATATGGAATTGTGTGAATTCATATTGCATATTTAATTCACAAATACAGCTTGTCAATGAAGAGGGCTCTTAATGTCTCCAGGTGGATTTTTTTTAACTAAGTATAGATAATTCAGGAGTTGTTGAAGGACTCAGTGTGTCTAATTGGGTCTTATTTTAGGAATAGGTGTCTAATGCTGTTTATTTTGTTGCCTGCTTGTTCTGTGGGTTTCATCATACGGTTTTCCAACCCTTCCCTCTGTTCACAGAAAGCAGATTGGTTTTCACGATCAAACTACCTATTTCATAAAAGGTGCATGCGTCCCTGGGTGGGCTTGAACCACCATCCTTTCGGTTAACAGCCTAAAGCGCTAACCAATTGCGCCACAGAGACTTGCCTCCTTTGACCTGAAAGGAGAGTGGCCTAGGACAACTCTTCCATTAATATTGAATTGTGTGAATTCATATTGCATATTTAATTTACATTCAAAGCTTGACAATACAGTGGTTTCATAATGTGTCCAGCTGGATTTTTTTTCACTAAATATAGATAAATCAGGACCTGTTGAAGAAATAGGTGTATAATGCTGTCTATTTTATTGCCTGCTTGTTCTGTGAGTTTCATCATATGGTTTTCCAAACCTTCCCTCTGTAAAAGGAAAGAAGATTGGTTTTCAAGATAAAACCACCTATTTCATAAAAGTGCATTCGTCCCTGGGTGGGCTTGAACCACCATCCTTTCAGTTAACAGCCGAACGCGCTAACCAATTGCGCCACAGAGACCCACTTCCTTTGATCTGAAAGGAGAGTGGCCTAGGACAGCTCTTCCATTAATATGGAATTGTCTGAATTCATATTGCTTATTTAATTCACAAATGCAGAGGGCTCTTAATGTCTCCAGGTGGATTTTTTTTAACTAAATATAGATAATTCAGGAGTTGTTGAAGGACTTAGTGTGTCTAATTGGGTCTTATTTTAGGAATAGGTGTCTAATGCTGTTTATTTTGTTGCCTGCTTGTTCTCTGGGTTTCATCATACGGTTTTCCAACCCTTCCCTCTGTTCACAGAAAGCAGATTGGTTTTCACGATCAAACTACCTATTTCATAAAAGGTGCGTGCGTCCCTGGGTGGGCTTGAACCACCATCCTTTCGGTTAACAGCCTAAAGCGCTAACCAATTGCGCCACAGAGACTTGCCTCCTTTGACCTGAAAGGAGAGTGGCCTAGGACAACTCTTCCATTAATATTGAATTGTGTGAATTCATCTTGCATATTTAATTCACAAATACAGCTTGTCAATGCAGAGGGCTCTTAATGTGTCCAGGTGGATTTTTTTTAACTAAATATAGATAATTCAGGAGTTGTTGAAGGACTCAGTGTGTCTAATTGGGTCTTATTTTAGGAATAGGTGCATAATGCTGTCTATTTTATTGCCTGCTTGTTCTGTGGGTTTCATCATACGGTTTTCCAACCCTTCCCCTGTTCACAGAAAGAAGATTGGTTTTCACGATCAAACTACCTATTTCATAAAAGTGCATGCGTCCCTGGGTGGGCTTGAACCACCATCCTTTCAGTTAAACGCGCTAACCAATTGCGCCACAGAAACTTGCCTCCTTTGATCTGAAAGGAGAGTGGCCTAGGACAGCTCTTCCATTAATATGGAATTGTGTGAATTCATATTGCTTATTTAATTCACAAATAGAGCTTGTCAATGCAGAGGGCTCTTAATGTCTCCAGGTGGATTTTTTTTAACTAAATATAGATAATTCAGGAGTTGTTGAAGGACATACTGTGTCTAATTGGGTCTTATTTAAGGAATAGGTGTATAATGCTGTTTATTTTGTTGCCTGCTTGTTCTTTGGGTTTCATCATACAGTTTTCCAACCCTTCCCTCTATTCACAGAAAGAAGATTGGTTTTCACGATCAAACTACCTATTTCATAAAAGTGCATGCGTCCCTGTGTGGGCTTGAACCACCATCCTTTCGGTTAACAGCCGAACTCCCTAACCAATTGCGCAACAGAAACTTGCCTCCTTTGATCTGAAAGGAGAGTGGCCTAGGACAGCTCTTCCATTAATATGGAATTGTGTGAATTCATATTGCATATTTAATTCACAAATACAGCTTGTCAATGCAGAGGGCTCTTAATGTCTCCAGGTGGATTTTTTTTCACTAAATATAGATAAATCAGGACCTGTTGAAGAAATAGGTGTGTAATGCTGTTTATTTTGTTGCCTGCTTGTTCTGTGGGTTTCATCAAACGGTTTTCCAACCCTTCCCTGTGTTCAAAGATAGAAGCTTGGTTTTCACAATCAAACTTCCTATTTCATGAAAGTGCATTCGTCCCTGGGTGGGCTTGAACCAACATCTTTTCGGTTAACAGCCGAACGCACTAACCAATTGCGCCACAGAGACCCACTTCCTATAATCTGAAAGGAGAGTGGCCTAGGACAGCTCTTCCATTAATATGGAATTGTGTGAATTCATATTGCATATTTAATTCACAAATACAGCTTGTCAATGCAGAGGGCTCTTAATGTCTCCAGGTGGATTTTTTTTAACTAAATATAGATAATTCAGTAGTTGTTGAAGGACTCAGTGTGTCTAATTGGGTCTTATTTTAGAAATAGGTCTATAATGCTGTTTATTTTGTTGCCTGCTTGTTCTGTGGGTTTCATCATACACTTTTCCAACCGTTCCCTCTGTTCACAGAAAGAAGATTGTTTTTTTACGATCAAACTACCTATTTCATAAAAGTGCATGCGTCCCTGGGTGGGCTTGAACCACCATCCTTTCAGTTAACAGCCGAACGCGCTAACCAATTGCACCACAGAAACTTGTCTCCTTTGATCTGAAAGGACAGTGGCCTAGGACAGCTCTTCCATTAATATGGAATGGTGTGAATTCATGTTGCTTATTTAATTCACAAATGCAGAGGGCTCTTAATGTCTCCAGGTGGATTTTTTTTAACTAAATAAAGATAATTCAGGAGTTGTTGAAGGACTCAGTGTGTCTAATTGGGTCTTATTTTAGGAATAGGTGAATAATGCTGTCTATTTCATTGCCTGCTTGTTCTGTGGGTTTCATCATACGGTTTTCCAACCCTTCCCTCTGTTCACAGAAAGAAGATTGGTTTTCACGATCAAACTACCTATTTCATGAAAGAGCATGCGTCCCTGGGTGGGCTTGAACCACCATCCTTTCGGTTAACAGCCGAGCGCTCTAACCAATTGCGCCACAGAGACTTGCCTCCTTTAATCTCAAAGGGGAGTGGCCTAGGACAGCTCGTCAATTTATATGGATTTGTTTGATCTTGTTTTGCATATTTAATTTACATTCAAAGCTTGACAATACAGTGGTTTCATAATGTGTCCAGCTGGATTTTTTTTCACTAAATATAGATAAATCAGGACCTGTTGAAGTAATAGGTGTATAATGCTGTCTATTTTATTGCCTGCTTGTTCTGTGAGTTTCATCATATGGTTTTCCCAACCTTCCCTCTGTTCAAGAAAAGAAGATTGGTTTTCACGATAAAACCACCTATTTCATAAAAGTGCATGCGTCCCTGGGTGGGCTTGAACAACCATCCTTTCAGTTAACAGCCGAACGCGCTAACCAATTGCGCCACAGAGACTTGCCTCCTTTGAACTGAAAGGAGAGTGGCCTAGGACAACTCTTCCATTAATATTGAATTGTGTGAATTAATTTTGCATATTTAATTTACATTCAAAGCTTGACAATACAGTGGTTTCATAATGTGTCCAGCTGGATTTTTTTTCACTAAATATAGATAAATCAGGACCTGTTGAAGAAATAGGTGTATAATGCTGTCTATTTTATTGCCTGCTTGTTTTGTGAGTTTCATCATATGGTTTTCCAAACTTTCCCTCTGTAAAAGGAAAGAAGATTGGTTTTCATGATAAAACCACCTATTTCATAAAAGTGCATGCGTCCCTGGGTGGGCTTGAACCACCATCCTTTCAGTTAACAGCCGAACGCGCAAACCAATTGCGCCACAGAGACCCGCTGCCTTTGATCTGAAAGGAGAGTGGCCTAGGACAGCTCTTCCATTAATATGGAATGTGTGAATTCATATTGCATATTTAATTCACAAATACAGCTTGTCAATGCAGAGGGCTCTTAATGTCTCCAGGTGGATTTTTTTTAACTAAATATAGATAATTCAGGAGTTGTTGAAGGACTCAGTGTGTCTAATTGGATCTTATTTTAGAAATAGGTGTATAATGCTGTTTATTTTGTTGCCTGCTTGTTCTGTGGGTTTCATCATACAGTTTTCCAACCGTTCCCTCTGTTCACAGAAAGAAGATTGTTTTTTTACGATCAAACTACCTATTTCATAAAAGTGCATGCGTCCATGGGTGGGCTTGAACCACCATCCTTTCGGTAAATAGCCGAACGCGCTAACCAATTGCACCACAAAGACTTGCCTCCTTTAATCTCAAAGGGGAGTGGCCTAGGACAGCTCGTCCATTTATATGGATTTGTTTGATCTCGTTTTGCATATTTAATTTACATTCAAAGCTTGACAATACAGTGGTTTCATAATGTATCCAGCTGGATTTTTTTTCACTAAATATAGATAAATCAGGACCTGTTGAAGAAATAGGTGCATAATGCTGTCTATTTTATTGCCTGGTTGTTCTTTGAGTTTCATCATACGGTTTTCCAAACCTTCCCTCTGTTCAAGGAAAGAAGATTGGTTTTCACAATCAAACTACCTATTTCATAAAAGTGCATGCGTCCCTGGGTGGGCTTGAACCACCAACCTTTCAGTTAACAGCCGAACGCGCTAACCAATTGCGCCACAGAGACCCGTTTCCTTTGATCTGAAAGGAGAGTGGCCTAGGACAGCTCTTCCATTAATATGGAATTGTGTGAATTCATATTGCATATTTAATTCACAAATACAGCCTGTCAATGGAGAGGGCTCTTAATGTCTCCAGGTGGATTTTTTTTAACTAAATATAGATAATTCAGGAGTTGTTGAAGGACTCAGTGTGTCTAATTGGGTCTTATTTTAGGAATAGGTGCATAATGCTGTCTATTTTATTGCCTGCTTGTTCTGTGGGTTTCATCATACGGTTTTCCAACCCTTCCCTCTGTTCACAGAAAGAAGATTGTTTTTTTACAATCAAACTACCTATTTCATAAAAGTGCATGCGTCCCTGGGTGGGCTTGAACCACCATCCTTTCGGTTAACAGCCGAACGCGCTAACCAATTGCGCCACAGAGACCCACTTCCTTTGATCTGAAAGGAGAGTGGCCTAGGACAACTCTTCCATTAATATTGAATTGTGTGAATTTATATTGCATATTTAATTTACATTCAAAGCTTGACAATACAGTGGTTTCATAATGTGTCCAGCTGGATTTTTTTTCACTAAATATAGATAAATCAGGACCTGCTGAAGAAATAGGTGTATAATGCTGTCTATTTTATTGCCTGCTTGTTCTGTGAGTTTCATCATATGGTTTTCCAAACCTTCCCTCTGTAAAAGGAAAGAAGATTGGTTTTCATGATAAAACCACCTATTTCATAAAAGTGCATGCGTCCCTGGGTGGGCTTGAACCACCATCCTTTCAGTTAACAGCCGAACGCGCTAACCAATTGCGCCACAGAGACCCGCTGCCTTTGATCTGAAAGGAGAGTGGCCTAGGACAGCTCTTCCATTAATATGGAATGTGTGAATTCATATTGCATATTTAATTCACAAATACAGCTTGTCAATGCAGAGGGCTCTTAATGTCTCCAGGTGGATTTTTTTTAACTAAATATAGATAATTCAGGAGTTGTTGAAGGACTCAGTGTGTCTAATTGGGTCTTATTTTAGAAATAGGTGTATAATGCTGTTTATTTTGTTGCCTGCTTGTTCTGTGGGTTTCATCATACAGTTTTCCAACCGTTCCCTCTGTTCACAGAAAGAACATTGTTTTTTTACGATCAAACTACCTATTTCATCAAAGTGCATGCGTCCCTGGGTGGGCTTGAACCACCATCCTTTCAGTTAAACGCGCTAAGCAATTGCGCCACAGAAACTTGCCTCCTTTGATCTGAAAGGAGAGTGGCCTAGGACAGCTCTTCCATTAATATGGAATTGTGCATATTGCATATTGCATATTACTCACAAATACAGCTTGTCAATGCAGAGGGCTCTTAATGTCTCCAGGTGGATTTTTTTTAACTAAATATTGATAATTCAGGAGTTGTTGAAGGACTCAGTGTGTCTAATTGGGTCTTATTTTAGGAATAGGTACATAATGCTTTCTATTTTATTGCCTGCTTGTTCTGTGGGTTTCATCATACGGTTTTCCAACCCTTCCCTCTGTTCACAGAAAGCAGATTGGTTTTCACGATCAAAGTACCTATTTCATAAAAGTGCATGCGTCCCTGGGTGGGCTTGAACCACCATCCTTTCGGTTAACAGCCGAACGCGCTAACCAATTGCGCAACAGAAACTTGCCTCCTTTGATCTGAAAGGAGAGTGGCCTAGGACAGCTCTTCCATTAATATGGAATTGTCTGAATTCATATTGCTTATTTAATTCACAAATGCAGAGGGCTCTTAATGTCTCCAGGTGGATTTTTTTTAACTAAATATAGATAATTCAGGAGTTGTTGAAGGACTTAGTGTGTCTAATTGGGTCTTATTTAAGGAATAGGTGTATAATGCTGTTTATTTTGTTGCCTGCTTGTTCTGTTGGTTTCATCAAACGGTTTTCCAACCCTTCCCTGTGTTCACAGATAGAAGATTGGTTTTCACAATCAAACTTCCTATTTCATGAAAGTGCATTCGTCCCTGGGTGGGCTTGAACCACCATCCTTTCAGTTAACAGCCGAACGCACTAACCAATTGCGCCACAGAGACCCACTTCCTTTGATCTGAATGGAGAGTGGCCTAGGAGAGCTCTTCCATTAATATGGAATTGTGTGAATTCATTTTGCATATTTAATTCACAAATACAGCTTGTCAATGCAGAGGGCTTTTAATGTGTCCAGGTGGATTTTTTTAAATTAAATATAGATAATTCAGGAGTTGTTGAAGGACTCAGTGTGTCTAATTGGGTCTTATTTTAGGAATAGGTGCATAATGCTGTCTATTTTATTGCCTGCTTGTTCTGTGGGTTTCATCATACGGTTTTCCAACCCTTCCCTCTGTTCACAGAAAGAAGATTGGTTTTCACGATCAAACTACCTATTTCATAAAAGTGCATGCGTCCCTGGGTGGGCTTGAACCACCATCCTTTCAGTTAAACGCGCTAACCAATTGCGCCACAGAAACTTGCCTCCTTTGATCTGAAAGGAGAGTGGCCTAGGACAGCTCTTCCATTAATATGGAATTGTGTGAATTCATATTGCTTATTTAATTCACAAATACAGCTTGTCAATGCAGAGGGCTCTTAATGTCTCCAGGTGGATTTTTTTTAACTAAATATAGATAATTCAGGAGTTGTTGAAGGACTTAGTGTGTCTAATTGGGTCTTACTTAAGGAATAGGTGTATAATGCTGTTTATTTGTTGCCTGCTTGTTCTTTGGGTTTCATCATACAGTTTTCCAACCCTTCCCTCTATTCACAGAAAGAAGATTGGTTTTCACGATCAAACTACCTATTTCATAAAAGTGCATGCGTCCCTGTGTGGGCTTGAACCACCATCCTTTCGGTTAACAGCCGAACTCCCTAACCAATTGCGCAACAGAAACTTGCCTCCTTTGATCTGAAAGGAGAGTGGCCTAGGACAGCTCGTCCATTTATATGGATTTGTTTGATCTCGTTTTGCATATTTGATTTACATTCAAAGCTTGACAATACAGTGATTTCATAATGTGTCCAGCTGGATTTTTTTTCACTAAATATAGATAAATCAGGACCTGTTGAAGAAATAGGTGTATAATGCTGTCAATTTTATTGCCTGCTTGTTCTTTGAGTTTCATCATATGGTTTTCCAAACCTTCCCTCTGTTCAAGGAAAGAAGATTGGTTTTCACGATAAAACCACCTATTTCATGAAAGAGCATGCGTCCCTGGGTGGGCTAGAACCACCAACCTTTCAGTTAACAGCCGAACGCGCTAACCAATTGCGCCACAGAGACCCACTTCCTTTGATCTGAAAGGAGAGTGGCCTAGGACAGCTCTTCCATTAATATGGAATTGTCTGAATTCATATTGCTTATTTAATTCACAAATGCAGAGGGCTCTTAATGTCTCCAGGTGGATTTTTTTTAACTAAATATAGATAATTCAGGAGTTGTTGAAGGACTCAGTGTGTCTAATTGTATCTTATTTTAGAAATAGGTGTATAATGCTGTTTATTTTGTTGCCTGCTTGTTCTGTGGGTTTCATCATACAGTTTTCCAACCGTTCCCTCTGTTCACAGAAAGAAGATTGTTTTTTTACGATCAAACTACCTATTTCATAAAAGTGCATGCGTCCATGGGTGGGCTTGAACCACCATCCTTTCGGTTAATAGCCGAACGCGCTAACCAATTGCACCACAAAGACTTGCCTCCTTTAATCTCAAAGGGGAGTGGCCTAGGACAGCTCGTCCATTTATATGGATTTGTTTGATCTCGTTTTGCATATTTAATTTACATTCAAAGCTTGACAATACAGTGGTTTCATAATGTGTTCAGCTGGATTTTTTTTCACTAAATATAGATAAATCAGGACCTGTTGAAGAAATAGGTGCATAATGCTGTCTATTTTATTGCCTGGTTGTTCTTTGAGTTTCATCATACGGTTTTCCAAACCTTCCCTCTGTTCAAGGAAAGAAGATTGGTTTTCACAATCAAACTACCTATTTCATAAAAGTGCATGCGTCCCTGGGTGGGCTTGAACAACCAACCTTTCAGTTAACAGCCGAACGCGCTAACCAATTGCGCCACAGAGACCCGTTTCCTTTGATCTGAAAGGAGAGTGGCCTAGGACAGCTCTTCCATTAATATGGAATTGTGTGAATTCATATTGCATATTTAATTCACAAATAAAGCTTGTCAATGGAGCGGGCTCTTAATGTCTCCAGGTGGATTTTTTTTAACTAAATATAGATAATTCAGGAGTTGTTGAAGGACTCAGTGTGTCTAATTGGGTCTTATTTTAGGAATAGGTGCATAATGCTGTTTATTTTGTTGCCTACTAGTTCTGTGGGTTTCATCAAACGGTTTTCCAACCCTTCCCTGTGTTCACAGATAGAAGATTGGTTTTCACAATCAAACTTCCTATTTCATGAAAGTGCATTCGTCCCTGGGTGGGCTTGAACCACCATCCTTTCAGTTAACAGCCGAACGCACTAACCAATTGCCCCACAGAGACCCACTTCCTTTGATCTGAAAGGAGAGTGGCCTAGGACAGCTCTTCCATTAATATGGAATTGTGTGAATTCATCTTGCATATTTAATTCACAAATACAGCTTGTCAATGCAGAGGGCTCTTAATGTGTCCAGGTGGATTTTTTTTAACTAAATATAGATAATTCAGGAGTTGTTGAAGGACTCAGTGTGTCTAATTGGGTCTTATTTTAGGAATAGGTGCATAATGCTGTCTATTTTATTGCCTGCTTGTTCTGTGGGTTTCATCATACGGTTTTCCAACCCTTCCCTCTGTTCACAGAAAGAAGATTAGTTTTCACGATCAAACTACCTATTTCATAAAAGTGCATGCGTCCCTGGGTGGGCTTGAACCACCATCCTTTCAGTTAAACGCGCTAACCAATTGCGCCACAGAAACTTGCCTCCTTTGATCTGAAAGGAGAGTGGCCTAGGACAGCTCTTCCATTAATATGGAATTGTGTGAATTCATATTGCTTATTTAATTCACAAATAGAGCTTGTCAATGCAGAGGGCTCTTAATGTCTCCAGGTGGATTTTTTTTAACTAAATATAGATAATTCAGGAGTTGTTGAAGGACTTACTGTGTCTAATTGGGTCTTATTTAAGGAATAGGTGTATAATGCTATTTATTTTGTTGCATGCTTGTTCTTTGGGTTTCATCATACAGTTTTCCAACCCTTCCCTCTATTCACAGAAAGAAGATTGGTTTTCAAGATCAAACTACCTATTTCATAAAAGTGCATGCGTCCCTGTGTGGGCTTGAACCACCATCCTTTCGGTTAACAGCCGAACTCCCTAACCAATTGCGCAACAGAAACTTGCCTCCTTTGATCTGAAAGGAGAGTGGCCTAGGACAGCTCTTCCATTAATATGGAATTGTGTGAATTCATATTGCATATTTAATTCACAAATACAGCTTGTCAATGCAGAGGGCTCTTAATGTCTCCAGGTGGATTTTTTTTAACTAAATATAGATAATTCAGGAGTTGTTGAAGGACTTAGTGTGTCTAATTGGGTCTTATTTAAGGAATAGGTGTATAATGCTATTTATTTTGTTGCCTGCTTGTTCTTTGGGTTTCATCATACAGTTTTCCCTACCCTTCCCTCTATTCACAGAAAGAAGATTGGTTTTCACGATCAAACTACCTATTTCATTAAAGTGCATGCGTCCCTGGGTGGGCTTGAACCACCATCCTTTCGGTTAACAGCCGAACGCGCTAACCAATTGCGCAACAGAAACTTGCCTCCTTCGATCTGAAAGGAGAGTGGCCTAGGACAGCTCGTCCATTTATATGGATTTGTTTGATCTCGTTTTGCATATTTAATTTACATTCAAAGCTTGACAATACAGTGGTTTCATAATGTGTCCAGCTGGATTTTTTTTCACTAAATATAGATAAATCAGGTTTAACCGTGACACTCGACAGAAACAAGCAAACAGCAGAAAAAGAACACTAAACATGCACATTCGATGCTCACATCTCGCTTGGTAGTGTTGATCTTTATTCTCCCGTTTGATGTGTGTTTCTTGCGAAGTTCACCGGCAGAATGAACAGAGCCTTCGCGCTGACCCCATTCAACCTGAGCAGCAAGCCAATCAGCGTGCCGTTCTACAGTCACCGGCCAATCGGGCAAAACAAGAATTTGGCCATCTTCTGATTGGCTTACAAGTGTAGAACCCGAAAGGTGGGGGCTTGGAGGAGGTTTAGAATCGGAGCAGAGACCATCCGCCCCCACCAGGCGAAAAAGGTGCTGCCTAATCTTCGCGGTTTGCCCCTGCACAGCGAGAGCCTTTTCCGCCGTCTCGCCGAATTAAAAGTCATATTTCAAGAAAGATGACCGCAGGCTTTTTCTGTAGGTGCCGTCTTCGATCTGTATCAGATAAGGGGTCGGCAAATGGAACTCCACGTCAGATTAGGAAGTTCCGCGTCACGGTGGTCGTGGCCTGGCAGGTAAATGAGCCATGCGGACCCACGGGCCGGATGTAAACACTCTGCATCCCTCTCGTGGCGAGGTTAGAAACAGCATAAACAAAGAAATAAATGGAAGGAGATTATTAAGCCCTTATGTTCACCTCTGTGATGGGCGTTAATATGCAGCTTTTACACATGATATATATATATTTTTATAGTTGTTACATTACATAAAGCTCCATTCCTTTCACAAAGAAATACAGGAAGGAGATATATATGAAGCCCTTATGTTCACCTCTGTGATGGGCGTTAATATGAAGCTGTAAACATTATATTGTATGTATATTTATTTATAGTAGTGTCAATAAATAAAGCTCATCTCCATCCTCATCACATTTAACACAGTCACCGATTCGATATGATGACAAATGCAACAAGACATGGGCAAGATGTGAAAGGAGCAGTCTGACAAGAGTGTAAAGAAATAAGTACTTTTATTTGTGAAACCAAAAACACACACACACACACACACACACACACACACACACACACACAGACACACAGACACACAGGGCAGCTCCCTTGTCATTCTGTGTCCTCCTGAATAACAAGAACAAAAGACATTCGGGTGTGAGAAACATGACGAAAACACACAGGCACGCAAAGTAAAAAGGACAACACTTTAACGTACCTCTTTGAACTCCCTCCCTCCCGCTGCTGCTCCTTCTCCTTCTCCTTCTCCCTCTCCTCGCAGCCTTCCCTCCCTCTGCTCCTTCTTTGTCTCCTGCGTAATGAGTGACAGTCAGTCACAGGACATGAAGAAAACACAGAAAGGGAAAAAGGCAAATACACACCTCCTTCTCCCTGGCCCGTTGACGCGCCAGCCAGAGGTCCACGCTTATGCCGTCCTGCATAGCGCAGTAGGACACCTTTCCTCGACGCAGGTTCAGCTGGCTGTGGCCGTAGTCTTTGAGCGGAGAATGCCCGCAGCGCTGGCAGGTCCGCACTTTATGCTGCTTACGCGGCTTTCTCTGTCCCTCCTCCTCCTTCGGCCGCTCCATTGCCTTCTTCATCCTCCACAGGGTGGTGCGCGGGAGGGGCACATCGCCCCGTGAGTCCAGCCACTCCTGTGGAGTCTTCCCGCCAGGCCCTTCATTGCCAGCGCAGAAGAAGTCCCCCCTGTAAAAAGCGTGGCCCGTGTCCAGGTGGCGGGATAGGCTGCAGGTGTCGCATTTATCAAGCTGCTGCTCCGGCTTGACGATGACCCCGCTCAGGACCTTCCGGTCTTTCTTCGACCGCATCCTCCTCCTGTACACGGTGCAGCGAGTGGGAGGATTGCCTGTCTTTGCGGATGTCGAGGGCTCAGGGCTGGATGAAGACGAGGGGTTGTGGATGGAGGAAGTCGAGGGCTCAGGGCTGGATGAGGACGACGAGTCCGCCTCGGTCTTTATCAGCGCAGTGGGGAGCGTGTCGGGCGCCGTGCGTGGCATCGGGTCACTGACCTGTTATCTCTTGGCCACCTCCTCTGCCCTTTTCTCCTCCAGCCACTCCTTAACCGAGCGGCCCTCCGCACGGGAGCAGAAATGCTGGGCTCTGTAGCGACTGTGGCCGTTTTCCCGGGTCTTTGGCCGGCCACAGCGCTTGCAGATAAACTGCGGCCGTGTTTTGCGGGTTTTTGTTGGAAGGCCCATCTCCTCTGCCCGCCGCTGCTTTTCATCTTGCCTTTTCCTGTACCAGGCGGTGGAACTGGGCACGGCAGCGGCGGCGGAGACGTGGCCGGCAGAGGTGGACGGCTCCGATGCCGCAGAGGGTGAAGACGGTGACCTTTCCATGCTGCATGGGAAGGACGAAGCAAAAGCAAAGTCAATTGAGTCTTTTTGTGCCCATTTCGCCTGAGACAAAGAAGCTGACTAATAATTGTAAACACACAATGTATACAGCGAGACGGACGGACAGAGAGAGACACTCACCTCGCGATCACAAGTTGTCGAATGCACTTTTTTGTTCCGTCGACCTGCTGTCTTTTATAGCTGTGCCGGCCCGCAGAGGTCACGCAGCTTCCTCTGGCCAATCGCAGCCTTCTTGGGTTGTGCTTTGATCGGCGAGAGCGTTTCCTCTCAGGAACTGCCCCCTGCGGTTAGCACCGACACCTGTGCCCAGGTTCTTTGGATCTGCAGCCCATGGTTGGCTGGCTGGCTGGCGATCTGATAGGCCAGACAGTGTGTCTCATGTTGGAAACGGGGCCCCTGCGGTGAGCACTGACACCTACGGCCAGGTCGTTTGGACCAGCGGCTTGTGGTTGGCTGGCTGGCTGGCGATGTGATTGGCCAGACAGTGTGTCTCATGTTGGAAACGGGGCCCCTGCGGTGAGCACTGACACCTACGGCCAGGTCGTTTGGACCAGCGGCTTGTGGTTGGCTGGCTGGCTGGCGATCTGATTGGCCAGACAGTGTGTCTCATGTTGGAAACGGGGCCCCTGCGGTGAGCACTGACACCTACGGCCAGGTCGTTTGGACCAGCGGCTTGTGGTTGGTTGGTTGGTTGGTTGGTTGGCTGGGTGGGTGGGTGGGTGTCTTTTTGAGAGAGGAATAGACAAAGACAGACATTTGCATTTCAATGGGCTGACCTTTCCAAAGGTAATCACCAACTGCCTGTCCTTTGTGCTGCAATCGAGTGTATTTTTTGAAATAGCGACAGTGGCAATCTATGTACACTGTCTATTATTGCATTGACATTTCATACTCACAAACTGCACGCATTTTACCGCCCTCCCTGCTGGCCGGAGGGGGTCTGAGAAGCCAGGGCAGCTTCGGCGGCCTGCAGACAACAAGACGATCGACACGGTTAACAAGTGACAATGATGTGGGAAGAGTGTCGGACACAGTGCATGCTATCGGGTCACTGACCTGTTGTCTCTGTGCCACCTCCTCTGCCCTTTTCTCTTCCAGCCAGTCCTCTACTGAGCGGCCCTCCGCACGGGAGCAGAAATGCTGGGATCTGTAGCGACTGTGGCCGTACTCCCGGGTCTTTGGCTGGCCACAGCGCTTACAGATAAAATGTTCCCTTTTCTTCCAGCTCTTCGTGGGAAGGCCCGTCGCAGCTCGCCGCCGCTCCTGTTCCTCCCGGACCTTCCTCTGCCAGGCAGTGGTTTTGGGCACGGCAGAGGAGGTGGAGGCAACTGCGGTGTCTGCAGAGGTGGAGGGGATGGCGTGGGCTGTCGAAGTGGAGGCGATGGCGTGGGCTGCAGACGTGGAGGCGATGGCGTGGGCCGCAGACGTGGAGGCGATGGCGTGGGCCGCAGACGTGGAGGCGATGGCGTGGGCCGCAGACGTGGAGGCGATGGCGTGGGCCGCAGACGTGGAGGCGATGGCGTGGGCCGCAGACGTGGAGGCGATGGCGTGGGCCGCAGACGTGGAGGCGACTGTGGAGGTGTGGGCTACAGAGGCCTGGGCTGTAACGGCGCGGATGCTGAACAGCGCCGGTTCCAGGGGCCCTCTGCGCGTGGCAGCCAGGCCAGAGGCGTCCTCTGTCTCAGAGACTGCCAGAGGCTGCACAGGCCTCAGAGGCTCCTGCAGAGGAGCCCTGGTCGGAGGAAGCCGCTCCGCCGCTGACAGCTGAGCAATGGGCCCCGGCACCACCTGGCGCACTTCTTCCGCCATCCTCTGCTTGGTCCTCTTGTGGTGCCTAATGGAAGTGAATTCAATGATATTGATTATGAGCATCTTCCTTCCAGTAGGCACATTCTACACGTCGCACGCAAATGGCACTCTCTCTCAACACCGCATAAGGGTCCGCTGGTTAACCTCCAGGAGTTGGACCGGGGCAGCTTTTGACAGCCCCCGAGTGTTGAAAAAGTTGTCCTTGATCTGCCTGTAGTCATTCCTGACGGCCGCCCAGCGGTTCACCCGGACCCCGGCGATGATATGGCCCTCCTGGTGAATGCCACACAGCTCCAGGAAGACAGCCTCCAGCAACCTGCTGGCATCAGGAGACTGTGCAGCACCCGCGCCCAGCCCGACATACAAACTGCACACGCAGATAGATAGATAGATAGATAGATAGAGAGACAGAGACCATGGTCACATAATCCAAAACACGACGAAAATGCATATGAATATGATCCAAAGAGTAGAAAGACAATGTACCGAGTCATGCTGTCCACGCCGGGCGTGGTGCTTTTTGCCGCCCTGCGGCTTCTGAAGCGGCCCTTGGTCAGCCGCTGCTGGTGCCGCGGGGGGAAGGAGATAGGGGCCTTGTCCCTGTCTGACAGCTTCTGCCAGAGAGCCCCTATCTGCCTCACCTGCGCCGGCCTGACGTACGGGCGGTCACGCAGCGCAACCAAGGCCTGGGCCAGACGTACGGCGTGCTGGTACCCGCCGTGTCCGTCTGGACCGGGTACATCCTGCAACAGACAGAGGAAAGCAAGCGCAGAGGTTAAGCATTTAATAGCCGCGGCAAAAGGCCCCTCCCTCCCTCCCTCCCTCCCTCCGCCGCACAACTCAACGAGGCTTACCTCCTCCTCCTCCGCGGGCGGAAGATGGCGCAAAAGGGCCTTAATCCCGGGCAGCTCCTCCTCAAAGCCCTCATCCTCCGGCTCCTCCTCCTCCTCCTCGTCCCACTCCTCTTCCATCCCGTCGCCCTCCTCGTGATCGCGGGCCATTTCCCGCTGCAGAGCGCCGTTGCCTGTCTGGGAGTAGAGGTACTCCACCCCGATGAGCTCCCCTGAGTTAAAGAGGACAAAGAGATATATGGTTAGTACCCCGCAAATAAGCATCAGAGCATTACACCCATGTTATGTACGCAGGTGTTTACCTGTGTACTCCCCAGGCTGCGTGTAGTTCTCCACCAGCGTCTGCCCCATGTATTTTTGGCTCAGCCTGTTGACGCTTCTCAGCAGCTGAGCACTGTAGCAGCGCTTGTTAGAGAGCTTGGCACCGCCGACCACCGCAGCTCGGGCGCGGTCCTCGTTCCACCTCACCAGGCCCTCCAGCAGGTACACCTGGAAGTGGAGGGCGTTGGCAGACGTGCCTGCGAGGGGAGAGACAGAGGAGGGAGAAGGACGTGACGTCAGTCAGTCCGTCAGTCTGTCTGTATGAACACACTGGCTCATCCTGACACAGGCACACACAGAGTCACACACACTCACCCGGAATGAACTGGCACAGGTGGAGGTGGAAGGACTCGAGGGAAGTGGAGCCTCGGGCGCAGCGGTAGACGGGCAGCACCACGCCGCCCCTGGTCACCTCCCCCCTCTTTGCGTAGAGCAGAACTCCCGGCGGATCCTGGATGCAGCGGAGATGGCGACGCTGCGTGCTCCAGATGTCCTCCATCATCGGGCGGTCGATGAGGGGGACACCCATGCCGTCAGTGACGTCCCACATGGTGTCCAGGAGCTCCTGGATGAGCCGCTCCGTCTCCTCCGCGCCCCTGGTGCGTCGGCGGCAGTGACGGGCCAGCTCTCTGGACGTGGGATCCAGGGGGGACTGCCTGGCCTCTTGCAGGCGTGTCACGTCCTCGGCGTCCCACTCAAAAATGGCAAACGAGAGACGTGACATGAACAGCCCATACAGCGGGTGGCTGTCGGTGGTGACGCCCCTGGCGAAGCGACGCATCAGGTGCCAGATGTCCAGCCTCACCACCAGCTGATCCCACTCGCCGAACATCTGCGCCGTCTGAAGAGGAGGAGGAAGAAGAAGACGACATTAGTTTCGCTCGGATAAATCAAGCGGCCCGTCTGTGTGGTGGTTGATGTTGTCATCTTTACCTTGCAGCGTCCGGCGACGGAACAGCAGTCCCGGTCAACATACAGCACATGAGGTGGCTCCTTTCCAGACGCACTGTAGCGCCGCATCAGCCCGTCCGCCATGGCCAACAGCCCGTCCCCCTCGGACTCGGTGAGGACCGACATGAGCACCTGCCCGTGCTCGTTGCCCACGTTGGTGACCCATGCCGCCGTCCCGGCAGCGTCGCCAGCGAGCTTCTTGGTCATCTGAAAATGAGAACCGGAGAACGTCACGTCAAGTCTGTGTGTTTGCCACGTAAAATACTTATTTATTTATTGATTTATTGCGCTTGCCTTCTTCGTGGAGTCCATCTTCAGGATGTCCCCAAAGATTGACGTGACCCTGGCTTTCGTCTCATCCAGGCGGCCGAGGGCCTCCTTGGCGTAGACAGATATCAGCCAGGGCACGCTGGGGACTGCTCTCAGGGGCGGCACCGTCACCTGCTGCGGAGCCACGCCGGGCAGCTGGAGCTGGTCCAGCACCGAAAGGTAGCGCAGGGTCCGCAGCAACCAGTCGACGGTGTGCTGCTCCAGCAGCGCGGCACGGAGGCGGGAGGCGCTGTTGCCCAAAGTCCGGGCCTTCATCATGCCCACCACCCTCTTATCGCAAGACAACCTGCAAAGTCAGAAGGAGACTAGTGTCAGCTGACTGACACACACACACACACACACACACACACACACACATTAACATTGCAGCTTACTTGTATGTAAGCACAGCCGGAAACTGTGCCTTGTGAGCCAGGTCCAGCTGACTCATGATGCCTTGGCCCCAAGCTGCATACTTCCTCTTACAGCCGCCGCATTCCAGGTACTCCGTGCCCATGTAGTACCAGCCACCGAAGTCCAGAACGCGGCGGACCGTCTTGTAAAGGCCAGCGCCGGTCAGCTGCCACTTGCAGTTTGGGCAGGACAGCTTGTAGGCCCACATCCTGTAGGGCGCCCACAGGAAAAACCGGTGCTGGAAGAAGGCCTGGGCAGAGGGGATCTGGGTGTACAGGCGCCGGGCTCCCGGTGGAGTCCACCAGAGGCGCAGCTCGCTGGTCAGGACAGGATGCTTGCCAGTGCCAGTGGTAAACAGAGCCCGGCCCAACCACTCATGCTGTTCCTCCGGCAGCGTCTTCCTCCAGCCCTTGGGCAGGAGCTGCGTGGACAAGCGCATGGCATATACAGATTAAACTCGAGCAGATGATATTGACAAATACACACAAGTCGTTCCCGCACTTTTACCTGTGCACCGGTGAGCAGCAGCGGGGGCTGATGAGGTGCATCGCCCGTGGGCTGGTGAACAGCAGGCACCTGTGGTCTTGCCAGGGTGGGTCCAGCTTGGGAAGCTGTAAAATACACACTCAAGTTGTCACACTGATATACATACATGCGCATATATATATATATATAGTCAACATCAGGGTTGTCACAATAGTAACAATGAGGTTTAAGTCAAATACACTCACGCAGTGTGTCCACCTCCATGGCAGCCGCAAAGAGCTCATCATCGTCCGACAGCTCTATTATGTCATCCGCTGATGGCACGCCTTTGTTTCAGAGGAGGACAAAAGAATGTGATTATTAACATTTGAACACACTACGCATTAGCTATTGCGGGCAGGCAGGCAGGCAGGCAGCCAAGCAAGCAAAAAGGCAGGCAGGCAGGCAGGCAGGCAGGCAGGCAGGCAGGCAGGCAGGCAGGCAGGCAGGCAGGCAGGCAGGCAGGCAGGCAGGCAGGCAGGCAGGCAGGCAGGCAGGCAGGCAGGCAGGCAGGCAGGCAGGCAGGCAGGCAGGCAGGCAGGCAGGCAGGCAGGCAGGCAGGCAGGCAGGCAGGCAGGCAGGCAGGCAGGCAGGCAGGCAGGCAGGCAGGCAGGCAGGCAGGCAGGCAGGCAGGCAGGCAGGCAGGCAGGCAGGCAGGCAGGCAGGCAGGCAGGCAGGCAGGCAGGCAGGCAGGCAGGCAGGCAGGCAGGCAGGCAGGCAGGCAGGCAGGCAGGCAGGCAGGCAGGCAGGCAGGCAGGCAGGCAGGCAGGCAGGCAGGCAGGCAGGCAGGCAGGCAGGCAGGCAGGCAGGCAGGCAGGCAGGCAGGCAGGCAGGCAGGCAGGCAGGCAGGCAGGCAGGCAGGCAGGCAGGCAGGCAGGCAGGCAGGCAGGCAGGCAGGCAGGCAGGCAGGCAGGCAGGCAGGCAGGCAGGCAGGCAGGCAGGCAGGCAGGCAGGCAGGCAGGCAGGCAGGCAGGCAGGCAGGCAGGCAGGCAGGCAGGCAGGCAGGCAGGCAGGCAGGCAGGCAGGCAGGCAGGCAGGCAGGCAGGCAGGCAGGCAGGCAGGCAGGCAGGCAGGCAGGCAGGCAGGCAGGCAGGCAGGCAGGCAGGCAGGCAGGCAGGCAGGCAGGCAGGCAGGCAGGCAGGCAGGCAGGCAGGCAGGCAGGCAGGCAGGCAGGCAGGCAGGCAGGCAGGCAGGCAGGCAGGCAGGCAGGCAGGCAGGCAGGCAGGCAGGCAGGCAGGCAGGCAGGCAGGCAGGCAGGCAGGCAGGCAGGCAGGCAGGCAGGCAGGCAGGCAGGCAGGCAGGCAGGCAGGCAGGCAGGCAGGCAGGCAGGCAGGCAGGCAGGCAGGCAGGCAGGCAGGCAGGCAGGCAGGCAGGCAGGCAGGCAGGCAGGCAGGCAGGCAGGCAGGCAGGCAGGCAGGCAGGCAGGCAGGCAGGCAGGCAGGCAGGCAGGCAGGCAGGCAGGCAGGCAGGCAGGCAGGCAGGCAGGCAGGCAGGCAGGCAGGCAGGCAGGCAGGCAGGCAGGCAGGCAGGCAGGCAGGCAGGCAGGCAGGCAGGCAGGCAGGCAGGCAGGCAGGCAGGCAGGCAGGCAGGCAGGCAGGCAGGCAGGCAGGCAGGCAGGCAGGCAGGCAGGCAGGCAGGCAGGCAGGCAGGCAGGCAGGCAGGCAGGCAGGCAGGCAGGCAGGCAGGCAGGCAGGCAGGCAGGCAGGCAGGCAGGCAGGCAGGCAGGCAGGCAGGCAGGCAGGCAGGCAGGCAGGCAGGCAGGCAGGCAGGCAGGCAGGCAGGCAGGCAGGCAGGCAGGCAGGCAGGCAGGCAGGCAGGCAGGCAGGCAGGCAGGCAGGCAGGCAGGCAGGCAGGCAGGCAGGCAGGCAGGCAGGCAGGCAGGCAGGCAGGCAGGCAGGCAGGCAGGCAGGCAGGCAGGCAGGCAGGCAGGCAGGCAGGCAGGCAGGCAGGCAGGCAGGCAGGCAGGCAGGCAGGCAGGCAGGCAGGCAGGCAGGCAGGCAGGCAGGCAGGCAGGCAGGCAGGCAGGCAGGCAGGCAGGCAGGCAGGCAGGCAGGCAGGCAGGCAGGCAGGCAGGCAGGCAGGCAGGCAGGCAGGCAGGCAGGCAGGCAGGCAGGCAGGCAGGCAGGCAGGCAGGCAGGCAGGCAGGCAGGCAGGCAGGCAGGCAGGCAGGCAGGCAGGCAGGCAGGCAGGCAGGCAGGCAGGCAGGCAGGCAGGCAGGCAGGCAGGCAGGCAGGCAGGCAGGCAGGCAGGCAGGCAGGCAGGCAGGCAGGCAGGCAGGCAGGCAGGCAGGCAGGCAGGCAGGCAGGCAGGCAGGCAGGCAGGCAGGCAGGCAGGCAGGCAGGCAGGCAGGCAGGCAGGCAGGCAGGCAGGCAGGCAGGCAGGCAGGCAGGCAGGCAGGCAGGCAGGCAGGCAGGCAGGCAGGCAGGCAGGCAGGCAGGCAGGCAGGCAGGCAGGCAGGCAGGCAGGCAGGCAGGCAGGCAGGCAGGCAGGCAGGCAGGCAGGCAGGCAGGCAGGCAGGCAGGCAGGCAGGCAGGCAGGCAGGCAGGCAGGCAGGCAGGCAGGCAGGCAGGCAGGCAGGCAGGCAGGCAGGCAGGCAGGCAGGCAGGCAGGCAGGCAGGCAGGCAGGCAGGCAGGCAGGCAGGCAGGCAGGCAGGCAGGCAGGCAGGCAGGCAGGCAGGCAGGCAGGCAGGCAGGCAGGCAGGCAGGCAGGCAGGCAGGCAGGCAGGCAGGCAGGCAGGCAGGCAGGCAGGCAGGCAGGCAGGCAGGCAGGCAGGCAGGCAGGCAGGCAGGCAGGCAGGCAGGCAGGCAGGCAGGCAGGCAGGCAGGCAGGCAGGCAGGCAGGCAGGCAGGCAGGCAGGCAGGCAGGCAGGCAGGCAGGCAGGCAGGCAGGCAGGCAGGCAGGCAGGCAGGCAGGCAGGCAGGCAGGCAGGCAGGCAGGCAGGCAGGCAGGCAGGCAGGCAGGCAGGCAGGCAGGCAGGCAGGCAGGCAGGCAGGCAGGCAGGCAGGCAGGCAGGCAGGCAGGCAGGCAGGCAGGCAGGCAGGCAGGCAGGCAGGCAGGCAGGCAGGCAGGCAGGCAGGCAGGCAGGCAGGCAGGCAGGCAGGCAGGCAGGCAGGCAGGCAGGCAGGCAGGCAGGCAGGCAGGCAGGCAGGCAGGCAGGCAGGCAGGCAGGCAGGCAGGCAGGCAGGCAGGCAGGCAGGCAGGCAGGCAGGCAGGCAGGCAGGCAGGCAGGCAGGCAGGCAGGCAGGCAGGCAGGCAGGCAGGCAGGCAGGCAGGCAGGCAGGCAGGCAGGCAGGCAGGCAGGCAGGCAGGCAGGCAGGCAGGCAGGCAGGCAGGCAGGCAGGCAGGCAGGCAGGCAGGCAGGCAGGCAGGCAGGCAGGCAGGCAGGCAGGCAGGCAGGCAGGCAGGCAGGCAGGCAGGCAGGCAGGCAGGCAGGCAGGCAGGCAGGCAGGCAGGCAGGCAGGCAGGCAGGCAGGCAGGCAGGCAGGCAGGCAGGCAGGCAGGCAGGCAGGCAGGCAGGCAGGCAGGCAGGCAGGCAGGCAGGCAGGCAGGCAGGCAGGCAGGCAGGCAGGCAGGCAGGCAGGCAGGCAGGCAGGCAGGCAGGCAGGCAGGCAGGCAGGCAGGCAGGCAGGCAGGCAGGCAGGCAGGCAGGCAGGCAGGCAGGCAGGCAGGCAGGCAGGCAGGCAGGCAGGCAGGCAGGCAGGCAGGCAGGCAGGCAGGCAGGCAGGCAGGCAGGCAGGCAGGCAGGCAGGCAGGCAGGCAGGCAGGCAGGCAGGCAGGCAGGCAGGCAGGCAGGCAGGCAGGCAGGCAGGCAGGCAGGCAGGCAGGCAGGCAGGCAGGCAGGCAGGCAGGCAGGCAGGCAGGCAGGCAGGCAGGCAGGCAGGCAGGCAGGCAGGCAGGCAGGCAGGCAGGCAGGCAGGCAGGCAGGCAGGCAGGCAGGCAGGCAGGCAGGCAGGCAGGCAGGCAGGCAGGCAGGCAGGCAGGCAGGCAGGCAGGCAGGCAGGCAGGCAGGCAGGCAGGCAGGCAGGCAGGCAGGCAGGCAGGCAGGCAGGCAGGCAGGCAGGCAGGCAGGCAGGCAGGCAGGCAGGCAGGCAGGCAGGCAGGCAGGCAGGCAGGCAGGCAGGCAGGCAGGCAGGCAGGCAGGCAGGCAGGCAGGCAGGCAGGCAGGCAGGCAGGCAGGCAGGCAGGCAGGCAGGCAGGCAGGCAGGCAGGCAGGCAGGCAGGCAGGCAGGCAGGCAGGCAGGCAGGCAGGCAGGCAGGCAGGCAGGCAGGCAGGCAGGCAGGCAGGCAGGCAGGCAGGCAGGCAGGCAGGCAGGCAGGCAGGCAGGCAGGCAGGCAGGCAGGCAGGCAGGCAGGCAGGCAGGCAGGCAGGCAGGCAGGCAGGCAGGCAGGCAGGCAGGCAGGCAGGCAGGCAGGCAGGCAGGCAGGCAGGCAGGCAGGCAGGCAGGCAGGCAGGCAGGCAGGCAGGCAGGCAGGCAGGCAGGCAGGCAGGCAGGCAGGCAGGCAGGCAGGCAGGCAGGCAGGCAGGCAGGCAGGCAGGCAGGCAGGCAGGCAGGCAGGCAGGCAGGCAGGCAGGCAGGCAGGCAGGCAGGCAGGCAGGCAGGCAGGCAGGCAGGCAGGCAGGCAGGCAGGCAGGCAGGCAGGCAGGCAGGCAGGCAGGCAGGCAGGCAGGCAGGCAGGCAGGCAGGCAGGCAGGCAGGCAGGCAGGCAGGCAGGCAGGCAGGCAGGCAGGCAGGCAGGCAGGCAGGCAGGCAGGCAGGCAGGCAGGCAGGCAGGCAGGCAGGCAGGCAGGCAGGCAGGCAGGCAGGCAGGCAGGCAGGCAGGCAGGCAGGCAGGCAGGCAGGCAGGCAGGCAGGCAGGCAGGCAGGCAGGCAGGCAGGCAGGCAGGCAGGCAGGCAGGCAGGCAGGCAGGCAGGCAGGCAGGCAGGCAGGCAGGCAGGCAGGCAGGCAGGCAGGCAGGCAGGCAGGCAGGCAGGCAGGCAGGCAGGCAGGCAGGCAGGCAGGCAGGCAGGCAGGCAGGCAGGCAGGCAGGCAGGCAGGCAGGCAGGCAGGCAGGCAGGCAGGCAGGCAGGCAGGCAGGCAGGCAGGCAGGCAGGCAGGCAGGCAGGCAGGCAGGCAGGCAGGCAGGCAGGCAGGCAGGCAGGCAGGCAGGCAGGCAGGCAGGCAGGCAGGCAGGCAGGCAGGCAGGCAGGCAGGCAGGCAGGCAGGCAGGCAGGCAGGCAGGCAGGCAGGCAGGCAGGCAGGCAGGCAGGCAGGCAGGCAGGCAGGCAGGCAGGCAGGCAGGCAGGCAGGCAGGCAGGCAGGCAGGCAGGCAGGCAGGCAGGCAGGCAGGCAGGCAGGCAGGCAGGCAGGCAGGCAGGCAGGCAGGCAGGCAGGCAGGCAGGCAGGCAGGCAGGCAGGCAGGCAGGCAGGCAGGCAGGCAGGCAGGCAGGCAGGCAGGCAGGCAGGCAGGCAGGCAGGCAGGCAGGCAGGCAGGCAGGCAGGCAGGCAGGCAGGCAGGCAGGCAGGCAGGCAGGCAGGCAGGCAGGCAGGCAGGCAGGCAGGCAGGCAGGCAGGCAGGCAGGCAGGCAGGCAGGCAGGCAGGCAGGCAGGCAGGCAGGCAGGCAGGCAGGCAGGCAGGCAGGCAGGCAGGCAGGCAGGCAGGCAGGCAGGCAGGCAGGCAGGCAGGCAGGCAGGCAGGCAGGCAGGCAGGCAGGCAGGCAGGCAGGCAGGCAGGCAGGCAGGCAGGCAGGCAGGCAGGCAGGCAGGCAGGCAGGCAGGCAGGCAGGCAGGCAGGCAGGCAGGCAGGCAGGCAGGCAGGCAGGCAGGCAGGCAGGCAGGCAGGCAGGCAGGCAGGCAGGCAGGCAGGCAGGCAGGCAGGCAGGCAGGCAGGCAGGCAGGCAGGCAGGCAGGCAGGCAGGCAGGCAGGCAGGCAGGCAGGCAGGCAGGCAGGCAGGCAGGCAGGCAGGCAGGCAGGCAGGCAGGCAGGCAGGCAGGCAGGCAGGCAGGCAGGCAGGCAGGCAGGCAGGCAGGCAGGCAGGCAGGCAGGCAGGCAGGCAGGCAGGCAGGCAGGCAGGCAGGCAGGCAGGCAGGCAGGCAGGCAGGCAGGCAGGCAGGCAGGCAGGCAGGCAGGCAGGCAGGCAGGCAGGCAGGCAGGCAGGCAGGCAGGCAGGCAGGCAGGCAGGCAGGCAGGCAGGCAGGCAGGCAGGCAGGCAGGCAGGCAGGCAGGCAGGCAGGCAGGCAGGCAGGCAGGCAGGCAGGCAGGCAGGCAGGCAGGCAGGCAGGCAGGCAGGCAGGCAGGCAGGCAGGCAGGCAGGCAGGCAGGCAGGCAGGCAGGCAGGCAGGCAGGCAGGCAGGCAGGCAGGCAGGCAGGCAGGCAGGCAGGCAGGCAGGCAGGCAGGCAGGCAGGCAGGCAGGCAGGCAGGCAGGCAGGCAGGCAGGCAGGCAGGCAGGCAGGCAGGCAGGCAGGCAGGCAGGCAGGCAGGCAGGCAGGCAGGCAGGCAGGCAGGCAGGCAGGCAGGCAGGCAGGCAGGCAGGCAGGCAGGCAGGCAGGCAGGCAGGCAGGCAGGCAGGCAGGCAGGCAGGCAGGCAGGCAGGCAGGCAGGCAGGCAGGCAGGCAGGCAGGCAGGCAGGCAGGCAGGCAGGCAGGCAGGCAGGCAGGCAGGCAGGCAGGCAGGCAGGCAGGCAGGCAGGCAGGCAGGCAGGCAGGCAGGCAGGCAGGCAGGCAGGCAGGCAGGCAGGCAGGCAGGCAGGCAGGCAGGCAGGCAGGCAGGCAGGCAGGCAGGCAGGCAGCCAGGCATTACTCGATGCAGGCTGCGACGCTCTCTGCTGAGCCGGGGGAGCAGCTGGAGGAGGGGCAGCAGCCGACGGCCCTGCTGCTGACCCTTCTTTCTCCCGGCCCAGTATGTACACCTGTACAGTGTGCATCCGCGACCCCATGCCGCACCGCTGGGTTTTAATCCACCGCTTGTAGCTGCAGGCGGGAAAAAAAAACAAAGTATCGTGTCAACACGCGTCAGCTTGCATCCTCAACTGCACCTGTGGCCGAAATACTTACGTTTTACACTCTGTGCTGGTGGACTCGTACAGGGCTTGGAGCGACATGCCGGAATGCGCACCGAACCCCACCAGCGTCTGGTCCCTTCACGGTGAAAGACGTGGTGGGCCTACGGCTCTGTTGGGCCACCTTAAACGCATCGTTTGAGGCCTTGAGCATCAGTGTGGTGGATGACGGCAGGAACCTGAAAACTGGACGGAAATCCATTCTGCAAAGACATTTAGCAGACAACCTGCAACGTTAGATGTGACAAAACAGTGACACACATAAAAGAATATGAATACAACCAGTCCATGGAGATAATATAGATATTTACAGTAGAAGGCGATTAATACGTAATTTGTGACAAGATACTTAAGAGCAGAGTACTTTTGTATTTAAAATAGTCTGTGAAGATTTGATTTAATCTTGACCCTTGACCTTTATTCATTTTTCTGTGCAGAACTTGATGTACAGTCATTTATTTAGGCTCTTTACCTGTGTATATACATCTTTTGCTGTTATAGTATACATAGGCCTAATGTGTGATGCTATTCACATGTGATGCATATTTTCTTGTTTTAATGGGGGGGGTTTGGTTTGTTTTTTAATGTTAAAAGTTCATGTATTATATTGTATTACATTTTCTGGCACCAGTGTTTTGTATTTTATTTGAATACATTTATTTGGCGGGGTATTTTGTGTCTTGTATGAAAAACATTTTGATGTATTTTTGCCCATTTCTGGATACAACACATATACTCCTGTACAGTTAGCAGAATTTACATGAGGCCGGGTTGATGTGAGCGTAGTGTACGGAGAGTTTTGACCGTGAAACACAACCCTTTCCCGGCGTAAAAGTACAGGGAGCCCGCGATCAAGCTAGCGGTCTGTACGGACATTTTTCACCGTGAAACACTCCCTCTACCTGGCGTAAAAGTACATGGAGCCCGCGATCAAGCTAGCGGTCTGTACGGACATTATTGACCGTGAAAACCTCCCTCTACCCGGCGTAAAAGCACATGGAGCCCGCGATTAAGCTAGCGGTCTGTACGGACATTATTGACCGTGGAAAAAATGACTTTTCGCGGTGAATTACGCTGGAATAAGGCGCCAACATTACAATTACCTTACTGTACATGCATTGTTTAACCGTGACACTCGACAGAAACAAGCAAACAGCAGAAAAAGAACACTAAACATGCACATTCGATGCTCACATCTCGCTTGGTAGTGTTGATCTTTATTCTCCCGTTTGATGTGTGTTTCTTGCGAAGTTCACCGGCAGAATGAACAGAGCCTTCGCGCTGACCCCATTCAACCTGAGCAGCAAGCCAATCAGCGTGCCGTTCTACAGTCACCGGCCAATCGGGCAAAACAAGAATTTGGCCATCTTCTGATTGGCTTACAAGTGTAGAACCCGAAAGGTGGGGGCTTGGAGGAGGTTTAGAATCGGAGCAGAGACCATCTGCCCCCACCAGGCGAAAGGATGACACGCAAATTCGTGAAGCGTTTCCATATTTTGGTCCAAAAATTATTTTGGAACAGGGCTACTTTCATCCTTTTCTAGGAATCGTCCGGTGTTCTTTGTTCCAGGAAGCTTTACTCTGAGCCTCTTTATGAATTCACACAGTACAAACTGTGGGCATGTAGCCATTTTCAATGTATTGGTGACTATTAGAGAAATGCCTGTGAGGCGAAAAACATTCTTCCTAAAATGGGTGTGACCCAAGTTTAGTCTCTTCCTTTTTTTAACCGTAGCAATGGGTCCACTCACCTGAAGGGGGAATATATTGGAACCACTGCAGTTACAGTAGTGTACTTGCTCCGGCAGTACATATAATAAATTGGATACGATACAGAGAAGATTAGCATGGCCCCTGCGAAAGGATGACACGCAAATTCGTGAAGCGTTTCCATATTTTGGTCCAAAAATTATTTTGGAACAGGGCTACTTTCATCCTTTTCTAGGAATCGTCCGGTGTTCTTTGTTCCAGGAAGCTTTACTCTGAGCCTCGTTATGAATTCACACAGTAAAAACTTTAAGGATGTAGCCATTATCAATGAATTGGTGACCGTTAGGCTGAGGCCAGTGGTGCTCAAACGTGCTGCTGACAATGGGTATGACCAAAGTTTAGCCTCCTATCTTTTTTTACCGCAGCAAAGGGTCCACTTACTTGAAGGGGGAATATACAGGCACCACTGCAGTCAAGCTACTGTACTTGCTCCGGCAGTACATATAATAAATTGGATACGATACAGAGAAGATTAGCATGGCCCCTGCGAAAGGATGACACGCAAATTCGTGAAGCGTTTCCATATTTTGGTCCAAAAATTATTTTGTCACAGGACTACTTCATCCTTTTCTTGTATTCTTCTGGTTATCTTTGTTCCAAGAGGCTTTTCTCTGAGCCTCGTTATCAATTCACACAGTAAAAACTATAAGGATGTAGCCATTATCAATGTATTGTTGACCGTTAGACTGATGCCAGTGATGCTCAAACGTGCTGCTGACAATGGGTATGACCAAAGTTTAGCCTCCTATCTTTTTTTACCGCAGCAAAGGGTCCACTTACTTGAAGGGGGAATATACAGGCACCACTGCAGTCAAGCTACTGTACTTGCTCCGGCAGTACATATAATAAATTGGATACGATACAGAGAAGATTAGCATGGCCCCTGCGAAAGGATGACACGCAAATTCGTGAAGCGTTTCCATATTTTGGTCCAAAAATTATTTTGGAACAGGGCTACTTTCATCCTTTTCTAGGAATCGTCCGGTGTTCTTTGTTCCAGGAAGCTTTACTCTGAGCCTCTTTATGAATTCACACAGTACAAACTGTGGGCATGTAGCCATTTTCAATGTATTGGTGACTTTTAGAGAAATGCCTGTGAGGCGAAAAACATTCTTCCTAAAATGGGTGTGACCCAAGTTTAGTCTCTTCCTTTTTTTAACCGTAGCAAAGGGTCCACTCACCTGAAGGGGGAATATATTGGAACCACTGCAGTTACAGTAGTGTACTTGCTCCGGCAGTACATATAATAAATTGGATACGATACAGAGAAGATTAGCATGGCCCCTGCGAAAGGATGACACGCAAATTCGTGAAGCGTTTCCATATTTGGGTCCAAAAATTATTTTGGAACAGGGCTACTTTCATCCTTTTCTAGGAATCGTCCGGTGTTCTTTGTTCCAGGAAGCTTTACTCTGAGCCTCGTTATGAATTCACACAGTACAAACTGTGGGGATGTAGCCATTTTCAATGTATTGGTGACTTTTAGAGAAATGCCTGTGATGCGAAAACATTCTTCCTAAAATGGGTGTGACCCAAGTTTAGTCTCTTCCTTTTTTTAACCGTAGCAATGGGTCCACTCACCTGAAGGGGGAATATATTGGAACCACTGCAGTAACACTAGTGTACTTGCTCCGGCAGTACATATAATAAATTGGATACGATACAGAGAAGATTAGCATGGCCCCTGCGAAAGGATGACGCGCAAATTCATGAAGTGTTTCCATATTTTGGTCCAAAAATTATTTTGGAACAGGGCTACTTTCATCCTTTTCTAGGAATCGTCCGGTGTTCTTTGTTCCAGGAAGCTTTACTCTGAGCCTCGTTATGAATTCACACAGTAAAAACTTTAAGGATGTAGCCATTATCAATGAATTGGTGACCGTTAGGCTGAGGCCAGTGGTGCTCAAACGTGCTGCTGACAATGGGTATGACCAAAGTTTAGCCTCCTATCTTTTTTTACCGCAGCAAAGGGTCCACTTACTTGAAGGGGGAATATACAGGCACCACTGCAGTCAAGCTACTGTACTTGCTCCGGCAGTACATATAATAAATTGGATACGATACAGAGAAGATTAGCATGGCCCCTGCGAAAGGATGACACGCAAATTCGTGAAGCGTTTCCATATTTTGGTCCAAAAATTATTTTGTCACAGGACTACTTCATCCTTTTCTTGTATTCTTCTGGTTATCTTTGTTCCAAGAGGCTTTTCTCTGAGCCTCGTTATCAATTCACACAGTAAAAACTATAAGGATGTAGCCATTATCAATGTATTGTTGACCGTTAGACTGATGCCAGTGATGCTCAAACGTGCTGCTGACAATGGGTATGACCAAAGTTTAGCCTCCTATCTTTTTTTACCGCAGCAAAGGGTCCACTTACTTGAAGGGGGAATATACAGGCACCACTGCAGTCAAGCTACTGTACTTGCTCCGGCAGTACATATAATAAATTGGATACGATACAGAGAAGATTAGCATGGCCCCTGCGAAAGGATGACACGCAAATTCGTGAAGCGTTTCCATATTTTGGTCCAAAAATTATTTTGGAACAGGGCTACTTTCATCCTTTTCTAGGAATCGTCCGGTGTTCTTTGTTCCAGGAAGCTTTACTCTGAGCCTCTTTATGAATTCACACAGTACAAACTGTGGGCATGTAGCCATTTTCAATGTATTGGTGACTTTTAGAGAAATGCCTGTGAGGCGAAAAACATTCTTCCTAAAATGGTTGTGACCCAAGTTTAGTCTCTTCCTTTTTTTAACCGTAGCAAAGGGTCCACTCACCTGAAGGGGGAATATATTGGAACCACTGCAGTTACAGTAGTGTACTTGCTCCGGCAGTACATATAATAAATTGGATACGATACAGAGAAGATTAGCATGGCCCCTGCGAAAGGATGACACGCAAATTCGTGAAGCGTTTCCATATTTGGGTCCAAAAATTATTTTGGAACAGGGCTACTTTCATCCTTTTCTAGGAATCGTCCGGTGTTCTTTGTTCCAGGAAGCTTTACTCTGAGCCTCGTTATGAATTCACACAGTACAAACTGTGGGGATGTAGCCATTTTCAATGTATTGGTGACTTTTAGAGAAATGCCTGTGATGCGAAAACATTCTTCCTAAAATGGGTGTGACCCAAGTTTAGTCTCTTCCTTTTTTTAACCGTAGCAATGGGTCCACTCACCTGAAGGGGGAATATATTGGAACCACTGCAGTAACACTAGTGTACTTGATCCGGCAGTACATATAATAGATTGGATATGAGACAGAGAAGATTAGCATGGCCCCTGCGAAAGGATGACACGCAAATTCGTGAAGCGTTTCCATATTTTGGTCAAAAAATTATTTTGTCACAGGGCTACTTTCATCCTTTTCTAGGAATCGTCCGGTTTTCTTTGTTCAAGGAAGCTTTACTCTGAGCCTCGTTATGAATTCACACAGTAAAAACTTTAAGGATGTAGCCATTATCAATGAATTGGTGACCGTTAGGCTGAGGCCAGTGGTGCTCAAACGTGCTGCTGACAATGGGTATGACCAAAGTTTAGCCTCCTGTCTTTTTTTACCGTAGCAAAGGGTCCACTTACATGAAGGGGGAATATACAGGCACCACTGCAATGAAGCTAGTGTACTTGCTCCGGCAGTACATATAATAAATTGGATACGATACAGAGAAGATTAGCATGGCCCCTGCGAAAGGATGACACGCAAATTCGTGAAGCGTTTCCATATTTTGGTCCAAAAATTATTTTGTCACAGGACTACTTCATCCTTTTCTTGTATTCTTCTGGTTATCTTTGTTCCAAGAGGCTTTTCTCTGAGCCTCGTTATCAATTCACACAGTAAAAACTATAAGGATGTAGCCATTATCAATGTATTGTTGACCGTTAGACTGATGCCAGTGATGCTCAAACGTGCTGCTGACAATGGGTATGACCAAAGTTTAGCCTCCTATCTTTTTTTACCGCAGCAAAGGGTCCACTTACTTGAAGGGGGAATATACAGGCACCACTGCAGTCAAGCTACTGTACTTGCTCCGGCAGTACATATAATAAATTGGATACGATACAGAGAAGATTAGCATGGCCCCTGCGAAAGGATGACACGCAAATTCGTGAAGCGTTTCCATATTTTGGTTCAAAAATTATTTTGGAACAGGGCTACTTTCATCCTTTTCTAGGAATCGTCCGGTGTTCTTTGTTCCAGGAAGCTTTACTCTGAGCCTCGTTATGAATTCACACAGTACAAACTGTGGGGATGTAGCCATTTTCAATGTATTGGTGACTTTTAGAGAAATGCCTGTGATGCGAAAACATTCTTCCTAAAATGGGTGTGACCCAAGTTTAGTCTCTTCCTTTTTTTAACCGTAGCAATGGGTCCACTCACCTGAAGGGGGAATATATTGGAACCACTGCAGTAACACTAGTGTACTTGATCCGGCAGTACATATAATAAATTGGATATGAGACAGAGAAGATTAGCATGGCCCCTGCGAAAGGATGACACGCAAATTCGTGAAGCGTTTCCATATTTTGGTCAAAAAATTATTTTGTCACAGGGCTACTTTCATCCTTTTCTAGGAATCGTCCGGTTTTCTTTGTTCAAGGAAGCTTTACTCTGAGCCTCGTTATGAATTCACACAGTAAAAACTTTAAGGATGTAGCCATTATCAATGAATTGGTGACCGTTAGGCTGAGGCCAGTGGTGCTCAAACGTGCTGCTGACAATGGGTATGACCAAAGTTTAGCCTCCTGTCTTTTTTTACCGTAGCAAAGGGTCCACTTACATGAAGGGGGAATATACAGGCACCACTGCAATGAAGCTAGTGTACTTGCTCCGGCAGTACATATAATAAATTGGATACGATACAGAGAAGATTAGCATGGCCCCTGCGAAAGGATGACACGCAAATTCGTGAAGCGTTTCCATATTTTGGTCCAAAAATTATTTTGTCACAGGACTACTTCATCCTTTTCTTGTATTCTTCTGGTTATCTTTGTTCCAAGAGGCTTTTCTCTGAGCCTCGTTATCAATTCACACAGTAAAAACTATAAGGATGTAGCCATTATCAATGTATTGTTGACCGTTAGACTGATGCCAGTGATGCTCAAACGTGCTGCTGACAATGGGTATGACCAAAGTTTAGCCTCCTATCTTTTTTTACCGCAGCAAAGGGTCCACTTACTTGAAGGGGGAATATACAGGCACCACTGCAGTCAAGCTACTGTACTTGCTCCGGCAGTACATATAATAAATTGGATACGATACAGAGAAGATTAGCATGGCCCCTGCGAAAGGATGACACGCAAATTCGTGAAGCGTTTCCATATTTTGGTCCAAAAATTATTTTGGAACAGGGCTACTTTCATCCTTTTCTAGGAATCGTCCGGTGTTCTTTGTTCCAGGAAGCTTTACTCTGAGCCTCGTTATGAATTCACACAGTAAAAACTTTAAGGATGTAGCCATTATCAATGAATTGGTGACCGTTAGGCTGAGGCCAGTGGTGCTCAAACGTGCTGCTGACAATGGGTATGACCAAAGTTTAGCCTCCTATCTTTTTTTACCGCAGCAAAGGGTCCACTTACTTGAAGGGGGAATATACAGGCACCACTGCAGTCAAGCTACTGTACTTGCTCCGGCAGTACATATAATAAATTGGATACGATACAGAGAAGATTAGCATGGCCCCTGCGAAAGGATGACACGCAAATTCGTGAAGCGTTTCCATATTTTGGTCCAAAAATTATTTTGTCACAGGACTACTTCATCCTTTTCTTGTATTCTTCTGGTTATCTTTGTTCCAAGAGGCTTTTCTCTGAGCCTCGTTATCAATTCACACAGTAAAAACTATAAGGATGTAGCCATTATCAATGTATTGTTGACCGTTAGACTGATGCCAGTGATGCTCAAACGTGCTGCTGACAATGGGTATGACCAAAGTTTAGCCTCCTATCTTTTTTTACCGCAGCAAAGGGTCCACTTACTTGAAGGGGGAATATACAGGCACCACTGCAGTCAAGCTACTGTACTTGCTCCGGCAGTACATATAATAAATTGGATACGATACAGAGAAGATTAGCATGGCCCCTGCGAAAGGATGACACGCAAATTCGTGAAGCGTTTCCATATTTTGGTCCAAAAATTATTTTGGAACAGGGCTACTTTCATCCTTTTCTAGGAATCGTCCGGTGTTCTTTGTTCCAGGAAGCTTTACTCTGAGCCTCGTTATGAATTCACACAGTAAAAACTTTAAGGATGTAGCCATTATCAATGAATTGGTGACCGTTAGGCTGAGGCCAGTGGTGCTCAAACGTGCTGCTGACAATGGGTATGACCAAAGTTTAGCCTCCTATCTTTTTTTACCGCAGCAAAGGGTCCACTTACTTGAAGGGGGAATATACAGGCACCACTGCAGTCAAGCTACTGTACTTGCTCCGGCAGTACATATAATAAATTGGATACGATACAGAGAAGATTAGCATGGCCCCTGCGAAAGGATGACACGCAAATTCGTGAAGCGTTTCCATATTTTGGTCCAAAAATTATTTTGTCACAGGACTACTTCATCCTTTTCTTGTATTCTTCTGGTTATCTTTGTTCCAAGAGGCTTTTCTCTGAGCCTCGTTATCAATTCACACAGTAAAAACTTTAAGGATGTAGCCATTATCAATGAATTGGTGACCGTTAGGCTGAGGCCAGTGGTGCTCAAACGTGCTGCTGACAATGGGTATGACCAAAGTTTAGCCTCCTGTCTTTTTTTACCGTAGCAAAGGGTCCACTTACATGAAGGGGGAATATACAGGCACCACTGCAATGAAGCTAGTGTACTTGCTCCGGCAGTACATATAATAAATTGGATACGATACAGAGAAGATTAGCATGGCCCCTGCGAAAGGATGACACGCAAATTCGTGAAGCGTTTCCATATTTTGGTCCAAAAATTATTTTGTCACAGGACTACTTCATCCTTTTCTTGTATTCTTCTGGTTATCTTTGTTCCAAGAGGCTTTTCTCTGAGCCTCGTTATCAATTCACACAGTAAAAACTATAAGGATGTAGCCATTATCAATGTATTGTTGACCGTTAGACTGATGCCAGTGATGCTCAAACGTGCTGCTGACAATGGGTATGACCAAAGTTTAGCCTCCTATCTTTTTTTACCGCAGCAAAGGGTCCACTTACTTGAAGGGGGAATATACAGGCACCACTGCAGTCAAGCTACTGTACTTGCTCCGGCAGTACATATAATAAATTGGATACGATACAGAGAAGATTAGCATGGCCCCTGCGAAAGGATGACACGCAAATTCGTGAAGCGTTTCCATATTTTGGTCCAAAAATTATTTTGGAACAGGGCTACTTTCATCCTTTTCTAGGAATCGTCCGGTGTTCTTTGTTCCAGGAAGCTTTACTCTGAGCCTCTTTATGAATTCACACAGTACAAACTGTGGGCATGTAGCCATTTTCAATGTATTGGTGACTTTTAGAGAAATGCCTGTGAGGCGAAAAACATTCTTCCTAAAATGGGTGTGACCCAAGTTTAGTCTCTTCCTTTTTTTAACCGTAGCAAAGGGTCCACTCACCTGAAGGGGGAATATATTGGAACCACTGCAGTTACAGTAGTGTACTTGCTCCGGCAGTACATATAATAAATTGGATACGATACAGAGAAGATTAGCATGGCCCCTGCGAAAGGATGACACGCAAATTCGTGAAGCGTTTCCATATTTGGGTCCAAAAATTATTTTGGAACAGGGCTACTTTCATCCTTTTCTAGGAATCGTCCGGTGTTCTTTGTTCCAGGAAGCTTTACTCTGAGCCTCGTTATGAATTCACACAGTACAAACTGTGGGGATGTAGCCATTTTCAATGTATTGGTGACTTTTAGAGAAATGCCTGTGATGCGAAAACATTCTTCCTAAAATGGGTGTGACCCAAGTTTAGTCTCTTCCTTTTTTTAACCGTAGCAATGGGTCCACTCACCTGAAGGGGGAATATATTGGAACCACTGCAGTAACACTAGTGTACTTGCTCCGGCAGTACATATAATAAATTGGATACGATACAGAGAAGATTAGCATGGCCCCTGCGAAAGGATGACGCGCAAATTCATGAAGTGTTTCCATATTTTGGTCCAAAAATTATTTTGGAACAGGGCTACTTTCATCCTTTTCTAGGAATCGTCCGGTGTTCTTTGTTCCAGGAAGCTTTACTCTGAGCCTCGTTATGAATTCACACAGTAAAAACTTTAAGGATGTAGCCATTATCAATGAATTGGTGACCGTTAGGCTGAGGCCAGTGGTGCTCAAACGTGCTGCTGACAATGGGTATGACCAAAGTTTAGCCTCCTATCTTTTTTTACCGCAGCAAAGGGTCCACTTACTTGAAGGGGGAATATACAGGCACCACTGCAGTCAAGCTACTGTACTTGCTCCGGCAGTACATATAATAAATTGGATACGATACAGAGAAGATTAGCATGGCCCCTGCGAAAGGATGACACGCAAATTCGTGAAGCGTTTCCATATTTTGGTCCAAAAATTATTTTGTCACAGGACTACTTCATCCTTTTCTTGTATTCTTCTGGTTATCTTTGTTCCAAGAGGCTTTTCTCTGAGCCTCGTTATCAATTCACACAGTAAAAACTATAAGGATGTAGCCATTATCAATGTATTGTTGACCGTTAGACTGATGCCAGTGATGCTCAAACGTGCTGCTGACAATGGGTATGACCAAAGTTTAGCCTCCTATCTTTTTTTACCGCAGCAAAGGGTCCACTTACTTGAAGGGGGAATATACAGGCACCACTGCAGTCAAGCTACTGTACTTGCTCCGGCAGTACATATAATAAATTGGATACGATACAGAGAAGATTAGCATGGCCCCTGCGAAAGGATGACACGCAAATTCGTGAAGCGTTTCCATATTTTGGTCCAAAAATTATTTTGGAACAGGGCTACTTTCATCCTTTTCTAGGAATCGTCCGGTGTTCTTTGTTCCAGGAAGCTTTACTCTGAGCCTCTTTATGAATTCACACAGTACAAACTGTGGGCATGTAGCCATTTTCAATGTATTGGTGACTTTTAGAGAAATGCCTGTGAGGCGAAAAACATTCTTCCTAAAATGGTTGTGACCCAAGTTTAGTCTCTTCCTTTTTTTAACCGTAGCAAAGGGTCCACTCACCTGAAGGGGGAATATATTGGAACCACTGCAGTTACAGTAGTGTACTTGCTCCGGCAGTACATATAATAAATTGGATACGATACAGAGAAGATTAGCATGGCCCCTGCGAAAGGATGACACGCAAATTCGTGAAGCGTTTCCATATTTGGGTCCAAAAATTATTTTGGAACAGGGCTACTTTCATCCTTTTCTAGGAATCGTCCGGTGTTCTTTGTTCCAGGAAGCTTTACTCTGAGCCTCGTTATGAATTCACACAGTACAAACTGTGGGGATGTAGCCATTTTCAATGTATTGGTGACTTTTAGAGAAATGCCTGTGATGCGAAAACATTCTTCCTAAAATGGGTGTGACCCAAGTTTAGTCTCTTCCTTTTTTTAACCGTAGCAATGGGTCCACTCACCTGAAGGGGGAATATATTGGAACCACTGCAGTAACACTAGTGTACTTGATCCGGCAGTACATATAATAGATTGGATATGAGACAGAGAAGATTAGCATGGCCCCTGCGAAAAAGGTGCTGCCTAATCTTCGCGGTGTGCCCCTGCACAGCGAGAGCCTTTTCCGCCGTCTCGCCGAATTCAAAGTCATATTTCAAGAAAGATGACCGCAGGCTTTTTCTGTAGGTGCCGTCTTCGATCTGTATCAGATAAGGGGTCGGCAAATGGAACTCCACGTCAGATTTGGAAGTTCCGCGTCACGGTGGTCGTGGCCTGGCAGGTAAATGAGCCATGCGGACCCACCCACTCTGCATCCCTCTCGTGGCGAGGTTAGAAACAGCATAAACAAAGAAATAAATGGAAGGAGATTATGAAGCCCTTATGTTCACCTCTGTGATGGGCGTTAATATGCAGCTTTTACACATGATATATATATATATATTGTTATAGTTGTTACATGACATAAAGCTCCATTCCTTTCACAAAGAAATACAGGAAGGAGATATATATGAAGCCCTTATGTTCACCTCTGTGATGGGCGTTAATATGAAGCTGTAAACATTATATTGTATGTATATTTATTTATAGTAGTGTCAATAAATAAAGCTCATCTCCATCCTCATCACATTTAACACAGTCACCGATTCGATATGATGACAAATGCAACAAGACATGGGCAAGATGTGAAAGGAGCAGTCTGACAAGAGTGTAAAGAAATAAGTACTTTTATTTGTGAAACCAAAAACACACACACACACACACACACACACACACACACACACACACACACACACACACACACACACACACACACACACACACAGACACACAGGGCAGCTCCCTTGTCATTCTGTGTCCTCCTGAATAACAAGAAAAAAAGACATTCGGGTGTGAGAAACATGACGAAAACACACAGGCACGCAAAGTAAAAAGGACAACACTTTAACGTACCTCTTTGAACTCCCTCCCTCCCGCTGCTGCTCCTTCTCCTTCTCCTTCTCCCTCTCCTCGCAGCCTTCCCTCCCTCTGCTCCTTCTTTTTCTCCTGCGTAATGAGTGACAGTCAGTCACAGGACATGAAGAAAACACAGAAAGGGAAAAAGGCAAATACACACCTCCTTCTCCCTGGCCCGTTGACGCGCCAGCCAGAGGTCCACGCTTATGCCGTCCTGCATAGCGCAGTAGGACACCTTTCCTCGACGCAGGTTCAGCTGGCTGTGGCCGTAGTCTTTGAGCGGAGAATGCCCGCAGCGCTGGCAGGTCCGCACTTTATGCTGCTTACGCGGCTTTCTCTCTCCCTCCTCCTCCTTCGGCCGCTCCATTGCCTTCTTCATCCTCCACAGGGTGGTGCGCGGGAGGGGCACATCGCCCCGTGAGTCCAGCCACTCCTGTGGAGTCTTCCCGCCAGGCCCTTCATTGCCAGCGCAGAAGAACTCCCCCCTGTAAAAAGCGTGGCCCGTGTCCAGGTGGCGGGATAGGCTGCAGGTGTCGCATTTATCAAGCTGCTGCTCCGGCTTGACGGTGACCCCGCTCAGGACCTTCCGGTCTTTCTTGGACCTCATCCTCCTCCTGTACACGGTGCAGCGAGTGGGAGGATTGCCTGTCTTTGCGGATGTCGAGGGCTCAGGGCTGGATGAAGACGAGGGGTTGTGGATGGAGGAAGTCGAGGGCTCAGGGCTGGATGAGGACGACGAGTCCGCCTCGGTCTTTATCAGCGCAGTGGGGAGCGTGTCGGGCGCCGTGCGTGGCATCGGGTCACTGACCTGTTGTCTCTTGGCCACCTCCTCTGCCCTTTTCTCCTCCAGCCACTCCTGAACCGAGCGGCCCTCCGCACGGGAGCAGAAATGCTGGGCTCTGTAGCGACTGTGGCCGTTTTCCCGGGTCTTTGGCCGGCCACAGCGCTTGCAGATAAACTGCGGCCGTGTTTTGCGGGTTTTTGTTGGAAGGCCCATCTCCTCTGCCCGCCGCTGCTTTTCATCTTGCCTTTTTCTGTACCAGGCGGTGGAACTGGGCACGGCAGCGGCGGCGGAGACGTGGCCGGCAGAGGTGGACGGCTCCGATGCCGCAGAGGGTGAAGACGGTGACCTTTCCATGCTGCATGGGAAGGACGAAGCAAAAGCAAAGTCAATTGAGTCTTTTTGTGCCCATTTCGCCTGAGACAAAGAAGCTGACTAATAATTGTAAACACACAATGTATACAGCGAGACGGACGGACAGAGAGAGACACTCACCTCGCGATCACAAGTTGTCGAATGCACTTTTTTGTTCCGTCGACCTGCTGTCTTTTATAGCTGTGCCGGCCCGCAGAGGTCACGCAGCTTCCTCTGGCCAATCGCAGCCTTCTTGGGTTGTGCTTTGATCGGCGAGAGCGTTTCCTCTCAGGAACTGCCCCCTGCGGTTAGCACCGACACCTGTGCCCAGGTTCTTTGGATCTGCAGCCCGTGGTTGGCTGGCTGGCTGGCGATCTGATAGGCCAGACAGTGTGTCTCATGTTGGAAACGGGGCCCCTGCGGTGAGCACTGACACCTACGGCCAGGTCGTTTGGACCAGCGGCTTGTGGTTGGCTGGCTGGCTGGCGATCTGATTGGCCAGACAGTGTGTCTCATGTTGGAAACGGGGCCCCTGCGGTGAGCACTGACACCTACGGCCAGGTCGTTTGGACCAGCGGCTTGTGGTTGGCTGGCTGGCTGGCGATCTGATTGGCCAGACAGTGTGTCTCATGTTGGAAACGGGGCCCCTGCGGTGAGCACTGACACCTACGGCCAGGTCGTTTGGACCAGCGGCTTGTGGTTGGCTGGCTGGCTGGCGATCTGATTGGCCAGACAGTGTGTCTCATGTTGGAAACGGGGCCCCTGCGGTGAGCACTGACACCTACGGCCAGGTCGTTTGGACCAGCGGCTTGTGGTTGGTTGGTTGGTTGGTTGGTTGGTTGGCTGGGTGGGTGGGTGTCTTTCTGAGAGAGGAATAGACAAAGACAGACATTTGCATTTCAATGGGCTGACCTTTCCAAAGGTAATCACCAACTGCCTGTCCTTTGTGCTGCAATCGAGTGTATTTTTTGAAATAGCGACAGTGGCAATCTATGTACACTCTCTATTATTGCATTGATATTTCATACTCACAAACTGCACGCATTTTACCGCCCTCCCTGCTGGCCGGAGGGGGTCTGAGAAGCCAGGGCAGCTTCGGCGGCCTGCAGACAACAAGACGATCGACACGGTTAACAAGTGACAATGATGTGGGAAGAGTGTCGGGCACAGTGCATGCTATCGGGTCACTGACCTGTTGTCTCTGTGCCACCTCCTCTGCCCTTTTCTCCTCCAGCCAGTCCTCTACTGAGCGGCCCTCCGCACGGGAGCAGAAATGCTGGGATCTGTAGCGACTGTGGCCGTACTCCCGGGTCTTTGGCTGGCCACAGCGCTTACAGATAAAATGTTCCCTTTTCTTCCAGCTCTTCGTGGGAAGGCCCATCGCAGCTCGCCGCCGCTCCTGTTCCTCCCGGACCTTCCTCTGCCAGGCAGTGGTTTTGGGCACGGCAGAGGAGGTGGAGGCAACTGCGGTGTCTGCAGAGGTGGAGGGGATGGCGTGGGCTGTCGAAGTGGAGGCGATGGCGTGGGCCGCAGACGTGGAGGCGATGGCGTGGGCCGCAGACGTGGAGGCGATGGCGTGGGCCGCAGACGTGGAGGCGATGGCGTGGGCCGCAGACGTGGAGGCGATGGCGTGGGCCGCAGACGTGGAGGCGATGGCGTGGGCCGCAGACGTGGAGGCGATGGCGTGGGCCGCAGACGTGGAGGCGATGGCGTGGGCCGCAGACGTGGAGGCGATGGCGTGGGCCGCAGACGTGGAGGCGATGGCGTGGGCCGCAGACGTGGAGGCGATGGCGTGGGCCGCAGACGTGGAGGCGATGGCGTGGGCCGCAGACGTGGAGGCGATGGCGTGGGCCGCAGACGTGGAGGCGACTGTGGAGGTGTGGGCTACAGAGGCCTGGGCTGTAACGGCGCGGATGCTGAACAGCGCCGGTTCCAGGGGCCCTCTGCGCGTGGCAGCCAGGCCAGAGGCGTCCTCTGTCTCAGAGACTGCCAGAGGCTGCACAGGCCTCAGAGGCTCCTGCAGAGGAGCCCTGGTCGGAGGAAGCCGCTCCGCCGCTGACAGCTGAGCAATGGGCCCCGGCACCACCTGGCGCACTTCTTCCGCCATCCTCTGCTTGGTCCTCTTGTGGTGCCTAATGGAAGTGAATTCAATGATATTGATTATGAGCATCTTCCTTCCAGTAGGCACATTCTACACGTCGCACGCAAATGGCACTCTCTCTCACCACCGCATAAGGGTCCGCTGGTTAACCTCCAGGAGTTGGACCGGGGCAGCTTTTGACAGCCCCCGAGTGTTGAAAAAGTTGTCCTTGATCTGCCTGTAGTCATTCCTGACGGCCGCCCAGCGGTTCACCCGGACCCCGGCGATGATATGGCCCTCCTGGTGAATGCCACACAGCTCCAGGAAGACAGCCTCCAGCAACCTGCTGGCATCAGGAGACTGTGCAGCACCCGCGCCCAGCCCGACATACAAACTGCACACGCAGATAGATAGATAGATAGATAGAGAGACAGAGACCATGGTCACATAATCCAAAACACGACGAAAATGCATATGAATATGATCCAAACAGTAGAAAGACAATGTACCGAGTCATGCTGTCCACGCCGGGCGTGATGCTTTTTGCCGCCCTGCGGCTTCTGAAGCGGCCCTTGGTCAGCCGCTGCTGGTGCCGCGGGGGGAAGGAGATAGGGGCCTTGTCCCTGTCTGACAGCTTCTGCCAGAGAGCCCCTATCTGCCTCACCTGCGCCGGCCTGACGTACGGGCGGTCACGCAGCGCAACCAAGGCCTGGGCCAGACGTACGGCGTGCTGGTACCCGCCGTGTCCGTCTGGACCGGGTACATCCTGCAACAGACAGAGGAAAGCAAGCGCAGAGGTTAAGCATTTAATAGCCGCGGCAAAAGGCCCCTCCCTACCTCCCTCCCTCCCTCCCTCCGCCGCACAACTCAACGAGGCTTACCTCCTCCTCCTCCGCGGGCGGAAGATGGCGTAAAAGGGCCTTAATCCCGGGCAGCTCCTCCTCAAAGCCCTCATCCTCCGGCTCCTCCTCCTCCTCCTCGTCGTCCCACTCCTCTTCCATCCCGTCGCCCTCCTCGTGATCGCGGGCCATTTCCCGCTGCAGAGCGCCGTTGCCTGTCTGGGAGTAGAGGTACTCCACCCCGATGAGCTCCCCTGAGTTAAAGAGGACAAAGAGATATATGGTTAGTACCCCGCAAATAAGCATCAGAGCATTACACCCATGTTATGTACGCAGGTGTTTACCTGTGTACTCCCCAGGCTGCGTGTAGTTCTCCACCAGCGTCTGCCCCATGTATTTTTGGCTCAGCCTGTTGACGCTTCTCAGCAGCTGAGCACTGTAGCAGCGCTTGTTAGAGAGCTTGGCACCGCCGACCACCGCAGCTCGGGCGCGGTCCTCGTTCCACCTCACCAGGCCCTCCAGCAGGTACACCTGGAAGTGGAGGGCGTTGGCAGACGTGCCTGCGAGGGGAGAGACAGAGGAGGGAGAAGGACGTGACGTCAGTCAGTCAGTCAGTCAGTCTGTCTGTATGAACACACTGGCTCATCCTGACACAGGCACACACAGAGTCACACACACTCACCCGGAATGAACTGGCACAGGTGGAGGTGGAAGGACTCGAGGGAAGTGGAGCCTCGGGCGCAGCGGTAGACGGGCAGCACCACGCCGCCCCTGGTCACCTCCCCCCTCTTTGCGTAGAGCAGAACTCCCGGCGGATCCTGGATGCAGCGGAGATGGCGACGCTGCGTGCTCCAGATGTCCTCCATCATCGGGCGGTCGATGAGGGGGACACCCATGCCGTCAGTGACGTCCCACATGGTGTCCAGGAGCTCCTGGATGAGCCGCTCCGTCTCCTCCGCGCCCCTGGTGCGTCGGCGGCAGTGACGGGCCAGCTCTCTGGACGTGGGATCCAGGGGGGACTGCCTGGCCTCTTGCAGGCGTGTCACGTCCTCGGCGTCCCACTCAAAAATGGCAAACGAGAGACGTGACATGAACAGCCCATACAGCGGGTGGCTGTCGGTGGTGACGCCCCTGGCGAAGCGACGCATCAGGTGCCAGATGTCCAGCCTCACCACCAGCTGATCCCACTCGCCGAACATCTGCGCCGTCTGAAGAGGAGGAGGAAGAAGAAGACGACATTAGTTTCGCTCGGATAAATCAAGCGGCCCGTCTGTGTGGTGGTTGATGTTGTCATCTTTACCTTGCAGCGTCCGGCGACGGAACAGCAGTCCCGGTCAACATACAGCACATGAGGTGGCTCCTTTCCAGACGCACTGTAGCGCCGCATCAGCCCGTCCGCCATGGCCAACAGCCCGTCCCCCTCGGACTCGGTGAGGACCGACATGAGCACCTGCCCGTGCTCGTTGCCCACGTTGGTGACCCATGCCGCCGTCCCGGCAGCGTCGCCAGCGAGCTTCTTGGTCATCTGAAAATGAGAACCGGAGAACGTCACGTCAAGTCTGTGTGTTTGCCACGTAAAATACTTATTTATTTATTGATTTATTGCGCTTGCCTTCTTCGTGGAGTCCATCTTCAGGATGTCCCCAAAGATTGACGTGACCCTGGCTTTCGTCTCATCCAGGCGGCCGAGGGCCTCCTTGGCGTAGACAGATATCAGCCAGGGCACGCTGGGGACTGCTCTCAGGGGCGGCACCGTCACCTGCTGCGGAGCCACGCCGGGCAGCTGGAGCTGGTCCAGCACCGAAAGGTAGCGCAGGGTCCGCAGCAACCAGTCGCCGGTGTGCTGCTCCAGCAGCGCGGCACGGAGGCGGGAGGCGCTGTTGCCCAAAGTCCGGGCCTTCATCATGCCCACCACCCTCTTATCGCAAGACAACCTGCAAAGTCAGAAGGAGACTAGTGTCAGCTGACTGACACACACACACACACACACACACACACACACACACACACACACACACACACATTAACATTGCAGCTTACTTGTATGTAAGCACAGCCGGAAACTGTGCCTTGTGAGCCAGGTCCAGCTGACTCATGATGCCTTGGCCCCAAGCTGCATACTTCCTCTTACAGCCGCCGCATTCCAGGTACTCCGTGCCCATGTGGTACCAGCCACCGAAGTCCAGAACGCGGCGGACCGTTTTGTAAAGGCCAGCGCCGGTCAGCTGCCGCTTGCAGTTTGGGCAGGACAGCTTGTAGGCCCACATCCTGTAGGGCGCCCACAGGAAAAACCGGTGCTGGAAGAAGGCCTGGGCAGAGGGGATCTGGGTGTACAGGCGCCGGGCTCCCGGTGGAGTCCACCAGAGGCGCAGCTCGCTGGTCAGGACAGGATGCTTGCCAGTGCCAGTGGTAAACAGAGCCCGGCCCAACCACTCATGCTGTTCCTCCGGCAGCGTCTTCCTCCAGCCCTTGGGCAGGAGCTGCGTGGACAAGCGCATGGCATATACAGATTAAACTCGAGCAGATGATATTGACAAATACACACAAGTCGTTCCCGCACTTTTACCTGTGCACCGGTGAGCAGCAGCGGGGGCTGATGAGGTGCATCGCCCGTGGGCTGGTGAACAGCAGGCACCTGTGGTCTTGCCAGGGTGGGTCCAGCTTGGGAAGCTGTCAAATACACACTCAAGTTGTCACACTGATATACATACATGCGCATATATATATATATATATATATAGTCAACATCAGGGTTGTCACAATAGTAACAATGAGGTTTAAGTCAAATACACTCACGCAGTGTGTCCACCTCCATGGCAGCCGCAAAGAGCTCATCATCGTCCGACAGCTCTATTATGTCATCCGCTGATGGCACGCCTTTGTTTCAGAGGAGGACAACAGAATGTGATTATTAACATTTGAACACACTACGCATTAGCTATTGCGGGCAGGCAGGCAGCCAAGCAAGCAAGCAAGCAAAAAGGCAGGCAGGCAGGTAGGCAGGCAGGCAGGCAGGCAGGTAGGCAGGCAGGCAGGCAGCCAGGCAGGCAGGCAGGCAGGCAGGCAGGCAGGCAGCCAGGCCTTACTCGATGCAGGCTGCGACGCTCTCTGCTGAGCCGGGGGAGCAGCTGGAGGAGGGGCAGCAGCCGACGGCCCTGCTGCTGACCCTTCTTTCTCCCGGCCCAGTATGTACACCTGTACAGTGTGCATCCGCGACCCCATGCCGCACCGCTGGGTTTTAATCCACCGCTTGTAGCTGCAGGCGGGAAAAAAAAACAAAGTATCGTGTCAACACGCGTCAGCTTGCATCCTCAACTGCACCTGTGGCCGAAATACTTACGTTTTACACTCTGTGCTGGTGGACTCGTACAGGGCTTGGAGCGACATGCCGGCATGCGCACCGAACCCCACCAGCGTCCGGTCCATGGCCCTCACCGACACCAAGCCCTCGCGCATCCGACGAGACTCGATCAGCTGCACCATCTGTGGGAGCAGCCGGGCGTAGGAGGCGAGGGCGTCCTTGTTGGCAGCAAGAGGCGACTGGGAGCTGTCCCCGGCTTCCCTCTCCTGCATGTGGGACACAAGGATCCCACACGCGTAGCCCACATCATGGCTGAGGAGCCACTTGAAGGTTTGACCCCGGTACTGGCCAAACTGGAGCTGGCTCTCACTGAGCACCAGCTGCCAGCACTCAGGGTCTCCTTCAGCCTGGAGGATGCGGGCCTTGGCCTCCTCCCTCACCGCCTCTGGTCCCTTCACGGTGAAAGACGTGGTGGGCCTACGGCTCTGTTGGGCCACCTTAAACGCATCGTTTGAGGCCTTGAGCATCAGTGTGGTGGATGACGGCAGGAACCTGAAAACTGGACGGAAATCCATTCTGCAAAGACATTTAGCAGACAACCTGCAACGTTAGATGTGACAAAACAGTGACACACATAAAAGAATATGAATACAACCAGTCCATGGAGATACTATAGATATTTACAGTAGAAGGCGATTAATACGTAATTTGTGACAAGATACTTAAGAGCAGAGTACTTTTGTATTTAAAATAGTCTGTGAAGATTTGATTTAATCTTGACCCTTGACCTTTATTCATTTTTCTGTGCAGAACTTGATGTACAGTCATTTATTTAGGCTCTTTACCTGTGTATATACATCTTTTGCTGTTATAGTATACATAGGCCTAATGTGTGATGCTATTCACATGTGATGCATATTTTCTTGTTTTAATGGGGGGGGTTTGGTTTGTTTTTTAATGTTAAAAGTTCATCCAAATCGAGAAAAAGTATTTCCCTTTTTTTAAATACATGTATTATATTGTATTACATTTTCTGGCACCAGTGTTTTGTATTTTATTTGAATACATTTATTTGGCGGGGTATTTTGTGTCTTGTATGAAAAACATTTTGATGTATTTTTGCCCATTTCTGGATACAACACATATACTCCTGTACAGTTAGCAGAATTTACATGAGGCCGGGTTGATGTGAGCGTAGTGTACGGAGAGTTTTGACCGTGAAACACAACCCTTTCCCGGCGTAAAAGTACAGGGAGCCCGCGATCAAGCTAGCGGTCTGTACGGACATTTTTCACCGTGAAACACTCCCTCTACCTGGCGTAAAAGTACATGGAGCCCGCGATCAAGCTAGCGGTCTGTACGGACATTATTGACCGTGAAAACCTCCCTCTACCCGGCGTAAAAGCACATGGAGCCCGCGATTAAGCTAGCGGTCTGTACGGACATTATTGACCGTGGAAAAAATGACTTTTCGCGGTGAATTACGCCGGAATAAGGCGCCGACATTACAATGACCTTACTGTACATGCATTGTTTAACCGTGACACTCGACAGAAACAAGCAAACAGCAGAAAAAGAACACTAAACATGCACAGTCGATGCTCACATCTCGCTTGGTAGTGTTGATCTTTATTCTCCCGTTTGATGTGTGTTTCTTGCGAAGTTCACCGGCAGAATGAACAGAGCCTTCGCGCTGACCCCATTCAACCTGAGCAGCAAGCCAATCAGCGTGGCGTTCTACAGTCACCGGCCAATCGGGCAAAACAAGAATTTGGCCATCTTCTGATTGGCTTACAAGTGTAGAACCCGAAAGGTGGGGGCTTGGAGGAGGTTTAGAATCGGAGCAGAGACCATCTGCCCCCACCAGGCGCAAGGATGACACGCAAATTCGTGAAGCGTTTCCATATTTTGGTCAAAAAATTATTTTGTCACAGGGCTACTTTCATCCTTTTCTAGGAATCGTCCGGTGTTCTTTGTTCCAGGAAGCTTTACTCTGAGCCTCTTTATGAATTCACACAGTAAAAACTTTAAGGATGTAGCCATTATCAATGAATTGGTGACCGTTAGGCTGAGGCCAGTGGTGCTCAAACGTGCTGCTGACAATGGGTATGACCAAAGTTTAGCCTCCTGTCTTTTTTTACCGTAGCAAAGGGTCCACTTACATGAAGGGGGAATATACAGGCACCACTGCAATGAAGCTAGTGTACTTGCTCCGGCAGTACATGTAATAAATTGGATACGATACAGGAAGATTAGCATGGCCCCTGCGAAAGGATGACACGCAAATTCGTGAAGCGTTTCCATATTTTGGTCCAAAAATTATTTTGGAACAGGGCTACTTTCATCCTTTTCTAGGAATCGTCCGGTGTTCTTTGTTCCAGGAAGCTTTACTCTGAGCCTCGTTATGAATTCACACAGTAAAAACTTTAAGGATGTAGCCATTATCAATGAATTGGTGACCGTTAGGCTGAGGCCAGTGGTGCTCAAACGTGCTGCTGACAATGGGTATGACCAAAGTTTAGCCTCCTATCTTTTTTTACCGCAGCAAAGGGTCCACTTACTTGAAGGGGGAATATACAGGCACCACTGCAGTCAAGCTAATGTACCTGCTCCGGCAGTACATATAATAAATTGGATACGATACAGAGAAGATTAGCATGGCCCCTGCGAAAGGATGACACGCAAATTCGTGAAGCGTTTCCATATTTTGGTCCAAAAATTATTTTGGAACAGGGCTACTTTCATCCTTTTCTAGGAATCGTCCGGTGTTCTTTGTTCCAGGAAGCTTTACTCTGAGCCTCTTTATGAATTCACACAGTACAAACTGTGGGCATGTAGCCATTTTCAATGTATTGGTGACTATTAGAGAAATGCCTGTGAGGCGAAAAACATTCTTCCTAAAATGGGTGTGACCCAAGTTTAGTCTCTTCCTTTTTTTAACCGTAGCAATGGGTCCACTCACCTGAAGGGGGAATATATTGGAACCACTGCAGTTACAGTAGTGTACTTGCTCCGGCAGTACATATAATAAATTGGATACGATACAGAGAAGATTAGCATGGCCCCTGCGAAAGGATGACACGCAAATTCGTGAAGCGTTTCCATATTTTGGTCCAAAAATTATTTTGGAACAGGGCTACTTTCATCCTTTTCTAGGAATCGTCCGGTGTTCTTTGTTCCAGGAAGCTTTACTCTGAGCCTCGTTATGAATTCACACAGTAAAAACTTTAAGGATGTAGCCATTATCAATGAATTGGTGACCGTTAGGCTGAGGCCAGTGGTGCTCAAACGTGCTGCTGACAATGGGTATGACCAAAGTTTAGCCTCCTATCTTTTTTTACCGCAGCAAAGGGTCCACTTACTTGAAGGGGGAATATACAGGCACCACTGCAGTCAAGCTACTGTACTTGCTCCGGCAGTACATATAATAAATTGGATACGATACAGAGAAGATTAGCATGGCCCCTGCGAAAGGATGACACGCAAATTCGTGAAGCGTTTCCATATTTTGGTCCAAAAATTATTTTGTCACAGGACTACTTCATCCTTTTCTTGTATTCTTCTGGTTATCTTTGTTCCAAGAGGCTTTTCTCTGAGCCTCGTTATCAATTCACACAGTAAAAACTATAAGGATGTAGCCATTATCAATGTATTGTTGACCGTTAGACTGATGCCAGTGATGCTCAAACGTGCTGCTGACAATGGGTATGACCAAAGTTTAGCCTCCTATCTTTTTTTACCGCAGCAAAGGGTCCACTTACTTGAAGGGGGAATATACAGGCACCACTGCAGTCAAGCTACTGTACTTGCTCCGGCAGTATATATAATAAATTGGATACGATACAGAGAAGATTAGCATGGCCCCTGCGAAAGGATGACACGCAAATTCGTGAAGCGTTTCCATATTTTGGTCCAAAAATTATTTTGGAACAGGGCTACTTTCATCCTTTTCTAGGAATCGTCCGGTGTTCTTTGTTCCAGGAAGCTTTACTCTGAGCCTCTTTATGAATTCACACAGTACAAACTGTGGGCATGTAGCCATTTTCAATGTATTGGTGACTTTTAGAGAAATGCCTGTGAGGCGAAAAACATTCTTCCTAAAATGGGTGTGACCCAAGTTTAGTCTCTTCCTTTTTTTAACCGTAGCAAAGGGTCCACTCACCTGAAGGGGGAATATATTGGAACCACTGCAGTTACAGTAGTGTACTTGCTCCGGCAGTACATATAATAAATTGGATACGATACAGAGAAGATTAGCATGGCCCCTGCGAAAGGATGACACGCAAATTCGTGAAGCGTTTCCATATTTTGGTCCAAAAATTATTTTGTCACAGGACTACTTCATCCTTTTCTTGTATTCTTCTGGTTATCTTTGTTCCAAGAGGCTTTTCTCTGAGCCTCGTTATCAATTCACACAGTAAAAACTATAAGGATGTAGCCATTATCAATGTATTGTTGACCGTTAGACTGATGCCAGTGATGCTCAAACGTGCTGCTGACAATGGGTATGACCAAAGTTTAGCCTCCTATCTTTTTTTACCGCAGCAAAGGGTCCACTTACTTGAAGGGGGAATATACAGGCAACACTGCAGTCAAGCTACTGTACTTGCTCCGGCAGTACATATAATAAATTGGATACGATACAGAGAAGATTAGCATGGCCCCTGCGAAAGGATGACACGCAAATTCGTGAAGCGTTTCCATATTTTGGTCCAAAAATTATTTTGGAACAGGGCTACTTTCATCCTTTTCTAGGAATCGTCCGGTGTTCTTTGTTCCAGGAAGCTTTACTCTGAGCCTCTTTATGAATTCACACAGTACAAACTGTGGGCATGTAGCCATTTTCAATGTATTGGTGACTTTTAGAGAAATGCCTGTGAGGCGAAAAACATTCTTCCTAAAATGGGTGTGACCCAAGTTTAGTCTCTTCCTTTTTTTAACCGTAGCAAAGGGTCCACTCACCTGAAGGGGGAATATATTGGAACCACTGCAGTTACAGTAGTGTACTTGCTCCGGCAGTACATATAATAAATTGGATACGATACAGAGAAGATTAGCATGGCCCCTGCGAAAGGATGAAACGCAAATTCGTGAAGCGTTTCCATATTTTGGTCCAAAAATTATTTTGGAACAGGGCTACTTTCATCCTTTTCTAGGAATCGTCCGGTGTTCTTTGTTCCAGGAAGCATTACTCTGAGCCTCTTTATGAATTCACACAGTACAAACTGTGGGCATGTAGCCATTTTCAATGTATTGGTGACTATTAGAGAAATGCCTGTGAGGCGAAAAACATTCTTCCTAAAATGGGTGTGACCCAAGTTTAGTCTCTTCCTTTTTTTAACCGTAGCAATGGGTCCACTCACCTGAAGGGGGAATATATTGGAACCACTGCAGTTACAGTAGTGTACTTGCTCCGGCACTACATATAATAAATTGGATACGATACAGAGAAGATTAGCATGGCCCCTGCGAAACGATGACACGCAAATTCGTGAAGCGTTTCCATATTTTGGTCCAAAAATTATTTTGGAACAGGGCTACTTTCATCCTTTTCTAGGAATCGTCCGGTGTTCTTTGTTCCAGGAAGCTTTACTCTGAGCCTCGTTATGAATTCACACAGTAAAAACTTTAAGGATGTAGCCATTATCAATGAATTGGTGACCGTTAGGCTGAGGCCAGTGGTGCTAAAACGTGCTGCTGACAATGGGTATGACCAAAGTTTAGCCTCCTATCTTTTTTTACCGCAGCAAAGGGTCCACTTACTTGAAGGGGGAATATACAGGCACCACTGCAATGAAGCTAGTGTACTTGCTCCGGCAGTACATATAATAAATTGGATACGATACAGAGAAGATTAGCATGGCCCCTGTGAAAGGATGTCACGCAAATTCGTGAAGCGTTTCCATATTTTGGTCCAAAAATTATTTTGTCACAGGACTACTTCATCCTTTTCTTGTATTCTTCTGGTTATCTTTGTTCCAAGAGGCTTTTCTCTGAGCCTCGTTATCAATTCACACAGTAAAAACTATAAGGATGTAGCCATTATCAATGTATTGTTGACCGTTAGACCGATGCCAGTGATGCTCAAACGTGCTGCTGACAATGGGTATGACCAAAGTTTAGCCTCCTATCTTTTTTTACCGCAGCAAAGGGTCCACTTACTTGAAGGGGGAATATACAGGCACCACTGCAGTCAAGCTACTGTACTTGCTCCGGCAGTACATATAATAAATTGGATACGATACAGAGAAGATTAGCATGGCCCCTGCGAAAGGATGACACGCAAATTCGTGAAGCGTTTCCATATTTTGGTCCAAAAATTATTTTGGAACAGGGCTACTTTCATCCTTTTCTAGGAATCGTCCGGTGTTCTTTGTTCCAGGAAGCTTTACTCTGAGCCTCTTTATGAATTCACACAGTACAAACTGTGGGCATGTAGCCATTTTCAATGTATTGGTGACTTTTAGAGAAATGCCTGTGAGGCGAAAAACATTCTTCCTAAAATGGGTGTGACCCAAGTTTAGTCTCTTCCTTTTTTTAACCGTAGCAAAGGGTCCACTCACCTGAAGGGGGAATATATTGGAACCACTGCAGTTACAGTAGTGTACTTGCTCCGGCAGTACATATAATAAATTGGATACGATACAGAGAAGATTAGCATGGCCCCTGCGAAAGGATGACACGCAAATTCGTGAAGCGTTTCCATATTTTGGTTCAAAAATTATTTTGGAACAGGGCTACTTTCATCCTTTTCTAGGAATCGTCCGGTGTTCTTTGTTCCAGGAAGCTTTACTCTGAGCCTCGTTATGAATTCACACAGTACAAACTGTGGGGATGTAGCCATTTTCAATGTATTGGTGACTTTTAGAGAAATGCCTGTGATGCGAAAACATTCTTCCTAAAATGGGTGTGACCCAAGTTTAGTCTCTTCCTTTTTTTAACCGTAGCAATGGGTCCACTCACCTGAAGGGGGAATATATTGGAACCACTGCAGTAACACTAGTGTACTTGATCCGGCAGTACATATAATAAATTGGATATGAGACAGAGAAGATTAGCATGGCGCCTGCGAAAGGATGACACGCAAATTCGTGAAGCGTTTCCATATTTTGGTCAAAAAATTATTTTGTCACAGGGCTACTTTCATCCTTTTCTAGGAATCGTCCGGTTTTCTTTGTTCAAGGAAGCTTTACTCTGAGCCTCGTTATGAATTCACACAGTAAAAACTTTAAGGATGTAGCCATTATCAATGAATTGGTGACCGTTAGGCTGAGGCCAGTGGTGCTCAAACGTGCTGCTGACAATGGGTATGACCAAAGTTTAGCCTCCTGTCTTTTTTTACCGTAGCAAAGGGTCCACTTACATGAAGGGGGAATATACAGGCACCACTGCAATGAAGCTAGTGTACTTGCTCCGGCAGTACATATAATAAATTGGATACGATACAGAGAAGATTAGCATGGCCCCTGCGAAAGGATGACACGCAAATTCGTGAAGCGTTTCCATATTTTGGTCCAAAAATTATTTTGTCACAGGACTACTTCATCCTTTTCTTGTATTCTTCTGGTTATCTTTGTTCCAAGAGGCTTTTCTCTGAGCCTCGTTATCAATTCACACAGTAAAAACTATAAGGATGTAGCCATTATCAATGTATTGTTGACCGTTAGACTGATGCCAGTGATGCTCAAACGTGCTGCTGACAATGGGTATGACCAAAGTTTAGCCTCCTATCTTTTTTTACCGCAGCAAAGGGTCCACTTACTTGAAGGGGGAATATACAGGCACCACTGCAGTCAAGCTAGTGTACTTGCTCCGGCAGTACATATAATAAATTGGATACGATACAGAGAAGATTAGCATGGCCCCTGCGAAAGGATGACACGCAAATTCGTGAAGCGTTTCCATATTTTGGTCCAAAAATTATTTTGGAACAGGGCTACTTTCATCCTTTTCTAGGAATCGTCCGGTGTTCTTTGTTCCAGGAAGCTTTACTCTGAGCCTCGTTATGAATTCACACAGTACAAACTGTGGGGATGTAGCCATTTTCAATGTATTGGTGACTTTTAGAGAAATGCCTGTGATGCGAAAACATTCTTCCTAAAATGGGTGTGACCCAAGTTTAGTCTCTTCCTTTTTTTAACCGTAGCAATGGGTCCACTCACCTGAAGGGGGAATATATTGGAACCACTGCAGTTACAGTAGTGTACTTGCTCCGGCAGTACATATAATAAATTGGATACGATACAGAGAAGATTAGCATGGCCCCTGCGAAAGGATGACACGCAAATTCGTGAAGCGTTTCCATATTTTGGTCAAAAAATTATTTTGTCACAGGGCTACTTTCATCCTTTTCTAGGAATCGTCCGGTGTTCTTTGTTCCAGGAAGCTTTACTCTGAGCCTCTTTATGAATTCACACAGTAAAAACTTTAAGGATGTAGCCATTATCAATGAATTGGTGACCGTTAGGCTGAGGCCAGTGGTGCTCAAACGTGCTGCTGACAATGGGTATGACCAAAGTTTAGCCTCCTGTCTTTTTTTACCGTAGCAAAGGGTCGGGGAATATACAGGCACCACTGCAATGAAGCTAGTGTACTTGCTCCGGCAGTACATGTAATAAATTGGATACGATACAGGAAGATTAGCATGGCCCCTGCGAAAGGATGACACGCAAATTCGTGAAGCGTTTCCATATTTTGGTCCAAAAATTATTTTGGAACAGGGCTACTTTCATCCTTTTCTAGGAATCGTCCGGTGTTCTTTGTTCCAGGAAGCTTTACTCTGAGCCTCGTTATGAATTCACACAGTAAAAACTTTAAGGATGTAGCCATTATCAATGAATTGGTGACCGTTAGGCTGAGGCCAGTGGTGCTCAAACGTGCTGCTGACAATGGGTATGACCAAAGTTTAGCCTCCTATCTTTTTTTACCGCAGCAAAGGGTCCACTTACTTGAAGGGGGAATATACAGGCACCACTGCAGTCAAGCTAATGTACCTGCTCCGGCAGTACATATAATAAATTGGATACGATACAGAGAAGATTAGCATGGCCCCTGCGAAAGGATGACACGCAAATTCGTGAAGCGTTTCCATATTTTGGTCCAAAAATTATTTTGGAACAGGGCTACTTTCATCCTTTTCTAGGAATCGTCCGGTGTTCTTTGTTCCAGGAAGCTTTACTCTGAGCCTCTTTATGAATTCACACAGTACAAACTGTGGGCATGTAGCCATTTTCAATGTATTGGTGACTATTAGAGAAATGCCTGTGAGGCGAAAAACATTCTTCCTAAAATGGGTGTGACCCAAGTTTAGTCTCTTCCTTTTTTTAACCGTAGCAATGGGTCCACTCACCTGAAGGGGGAATATATTGGAACCACTGCAGTTACAGTAGTGTACTTGCTCCGGCAGTACATATAATAAATTGGATACGATACAGAGAAGATTAGCATGGCCCCTGCGAAAGGATGACACGCAAATTCGTGAAGCGTTTCCATTTTTTGGTCCAAAAATTATTTTGGAACAGGGCTACTTTCATCCTTTTCTAGGAATCGTCCGGTGTTCTTTGTTCCAGGAAGCTTTACTCTGAGCCTCGTTATGAATTCACACAGTAAAAACTTTAAGGATGTAGCCATTATCAATGAATTGGTGACCGTTAGGCTGAGGCCAGTGGTGCTCAAACGTGCTGCTGACAATGGGTATGACCAAAGTTTAGCCTCCTATCTTTTTTTACCGCAGCAAAGGGTCCACTTACTTGAAGGGGGAATATACAGGCACCACTGCAGTCAAGCTACTGTACTTGCTCCGGCAGTACATATAATAAATTGGATACGATACAGAGAAGATTAGCATGGCCCCTGCGAAAGGATGACACGCAAATTCGTGAAGCGTTTCCATATTTTGGTCCAAAAATTATTTTGTCACAGGACTACTTCATCCTTTTCTTGTATTCTTCTGGTTATCTTTGTTCCAAGAGGCTTTTCTCTGAGCCTCGTTATCAATTCACACAGTAAAAACTATAAGGATGTAGCCATTATCAATGTATTGTTGACCGTTAGACTGATGCCAGTGATGCTCAAACGTGCTGCTGACAATGGGTATGACCAAAGTTTAGCCTCCTATCTTTTTTTACCGCAGCAAAGGGTCCACTTACTTGAAAGGGGAATATACAGGCACCACTGCAGTCAAGCTACTGTACTTACTCCGGCAGTACATATAATAAATTGGATACGATACAGAGAAGATTAGCATGGCCCCTGCGAAAGGATGACACGCAAATTCGTGAAGCGTTTCCATATTTTGGTCCAAAAATTATTTTGGAACAGGGCTACTTTCATCCTTTTCTAGGAATCGTCCGGTGTTCTTTGTTCCAGGAAGCTTTACTCTGAGCCTCTTTATGAATTCACACAGTACAAACTGTGGGCATGTAGCCATTTTCAATGTATTGGTGACTTTTAGAGAAATGCCTGTGAGGCGAAAAACATTCTTCCTAAAATGGGTGTGACCCAAGTTTAGTCTCTTCCTTTTTTTAACCGTAGCAAAGGGTCCACTCACCTGAAGGGGGAATATATTGGAACCACTGCAGTTACAGTAGTGTACTTGCTCCGGCAGTACATATAATAATTTGGATACGATACAGAGAAGATTAGCATGGCCCCTGCGAAAGGATGACACGCAAATTCGTGAAGCGTTTCCATATTTTGGTCCAAAAATTATTTTGGAACAGGGCTACTTTCATCCTTTTCTAGGAATCGTCCGGTGTTCTTTGTTCCAGGAAGCTTTACTCTGAGCCTCTTTATGAAATCACACAGTACAAACTGTGGGCATGTAGCCATTTTCAATGTATTGGTGACTATTAGAGAAATGCCTGTGAGGCGAAAAACATTCTTCCTAAAATGGGTGTGACCCAAGTTTAGTCTCTTCCTTTTTTTAACCGTAGCAATGGGTCCACTCACCTGAAGGGGGAATATATTGGAACCACTGCAGTTACAGTAGTGTACTTGCTCCGGCACTACATAGAATAAATTGGATACGATACAGAGAAGATTAGCATGGCCCCTGCGAAACGATGACACGCAAATTCGTGAAGCGTTTCCATATTTTGGTCCAAAAATTATTTTGGAACAGGGCTACTTTCATCCTTTTCTAGGAATCGTCCGGTGTTCTTTGTTCCAGGAAGCTTTACTCTGAGCCTCGTTATGAATTCACACAGTAAAAACTTTAAGGATGTAGCCATTATCAATGAATTGGTGACCGTTAGGCTGAGGCCAGTGGTGCTAAAACGTGCTGCTGACAATGGGTATGACCAAAGTTTAGCCTCCTATCTTTTTTTACCGCAGCAAAGGGTCCACTTACTTGAAGGGGGAATATACAGGCACCACTGCAATGAAGCTAGTGTACTTGCTCCGGCAGTACATATAATAAATTGGATACGATACAGAGAAGATTAGCATGGCCCCTGCGAAAGGATGACACGCAAATTCGTGAAGCGTTTCCATATTTTGGTCCAAAAATTATTTTGTCACAGGACTACTTCATCCTTTTCTTGTATTCTTCTGGTTATCTTTGTTCCAAGAGGCTTTTCTCTGAGCCTCGTTATCAATTCACACAGTAAAAACTATAAGGATGTAGCCATTATCAATGTATTGTTGACCGTTAGACCGATGCCAGTGATGCTCAAACGTGCTGCTGACAATGGGTATGACCAAAGTTTAGCCTCCTATCTTTTTTTACCGCAGCAAAGGGTCCACTTACTTGAAGGGGGAATATACAGGCACCACTGCAGTCAAGCTACTGTACTTGCTCCGGCAGTACATATAATAAATTGGATACGATACAGAGAAGATTAGCATGGCCCCTGCGAAAGGATGACACGCAAATTCGTGAAGCGTTTCCATATTTTGGCTCAAAAATTATTTTGGAACAGGGCTACTTTCATCCTTTTCTAGGAATCGTCCGGTGTTCTTTGTTCCAGGAAGCTTTACTCTGAGCCTCGTTATGAATTCACACAGTACAAACTGTGGGGATGTAGCCATTTTCAATGTATTGGTGACTTTTAGAGAAATGCCTGTGATGCGAAAACATTCTTCCTAAAATGGGTGTGACCCAAGTTTAGTCTCTTCCTTTTTTTAACCGTAGCAATGGGTCCACTCACCTGAAGGGGGAATATATTGGAACCACTGCAGTTACAGTAGTGTACTTGCTCCGGCAGTACATATAATAAATTGGATACGATACAGAGAAGATTAGCATGGCCCCTGCGAAAGGATGACGCGCAAATTCGTGAAGCGTTTCCATATTTTGGTCAAAAAATTATTTTGTCACAGGGCTACTTTCATCCTTTTCTAGGAATCGTCCGGTGTTCTTTGTTCCAGGAAGCTTTACTCTGAGCCTCTTTATGAATTCACACAGTAAAAACTTTAAGGATGTAGCCATTATCAATGAATTGGTGACCGTTAGGCTGAGGCCAGTGGTGCTCAAACGTGCTGCTGACAATGGGTATGACCAAAGTTTAGCCTCCTGTCTTTTTTTACCGTAGCAAAGGGTCCACTTACATGAAGGGGGAATATACAGGCACCACTGCAATGAAGCTAGTGTACTTGCTCCGGCAGTACATATAATAAATTGGATACGATACAGGAAGATTAGCATGGCCCCTGCGAAAGGATGACACGCAAATTCGTGAAGCGTTTCCATATTTTGGTCCAAAAATTATTTTGGAACAGGGCTACTTTCATCCTTTTCTAGGAATCGTCCGGTGTTCTTTGTTCCAGGAAGCTTTACTCTGAGCCTCGTTATGAATTCACACAGTAAAAACTTTAAGGATGTAGCCATTATCAATGAATTGGTGACCGTTAGGCTGAGGCCAGTGGTGCTCAAACGTGCTGCTGACAATGGGTATGACCAAAGTTTAGCCTCCTATCTTTTTTTACCGCAGCAAAGGGTCCACTTACTTGAAGGGGGAATATACAGGCACCACTGCAGTCAAGCTAATGTACTTGCTCCGGCAGTACATATAATAAATTGGATACGATACAGAGAAGATTAGCATGGCCCCTGCGAAAGGATGACACGCAAATTCGTGAAGCGTTTCCATATTTTGGTCCAAAAATTATTTTGGAACAGGGCTACTTTCATCCTTTTCTAGGAATCGTCCGGTGTTCTTTGTTCCAGGAAGCTTTACTCTGAGCCTCTTTATGAATTCACACAGTACAAACTGTGGGCATGTAGCCATTTTCAATGTATTGGTGACTATTAGAGAAATGCCTGTGAGGCGAAAAACATTCTTCCTAAAATGGGTGTGACCCAAGTTTAGTCTCTTCCTTTTTTTAACCGTAGCAATGGGTCCACTCACCTGAAGGGGGAATATATTGGAACCACTGCAGTTACAGTAGTGTACTTGCTCCGGCAGTACATATAATAAATTGGATACGATACAGAGAAGATTAGCATGGCCCCTGCGAAAGGATGACACGCAAATTCGTGAAGCGTTTCCATATTTTGGTCCAAAAATTATTTTGGAACAGGGCTACTTTCATCCTTTTCTAGGAATCGTCCGGTGTTCTTTGTTCCAGGAAGCTTTACTCTGAGCCTCGTTATGAATTCACACAGTAAAAACTTTAAGGATGTAGCCATTATCAATGAATTGGTGACCGTTAGGCTGAGGCCAGTGGTGCTCAAACGTGCTGCTGACAATGGGTATGACCAAAGTTTAGCCTCCTATCTTTTTTTACCGCAGCAAAGGGTCCACTTACTTGAAGGGGGAATATACAGGCACCACTGCAGTCAAGCTACTGTACTTGCTCCGGCAGTACATATAATAAATTGGATACGATACAGAGAAGATTAGCATGGCCCCTGCGAAAGGATGACACGCAAATTCGTGAAGCGTTTCCATATTTTGGTCCAAAAATTATTTTGTCACAGGACTACTTCATCCTTTTCTTGTATTCTTCTGGTTATCTTTGTTCCAAGAGGCTTTTCTCTGAGCCTCGTTATCAATTCACACAGTAAAAACTATAAGGATGTAGCCATTATCAATGTATTGTTGACCGTTAGACTGATGCCAGTGATGCTCAAACGTGCTGCTGACAATGGGTATGACCAAAGTTTAGCCTCCTATCTTTTTTTACCGCAGCAAAGGGTCCACTTACTTGAAGGGGGAATATACAGGCACCACTGCAGTCAAGCTACTGTACTTGCTCCGGCAGTACATATAATAAATTGGATACGATACAGAGAAGATTAGCATGGCCCCTGCGAAAGGATGACACGCAAATTCGTGAAGCGTTTCCATATTTTGGTCCAAAAATTATTTTGGAACAGGGCTACTTTCATCCTTTTCTAGGAATCGTCCGGTGTTCTTTGTTCCAGGAAGCTTTACTCTGAGCCTCTTTATGAATTCACACAGTACAAACTGTGGGCATGTAGCCATTTTCAATGTATTGGTGACTTTTAGAGAAATGCCTGTGAGGCGAAAAACATTCTTCCTAAAATGGGTGTGACCCAAGTTTAGTCTCTTCCTTTTTTTAACCGTAGCAAAGGGTCCACTCACCTGAAGGGGGAATATATTGGAACCACTGCAGTTACGGTAGTGTACTTGCTCCGGCAGTACATATAATAAATTGGATACGATACAGAGAAGATTAGCATGGCCCCTGCGAAAGGATGACACGCAAATTCGTGAAGCGTTTCCATATTTTGGTCCAAAAATTATTTTGGAACAGGGCTACTTTCATCCTTTTCTAGGAATCGTCCGGTGTTCTTTGTTCCAGGAAGCTTTACTCTGAGCCTCGTTATGAATTCACACAGTAAAAACTTTAAGGATGTAGCCATTATCAATGAATTGGTGACCGTTAGGCTGAGGCCAGTGGTGCTCAAACGTGCTGCTGACAATGGGTATGACCAAAGTTTAGCCTCCTATCTTTTTTTACCGCAGCAAAGGGTCCACTTACTTGAAGGGGGAATATACAGGCACCACTGCAGTCAAGCTACTGTACTTGCTCCGGCAGTACATATAATAAATTGGATACGATACAGAGAAGATTAGCATGGCCCCTGCGAAAGGATGACACGCAAATTCGTGAAGCGTTTCCATATTTTGGTCCAAAAATTATTTTGTCACAGGACTACTTCATCCTTTTCTTGTATTCTTCTGGTTATCTTTGTTCCAAGAGGCTTTTCTCTGAGCCTCGTTATCAATTCACACAGTAAAAACTATAAGGATGTAGCCATTATCAATGTATTGTTGACCGTTAGACTGATGCCAGTGATGCTCAAACGTGCTGCTGACAATGGGTATGACCAAAGTTTAGCCTCCTATCTTTTTTTACCGCAGCAAAGGGTCCACTTACTTGAAGGGGGAATATACAGGCACCACTGCAGTCAAGCTACTGTACTTGCTCCGGCAGTACATATAATAAATTGGATACGATACAGAGAAGATTAGCATGGCCCCTGCGAAAGGATGACACGCAAATTCGTGAAGCGTTTCCATATTTTTGTCCAAAAATTATTTTGGAACAGGGCTACTTTCATCCTTTTCTAGGAATCGTCCGGTGTTCTTTGTTCCAGGAAGCTTTACTCTGAGCCTCTTTATGAATTCACACAGTACAAACTGTGGGCATGTAGCCATTTTCAATGTATTGGTGACTTTTAGAGAAATGCCTGTGAGGCGAAAAACATTCTTCCTAAAATGGGTGTGACCCAAGTTTAGTCTCTTCCTTTTTTTAACCGTAGCAAAGGGTCCACTCACCTGAAGGGGGAATATATTGGAACCACTGCAGTTACAGTAGTGTACTTGCTCCGGCAGTACATATAATAAATTGGATACGATACAGAGAAGATTAGCATGGCCCCTGCGAAAGGATGACACGCAAATTCGTGAAGCGTTTCCATATTTTGGTCCAAAAATTATTTTGGAACCGGGCTACTTTCATCCTTTTCTAGGAATCGTCCGGTGTTCTTTGTTCCAGGAAGCTTTACTCTGAGCCTCGTTATGAATTCACACAGTACAAACTGTGGGGATGTAGCCATTTTCAATGTATTGGTGACTTTTAGAGAAATGCCTGTGATGCGAAAACATTCTTCCTAAAATGGGTGTGACCCAAGTTTAGTCTCTTCCTTTTTTTAACCGTAGCAATGGGTCCACTCACCTGAAGGGGGAATATATTGGAACCACTGCAGTCAAGCTACTGTACTTGCTCCGGCAGTACATATAATAAATTGGATACGATACAGAGAAGATTAGCATGGCCCCTGCGAAAGGATGACACGCAAATTCGTGAAGCGTTTCCATATTTTGGTCCAAAAATTATTTTGGAACAGGGCTACTTTCATCCTTTTCTAGGAATCGTCCGGTGTTCTTTGTTCCAGGAAGCTTTACTCTGAGCCTCTTTATGAATTCACACAGTACAAACTGTGGGCATGTAGCCATTTTCAATGTATTGGTGACTATTAGAGAAATGCCTGTGAGGCGAAAAACATTCTTCCTAAAATGGGTGTGACCCAAGTTTAGTCTCTTCCTTTTTTTAACCGTAGCAATGGGTCCACTCACCTGAAGGGGGAATATATTGGAACCACTGCAGTTACAGTAGTGTACTTGCTCCGGCACTACATATAATAAATTGGATACGATACAGAGAAGATTAGCATGGCCCCTGCGAAAGGATGACACGCAAATTCGTGAAGCGTTTCCATATTTTGGTCCAAAAATTATTTTGGAACAGGGCTACTTTCATCCTTTTCTAGGAATCGTCCGGTGTTCTTTGTTCCAGGAAGCTTTACTCTGAGCCTCGTTATGAATTCACACAGTAAAAACTTTAAGGATGTAGCCATTATCAATGAATTGGTGACCGTTAGGCTGAGGCCAGTGGTGCTCAAACGTGCTGCTGACAATGGGTATGACCAAAGTTTAGCCTCCTATCTTTTTTTACCGCAGCAAAGGGTCCACTCACTTGAAGGGGGAATATACAGGCACCACTGCAGTCAAGCTACTGTACTTGCTCCGGCAGTACATATAATAAATTGGATACGATACAGAGAAGATTAGCATGGCCCCTGCGAAAGGATGACACGCAAATTCGTGAAGCGTTTCCATATTTTGGTCCAAAAATTATTTTGTCACAGGACTACTTCATCCTTTTCTTGTATTCTTCTGGTTATCTTTGTTCCAAGAGGCTTTTCTCTGAGCCTCGTTATCAATTCACACAGTAAAAACTATAAGGATGTAGCCATTATCAATGTATTGTTGACCGTTAGACTGATGCCAGTGATGCTCAAACGTGCTGCTGACAATGGGTATGACCAAAGTTTAGCCTCCTATCTTTTTTTACCGCAGCAAAGGGTCCACTTACTTGAAGGGGGAATATACAGGCACCACTGCAGTCAAGCCACTGTACTTGCTCCGGCAGTACATATAATAAATTGGATACGATACAGAGAAGATTAGCATGGCCCCTGCGAAAGGATGACACGCAAATTCGTGAAGCGTTTCCATATTTTGGTCCAAAAATTATTTTGGAACAGGGCTACTTTCATCCTTTTCTAGGAATCGTCCGGTGTTCTTTGTTCCAGGAAGCTTTACTCTGAGCCTCTTTATGAATTCACACAGTACAAACTGTGGGCATGTAGCCATTTTCAATGTATTGGTGACTTTTAGAGAAATGCCTGTGAGGCGAAAAACATTCTTCCTAAAATGGGTGTGACCCAAGTTTAGTCTCTTCCTTTTTTTAACCGTAGCAAAGGGTCCACTCACCTGAAGGGGGAATATATTGGAACCACTGCAGTTACAGTAGTGTACTTGCTCCGGCAGTACATATAATAAATTGGATACGATACAGAGAAGATTAGCATGGCCCCTGCGAAAGGATGACACGCAAATTCGTGAAGCGTTTCCATATTTTGGTCCAAAAATTATTTTGGAACAGGGCTACTTTCATCCTTTTCTAGGAATCGTCCGGTGTTCTTTGTTCCAGGAAGCTTTACTCTGAGCCTCGTTATGAATTCACACAGTACAAACTGTGGGGATGTAGCCATTTTCAATGTATTGGTGACTTTTAGAGAAATGCCTGTGATGCGAAAACATTCTTCCTAAAATGGGTGTGACCCAAGTTTAGTCTCTTCCTTTTTTTAACCGTAGCAATGGGTCCACTCACCTGAAGGGGGAATATATTGGAACCACTGCAGTCAAGCTACTGTACTTGCTCCGGCAGTACATATAATAAATTGGATACGATACAGAGAAGATTAGCATGGCCCCTGCGAAAGGATGACACGCAAATTCGTGAAGCGTTTCCATATTTTGGTCCAAAAATTATTTTGGAACAGGGCTACTTTCATCCTTTTCTAGGAATCGTCCGGTGTTCTTTGTTCCAGGAAGCTTTACTCTGAGCCTCTTTATGAATTCACACAGTACAAACTGTGGGCATGTAGCCATTTTCAATGTATTGGTGACTATTAGAGAAATGCCTGTGAGGCGAAAAACATTCTTCCTAAAATGGGTGTGACCCAAGTTTAGTCTCTTCCTTTTTTTAACCGTAGCAATGGGTCCACTCACCTGAAGGGGGAATATATTGGAACCACTGCAGTTACAGTAGTGTACTTGCTCCGGCACTACATATAATAAATTGGATACGATACAGAGAAGATTAGCATGGCCCTTGCGAAAGGATGACACGCAAATTCGTGAAGCGTTTCCATATTTTGGTCCAAAAATTATTTTGGAACAGGGCTACTTTCATCCTTTTCTAGGAATCGTCCGGTGTTCTTTGTTCCAGGAAGCTTTACTCTGAGCCTCGTTATGAATTCACACAGTAAAAACTTTAAGGATGTAGCCATTATCAATGAATTGGTGACCGTTAGGCTGAGGCCAGTGGTGCTCAAACGTGCTGCTGACAATGGGTATGACCAAAGTTTAGCCTCCTATCTTTTTTTACCGCAGCAAAGGGTCCACTTACTTGAAGGGGGAATATACAGGCACCACTGCAATGAAGCTAGTGTACTTGCTCCGGCAGTACATATAATAAATTGGATACGATACAGAGAAGATTAGCATGGCCCCTGCGAAAGGATGACACGCAAATTCGTGAAGCGTTTCCATATTTTGGTCCAAAAATTATTTTGTCACAGGACTACTTCATCCTTTTCTTGTATTCTTCTGGTTATCTTTGTTCCAAGAGGCTTTTCTCTGAGCCTCGTTATCAATTCACACAGTAAAAACTATAAGGATGTAGCCATTATCAATGTATTGTTGACCGTTAGACCGATGCCAGTGATGCTCAAACGTGCTGCTGACAATGGGTATGACCAAAGTTTAGCCTCCTATCTTTTTTTACCGCAGCAAAGGGTCCACTTACTTGAAGGGGGAATATACAGGCACCACTGCAGTCAAGCTAATGTACTTGCTCCGGCAGTACATATAATAAATTGGATACGATACAGAGAAGATTAGCATGGCCCCTGCGAAAGGATGACACGCAAATTCGTGAAGCGTTTCCATATTTTGGTCCAAAAATTATTTTGGAACAGGGCTACTTTCATCCTTTTCTAGGAATCGTCCGGTGTTCTTTGTTCCAGGAAGCTTTACTCTGAGCCTCTTTATGAATTCACACAGTACAAACTGTGGGCATGTAGCCATTTTCAATGTATTGGTGACTATTAGAGAAATGCCTGTGAGGCGAAAAACATTCTTCCTAAAATGGGTGTGACCCAAGTTTAGTCTCTTCCTTTTTTTAACCGTAGCAATGGGTCCACTCACCTGAAGGGGGAATATATTGGAACCACTGCAGTTACAGTAGTGTACTTGCTCCGGCAGTACATATAATAAATTGGATACGATACAGAGAAGATTAGCATGGCCCCTGCGAAAGGATGACACGCAAATTCTTGAAGCGTTTCCATATTTTGGTCCAAACATTATTTTGGAACAGGGCTACTTTCATCCTTTTCTAGGAATCGTCCGGTGTTCTTTGTTCCAGGAAGCTTTACTCTGAGCCTCGTTATGAATTCACACAGTAAAAACTTTAAGGATGTAGCCATTATCAATGAATTGGTGACCGTTAGGCTGAGGCCAGTGGTGCTCAAACGTGCTGCTGACAATGGGTATGACCAAAGTTTAGCCTCCTATCTTTTTTTACCGCAGCAAAGGGTCCACTTACTTGAAGGGGGAATATACAGGCACCACTGCAGTCAAGCTACTGTACTTGCTCCGGCAGTACATATAATAAATTGGATACGATACAGAGAAGATTAGCATGGCCCCTGCGAAAGGATGACACGCAAATTCGTGAAGCGTTTCCTTATTTTGGTCCAAAAATTATTTTGGAACAGGGCTACTTTCATCCTTTTCTAGGAATCGTCCGGTGTTCTTTGTTCCAGGAAGCTTTACTCTGAGCCTCTTTATGAATTCACACAGTACAAACTGTGGGCATGTAGCCATTTTCAATGTATTGGTGACTATTAGAGAAATGCCTGTGAGGCGAAAAACATTCTTCCTAAAATGGGTGTGACCCAAGTTTAGTCTCTTCCTTTTTTTAACCGTAGCAAAGGGTCCACTCACCTGAAGGGGGAATATATTGGAACCACTGCAGTTACAGTAGTGTACTTGCTCCGGCAGTACATATAATAAATTGGATACGATACAGAGAAGATTAGCATGGCCCCTGCGAAAGGATGACACGCAAATTCGTGAAGCGTTTCCATATTTTGGTCCAAAAATTATTTTGGAACAGGGCTACTTTCATCCTTTTCTAGGAATCGTCCGGTGTTCTTTGTTCCAGGAAGCTTTACTCTGAGCCTCGTTATGAATTCACACAGTACAAACTGTGGGGATGTAGCCATTTTCAATGTATTGGTGACTTTTAGAGAAATGCCTGTGATGCGAAAACATTCTTCCTAAAATGGGTGTGACCCAAGTTTAGTCTCTTCCTTTTTTTTAACCGTAGCAATGGGTCCACTCACCTGAAGGGGGAATATATTGGAACCACTGCAGTCAAGCTACTGTACTTGCTCCGGCAGTACATATAATAAATTGGATACGATACAGAGAAGATTAGCATGGCCCCTTCGAAAGGATGACACGCAAATTCGTGAAGCGTTTCCATATTTTGGTCCAAAAATTATTTTGGAACAGGGCTACTTTCATCCTTTTCTAGGAATCGTCCGGTGTTCTTTGTTCCAGGAAGCTTTACTCTGAGCCTCTTTATGAATTCACACAGTACAAACTGTGGGCATGTAGCCATTTTCAATGTATTGGTGACTATTAGAGAAATGCCTGTGAGGCGAAAAACATTCTTCCTAAAATGGGTGTGACCCAAGTTTAGTCTCTTCCTTTTTTTAACCGTAGCAATGGGTCCACTCACCTGAAGGGGGAATATATTGGAACCACTGCAGTTACAGTAGTGTACTTGCTCCGGCACTACATATAATAAATTGGATACGATACAGAGAAGATTAGCATGGCCCCTGCGAAAGGATGACACGCAAATTCGTGAAGCGTTTCCATATTTTGGTCCAAAAATTATTTTGGAACAGGGCTACTTTCATCCTTTTCTAGGAATCGTCCGGTGTTCTTTGTTCCAGGAAGCTTTACTCTGAGCCTCGTTATGAATTCACACAGTAAAAACTTTAAGGATGTAGCCATTATCAATGAATTGGTGACCGTTAGGCTGAGGCCAGTGGTGCTCAAACGTGCTGCTGACAATGGGTATGACCAAAGTTTAGCCTCCTATCTTTTTTTACCGCAGCAAAGGGTCCACTTACTTGAAGGGGGAATATACAGGCACCACTGCAATGAAGCTAGTGTACTTGCTCCGGCAGTACATATAATAAATTGGATACGATACAGAGAAGATTAGCATGGCCCCTGCGAAAGGATGACACGCAAATTCGTGAAGCGTTTCCATATTTTGGTCCAAAAATTATTTTGTCACAGGACTACTTCATCCTTTTCTTGTATTCTTCTGGTTATCTTTGTTCCAAGAGGCTTTTCTCTGAGCCTCGTTATCAATTCACACAGTAAAAACTATAAGGATGTAGCCATTATCAATGTATTGTTGACCGTTAGACCGATGCCAGTGATGCTCAAACGTGCTGCTGACAATGGGTATGACCAAAGTTTAGCCTCCTATCTTTTTTTACCGCAGCAAAGGGTCCACTTACTTGAAGGGGTAATATACAGGCACCACTGCAGTCAAGCTAATGTACTTGCTCCGGCAGTACATATAATAAATTGGATACGATACAGAGAAGATTAGCATGGCCCCTGCGAAAGGATGACACGCAAATTCGTGAAGCGTTTCCATATTTTGGTCCAAAAATTATTTTGGAACAGGGCTACTTTCATCCTTTTCTAGGAATCGTCCGGTGTTCTTTGTTCCAGGAAGCTTTACTCTGAGCCTCTTTATGAATTCACACAGTACAAACTGTGGGCATGTAGCCATTTTCAATGTATTGGTGACTATTAGAGAAATGCCTGTGAGGCGAAAAACATTCTTCCTAAAATGGGTGTGACCCAAGTTTAGTCTCTTCCTTTTTTTAACCGTAGCAATGGGTCCACTCACCTGAAGGGGGAATATATTGGAACCACTGCAGTTACAGTACTGTACTTGCTCCGGCAGTACATATAATAAATTGGATACGATACAGAGAAGATTAGCATGGCCCCTGCGAAAGGATGACACGCAAATTCGTGAAGCGTTTCCATATTTTGGTCCAAAAATTATTTTGGAACAGGGCTACTTTCATCCTTTTCTAGGAATCGTCCGGTGTTCTTTGTTCCAGGAAGCTTTACTCTGAGCCTCGTTATGAATTCACACAGTAAAAACTTTAAGGATGTAGCCATTATCAATGAATTGGTGACCGTTAGGCTGAGGCCAGTGGTGCTCAAACGTGCTGCTGACAATGGGTATGACCAAAGTTTAGCCTCCTATCTTTTTTTACCGCAGCAAAGGGTCCACTTACTTGAAGGGGGAATATACAGGCACCACTGCAGTCAAGCTACTGTACTTGCTCCGGCAGTACATATAATAAATTGGATACGATACAGAGAAGATTAGCATGGCCCCTGCGAAAGGATGACACGCAAATTCGTGAAGCGTTTCCATATTTTGGTCCAAAAATTATTTTGGAACAGGGCTACTTTCATCCTTTTCTAGGAATCGTCCGGTGTTCTTTGTTCCAGGAAGCTTTACTCTGAGCCTCTTTATGAATTCACACAGTACAAACTGTGGGCATGTAGCCATTTTCAATGTATTGGTGACTATTAGAGAAATGCCTGTGAGGCGAAAAACATTCTTCCTAAAATGGGTGTGACCCAAGTTTAGTCTCTTCCTTTTTTTAACCGTAGCAATGGGTCCACTCACCTGAAGGGGGAATATATTGGAACCACTGCAGTTACAGTAGTGTACTTGCTCCGGCACTACATATAATAAATTGGATACGATACAGAGAAGATTAGCATGGCCCCTGCGAAAGGATGACACGCAAATTCGTGAAGCGTTTCCATATTTTGGTCCAAAAATTATTTTGGAACAGGGCTACTTTCATCCTTTTCTAGGAATCGTCCGGTGTTCTTTGTTCCAGGAAGCTTTACTCTGAGCCTCGTTATGAATTCACACAGTAAAAACTTTAAGGATGTAGCCATTATCAATGAATTGGTGACCGTTAGGCTGAGGCCAGTGGTGCTCAAACGTGCTGCTGACAATGGGTATGACCAAAGTTTAGCCTCCTATCTTTTTTTACGGCAGCAAAGGGTCCACTTACTTGAAGGGGGAATATACAGGCACCACTGCAGTCAAGCTACTGTACTTGCTCCGGCAGTACATATAATAAATTGGATACGATACAGAGAAGATTAGCATGGCCCCTGCGAAAGGATGACACGCAAATTCGTGAAGCGTTTCCATATTTTGGTCCAAAAATTATTTTGTCACAGGACTACTTCATCCTTTTCTTGTATTCTTCTGGTTATCTTTGTTCCAAGAGGCTTTTCTCTGAGCCTCGTTATCAATTCACACAGTAAAAACTATAAGGATGTAGCCATTATCAATGTATTGTTGACCGTTAGACTGATGCCAGTGATGCTCAAACGTGCTGCTGACAATGGGTATGACCAAAGTTTAGCCTCCTATCTTTTTTTACCGCAGCAAAGGGTCCACTTACTTGAAGGGGGAATATACAGGCACCACTGCAGTCAAGCTACTGTACTTGCTCCGGCAGTACATATAATAAATTGGATACGATACAGAGAAGATTAGCATGGCCCCTGCGAAAGGATGACACGCAAATTCGTGAAGCGTTTCCATATTTTGGTCCAAAAATTATTTTGGAACAGGGCTACTTTCATCCTTTTCTAGGAATCGTCCGGTGTTCTTTGTTCCAGGAAGCTTTACTCTGAGCCTCTTTATGAATTCACACAGTACAAACTGTGGGCATGTAGCCATTTTCAATGTATTGGTGACTTTTAGAGAAATGCCTGTGAGGCGAAAAACATTCTTCCTAAAATGGGTGTGACCCAAGTTTAGTCTCTTCCTTTTTTTAACCGTAGCAAAGGGTCCACTCACCTGAAGGGGGAATATATTGGAACCACTGCAGTTACAGTAGTGTTCTTGCTCCGGCAGTACATATAATAAATTGGATACGATACAGAGAAGATTAGCATGGCCCCTGCGAAAGGATGACACGCAAATTCGTGAAGCGTTTCCATATTTTGGTCCAAAAATTATTTTGGAACAGGGCTACTTTCATCCTTTTCTAGGAATCGTCCGGTGTTCTTTGTTCCAGGAAGCTTTACTCTGAGCCTCGTTATGAATTCACACAGTACAAACTGTGGGGATGTAGCCATTTTCAATGTATTGGTGACTTTTAGAGAAATGCCTGTGATGCGAAAACATTCTTCCTAAAATGGGTGTGACCCAAGTTTAGTCTCTTCCTTTTTTTAACCGTAGCAATGGGTCCACTCACCTGAAGGGGGAATATATTGGAACCACTGCAGTCAAGCTACTGTACTTGCTCCGGCAGTACATATAATAAATTGGATACGATACAGAGAAGATTAGCATGGCCCCTGCGAAAGGATGACACGCAAATTCGTGAAGCGTTTCCATATTTTGGTCCAAAAATTATTTTGGAACAGGGCTACTTTCATCCTTTTCTAGGAATCGTCCGGTGTTCTTTGTTCCAGGAAGCTTTACTCTGAGCCTCTTTATGAATTCAAACAGTACAAACTGTGGGCATGTAGCCATTTTCAATGTATTGGTGACTATTAGAGAAATGCCTGTGAGGCGAAAAACATTCTTCCTAAAATGGGTGTGACCCAAGTTTAGTCTCTTCCTTTTTTTAACCGTAGCAATGGGTCCACTCACCTGAAGGGGGAATATATTGGAACCACTGCAGTTACAGTAGTGTACTTGCTCCGGCACTACATATAATAAATTGGATACGATACAGAGAAGATTAGCATGGCCCCTGCGAAAGGATGACACGCAAATTCGTGAAGCGTTTCCATATTTTGGTCCAAAAATTATTTTGGAACAGGGCTACTTTCATCCTTTTCTAGGAATCGTCCGGTGTTCTTTGTTCCAGGAAGCTTTACTCTGAGCCTCTTTATGAATTCACACAGTACAAACTGTGGGGATGTAGCCATTTTCAATGTATTGGTGACTTTTAGAGAAATGCCTGTGATGCGAAAACATTCTTCCTAAAATGGGTGTGACCCAAGTTTAGTCTCTTCCTTTTTTTAACCGTAGCAGTGGGTCCACTCACCTGAAGGGGGAATATATTGGAACCACTGCAGTAACACTAGTGTACTTGATCCGGCAGTACATATAATAAATTGGATATGAGACAGAGAAGATTAGCATGGCCCCTGCGAAAGGATGACACGCAAATTCGTGAAGCGTTTCAATATTTTGGTCAAAAAATTATTTTGTCACAGGGCTACTTTCATCCTTTTCTAGGAATCGTCCGGTTTTCTTTGTTCAAGGAAGCTTTACTCTGAGCCTCGTTATGAATTCACACAGTAAAAACTTTAAGGATGTAGCCATTATCAATGAATTGGTGACCGTTAGGCTGAGGCCAGTGGTGCTCAAACGTGCTGCTGACAATGGGTATGACCAAAGTTTAGCCTCCTGTCTTTTTTTACCGTAGCAAAGGGTCCACTTACATGAAGGGGGAATATACAGGCACCACTGCAATGAAGCTAGTGTACTTGCTCCGGCAGTACATATAATAAATTGGATACGATACAGAGAAGATTAGCATGGCCCCTGCGAAAGGATGACACGCAAATTCGTGAAGCGTTTCCATATTTTGGTCCAAAAATTATTTTGTCACAGGACTACTTCATCCTTTTCTTGTATTCTTCTGGTTATCTTTGTTCCAAGAGGCTTTTCTCTGAGCCTCGTTATCAATTCACACAGTAAAAACTATAAGGATGTAGCCATTATCAATGTATTGTTGACCGTTAGACTGATGCCAGTGATGCTCAAACGTGCTGCTGACAATGGGTATGACCAAAGTTTAGCCTCCTATCTTTTTTTACCGCAGCAAAGGGTCCACTTACTTGAAGGGGGAATATACAGGCACCACTGCAGTCAAGCTACTGTACTTGCTCCGGCAGTACATATAATAAATTGGATACGATACAGAGAAGATTAGCATGGCCCCTGCGAAAGGATGACACGCAAATTCGTGAAGCGTTTCCATATTTTGGTCCAAAAATTATTTTGGAACAGGGCTACTTTCATCCTTTTCTAGGAACCGTCCGGTGTTCTTGGTTCCAGGAAGCTTTACTCTGAGCCTCTTTATGAATTCACACAGTACAAACTGTGGGCATGTAGCCATTTTCAATGTATTGGTGACTATTAGAGAAATGCCTGTGAGGCGAAAAACATTCTTCCTAAAATGGGTGTGACCCAAGTTTAGTCTCTTCCTTTTTTTAACCGTAGCAATGGGTCCACTCACCTGAAGGGGGAATATATTGGAACCACTGCAGTTACAGTAGTGTACTTGCTCCGGCACTACATATAATAAATTGGATACGATACAGAGAAGATTAGCATGGCCCCTGCGAAAGGATGACACGCAAATTCGTGAATTGGTCCATATTTTGGTCCAAAAATTATTTTGGAACAGGGCTACTTTCATCCTTTTCTAGGAATCGTCCGGTGTTCTTTGTTCCAGGAAGCTTTACTCTGAGCCTCGTTATGAATTCACACAGTAAAAACTTTAAGGATGTAGCCATTATCAATGAATTGGTGACCGTTAGGCTGAGGCCAGTGGTGCTCAAACGTGCTGCTGACAATGGGTATGACCAAAGTTTAGCCTCCTATCTTTTTTTACCGCAGCAAAGGGTCCACTTACTTGAAGGGGGAATATACAGGCACCACTGCAGTCAAGCTAATGTACTTGCTCCGGCAGTACATATAATAAATTGGATACGATACAGAGAAGATTAGCATGGCCCCTGCGAAAGGATGACACGCAAATTCGTGAAGCGTTTCCATATTTTGGTCCAAAAATTATTTTGGAACAGGGCTACTTTCATCCTTTTCTAGGAATCGTCCGGTGTTCTTTGTTCCAGGAAGCTTTACTCTGAGCCTCTTTATGAATTCACACAGTACAAACTGTGGGCATGTAGCCATTTTCAATGTATTGGTGACTATTAGAGAAATGCCTGTGAGGCGAAAAACATTCTTCCTAAAATGGGTGTGACCCAAGTTTAGTCCCCCCCCCCTTTTTTTAACCGTAGCAAAGGGTCCACTCACCTGAAGGGGGAATATATTGGAACCACTGCAGTTACAGTAGTGTACTTGCTCCGGCAGTACATATAATAAATTGGATACGATACAGAGAAGATTAGCATGGCCCCTGCGAAAGGATGACACGCAAATTCGTGAAGCGTTTCCATATTTTGGTCCAAAAATTATTTTGGAACAGGGCTACTTTCATCCTTTTCTAGGAATCGTCCGGTGTTCTTTGTTCCAGGAAGCTTTACTCTGAGCCTCGTTATGAATTCACACAGTACAAACTGTGGGGATGTAGCCATTTTCAATGTATTGGTGACTTTTAGAGAAATGCCTGTGATGCGAAAACATTCTTCCTAAAATGGGTGTGACCCAAGTTTAGTCTCTTCCTTTTTTTAACCGTAGCAATGGGTCCACTCACCTGAAGGGGGAATATATTGGAACCACTGCAGTCAAGCTACTGTACTTGCTCCGGCAGTACATATAATAAATTGGATACGATACAGAGAAGATTAGCATGGCCCCTGCGAAAGGATGACACGCAAATTCGTGAAGCGTTTCCATATTTTGGTCCAAAAATTATTTTGGAACAGGGCTACTTTCATCCTTTTCTAGGAATCGTCCGGTGTTCTTTGTTCCAGGAAGCTTTACTCTGAGCCTCTTTATGAATTCACACAGTACAAACTGTGGGCATGTAGCCATTTTCAATGTATTGGTGACTATTAGAGAAATGCCTGTGAGGCGAAAAACATTCTTCCTAAAATGGGTGTGACCCAAGTTTAGTCTCTTCCTTTTTTTAACCGTAGCAATGGGTCCACTCACCTGAAGGGGGAATATATTGGAACCACTGCAGTTACAGTAGTGTACTTGCTCCGGCACTACATATAATAAATTGGATACGATACAGAGAAGATTAGCATGGCCCCTGCGAAAGGATGACACGCAAATTCGTGAAGCGTTTCCATATTTTGGTCCAAAAATTATTTTGGAACAGGGCTACTTTCATCCTTTTCTAGGAATCGTCCGGTTTTCTTTGTTCAAGGAAGCTTTACTCTGAGCCTCGTTATGAATTCACACAGTAAAAACTTTAAGGATGTAGCCATTATCAATGAATTGGTGACCGTTAGGCTGAGGCCAGTGGTGCTCAAACGTGCTGCTGACAATGGGTATGACCAAAGTTTAGCCTCCTGTCTTTTTTTACCGTAGCAAAGGGTCCACTTACATGAAGGGGGAATATACAGGCACCACTGCAATGGAGCTAGTGTACTTGCTCCGGCAGTACATATAATAAATTGGATACGATACAGAGAAGATTAGCATGGCCCCTGCGAAAGGATGACACGCAAATTCGTGAAGCGTTTCCATATTTTGGTCCAAAAATTATTTTGTCACAGGACTACTTCATCCTTTTCTTGTATTCTTCTGGTTATCTTTGTTCCAAGAGGCTTTTCTCTGAGCCTCGTTATCAATTCACACAGTAAAAACTATAAGGATGTAGCCATTATCAATGTATTGTTGACCGTTAGACCGATGCCAGTGATGCTCAAACGTGCTGCTGACAATGGGTATGACCAAAGTTTAGCCTCCTATCTTTTTTTACCGCAGCAAAGGGTCCACTTACTTGAAGGGGGAATATACAGGCACCACTGCAGTCAAGCTACTGTACTTGCTCCGGCAGTACATATAATAAATTGGATACGATACAGAGAAGATTAGCATGGCCCCTGCGAAAGGATGACACGCAAATTCGTGAAGCGTTTCCATATTTTGGTCCAAAAATTATTTTGGAACAGGGCTACTTTCATCCTTTTCTAGGAATCGTCCGGTGTTCTTTGTTCCAGGAAGCTTTACTCTGAGCCTCTTTATGAATTCACACAGTACAAACTGTGGGCATGTAGCCATTTTCAATGTATTGGTGACTTTTAGAGAAATGCCTGTGAGGCGAAAAACATTCTTCCTAAAATGGGTGTGACCCAAGTTTAGTCTCTTCCTTTTTTTAACCGTAGCAAAGGGTCCACTCACCTGAAGGGGGAATATATTGGAACCACTGCAGTTACAGTAGTGTACTTGCTCCGGCAGTACATATAATAAATTGGATACGATACAGAGAAGATTAGCATGGCCCCTGCGAAAGGATGACACGTAAATTCGTGAAGCGTTTCCATATTTTGGTTCAAAAATTATTTTGGAACAGGGCTACTTTCATCCTTTTCTAGGAATCGTCCGGTGTTCTTTGTTCCAGGAAGCTTTACTCTGAGCCTCGTTATGAATTCACACAGTACAAACTGTGGGGATGTAGCCATTTTCAATGTATTGGTGACTTTTAGAGAAATGCCTGTGATGCGAAAACATTCTTCCTAAAATGGGTGTGACCCAAGTTTAGTCTCTTCCTTTTTTTAACCGTAGCAATGGGTCCACTCACCTGAAGGGGGAATATATTGGAACCACTGCAGTAACACTAGTGTACTTGATCCGGCAGTACATATAATAAATTGGATATGAGACAGAGAAGATTAGCATGGCCCCTGCGAAAGGATGACACGCAAATTCGTGAAGCGTTTCCATATTTTGGTCAAAAAATTATTTTGTCACAGGGCTACTTTCATCCTTTTCTAGGAATCGTCCGGTTTTCTTTGTTCAAGGAAGCTTTACTCTGAGCCTCGTTATGAATTCACACAGTAAAAACTTTAAGGATGTAGCCATTATCAATGAATTGGTGACCGTTAGGCTGAGGCCAGTGGTGCTCAAACGTGCTGCTGACAATGGGTATGACCAAAGTTTAGCCTCCTGTCTTTTTTTACCGTAGCAAAGGGTCCACTTACATGAAGGGGGAATATACAGGCACCACTGCAATGGAGCTAGTGTACTTGCTCCGGCAGTACATATAATAAATTGGATACGATACAGAGAAGATTAGCATGGCCCCTGCGAAAGGATGACACGCAAATTCGTGAAGCGTTTCCATATTTTGGTCCAAAAATTATTTTGTCACAGGACTACTTCATCCTTTTCTTGTATTCTTCTGGTTATCTTTGTTCCAAGAGGCTTTTCTCTGAGCCTCGTTATCAATTCACACAGTAAAAACTATAAGGATGTAGCCATTATCAATGTATTGTTGACCGTTAGACCGATGCCAGTGATGCTCAAACGTGCTGCTGACAATGGGTATGACCAAAGTTTAGCCTCCTATCTTTTTTTACCGCAGCAAAGGGTCCACTTACTTGAAGGGGGAATATACAGGCACCACTGCAGTCAAGCTACTGTACTTGCTCCGGCAGTACATATAATAAATTGGATACGATACAGAGAAGATTAGCATGGCCCCTGCGAAAGGATGACACGCAAATTCGTGAAGCGTTTCCATATTTTGGTCCAAAAATTATTTTGGAACAGGGCTACTTTCATCCTTTTCTAGGAATCGTCCGGTGTTCTTTGTTCCAGGAAGCTTTACTCTGAGCCTCTTTATGAATTCACACAGTACAAACTGTGGGCATGTAGCCATTTTCAATGTATTGGTGACTTTTAGAGAAATGCCTGTGAGGCGAAAAACATTCTTCCTAAAATGGGTGTGACCCAAGTTTAGTCTCTTCCTTTTTTTAACCGTAGCAAAGGGTCCACTCACCTGAAGGGGGAATATATTGGAACCACTGCAGTTACAGTAGTGTACTTGCTCCGGCAGTACATATAATAAATTGGATACGATACAGAGAAGATTAGCATGGCCCCTGCGAAAGGATGACACGCAAATTCGTGAAGTGTTTCCATATTTTGGTTCAAAAATTATTTTGGAACAGGGCTACTTTCATCCTTTTCTAGGAATCGTCCGGTGTTCTTTGTTCCAGGAAGCTTTACTCTGAGCCTCGTTATGAATTCACACAGTACAAACTGTGGGGATGTAGCCATTTTCAATGTATTGGTGACTTTTAGAGAAATGCCTGTGATGCGAAAACATTCTTCCTAAAATGGGTGTGACCCAAGTTTAGTCTCTTCCTTTTTTTAACCGTAGCAATGGGTCCACTCACCTGAAGGGGGAATATATTGGAACCACTGCAGTAACACTAGTGTACTTGATCCGGCAGTACATATAATAAATTGGATATGAGACAGAGAAGATTAGCATGGCCCCTGCGAAAGGATGACACGCAAATTCGTGAAACGTTTCCATATTTTGGTCAAAAAATTATTTTGTCACAGGGCTACTTTCATCCTTTTCTAGGAATCGTCCGGTTTTCTTTGTTCAAGGAAGCTTTACTCTGAGCCTCGTTATGAATTCACACAGTAAAAACTTTAAGGATGTAGCCATTATCAATGAATTGGTGACCGTTAGGCTGAGGCCAGTGGTGCTCAAACGTGCTGCTGACAATGGGTATGACCAAAGTTTAGCCTCCTGTCTTTTTTTACCGTAGCAAAGGGTCCACTTACATGAAGGGGGAATATACAGGCACCACTGCAATGAAGCTAGTGTACTTGCTCCGGCAGTACATATAATAAATTGGATACGATACAGAGAAGATTAGCATGGCCCCTGCGAAAGGATGACACGCAAATTCGTGAAGCGTTTCCATATTTTGGTCCAAAAATTATTTTGTCACAGGACTACTTCATCCTTTTCTTGTATTCTTCTGGTTATCTTTGTTCCAAGAGGCTTTTCTCTGAGCCTCGTTATCAATTCACACAGTAAAAACTATAAGGATGTAGCCATTATCAATGTATTGTTGACCGTTAGACTGATGCCAGTGATGCTCAAACGTGCTGCTGACAATGGGTATGACCAAAGTTTAGCCTCCTATCTTTTTTTACCGCAGCAAAGGGTCCACTTACTTGAAGGGGGAATATACAGGCACCACTGCAGTCAAGCTACTGTACTTGCTCCGGCAGTACATATAATAAATTGGATACGATACAGAGAAGATTAGCATGGCCCCTGCGAAAGGATGACACGCAAATTCGTGAAGCGTTTCCATATTTTGGTCCAAAAATTATTTTGGAACAGGGCTACTTTCATCCTTTTCTAGGAACCGTCCGGTGTTCTTTGTTCCAGGAAGCTTTACTCTGAGCCTCTTTATGAATTCACACAGTACAAACTGTGGGCATGTAGCCATTTTCAATGTATTGGTGACTATTAGAGAAATGCCTGTGAGGCGAAAAACATTCTTCCTAAAATGGGTGTGACCCAAGTTTAGTCTCTTCCTTTTTTTAACCGTAGCAATGGGTCCACTCACCTGAAGGGGGAATATATTGGAACCACTGCAGTTACAGTAGTGTACTTGCTCCGGCACTACATATAATAAATTGGATACGATACAGAGAAGATTAGCATGGCCCCTGCGAAAGGATGACACGCAAATTCGTGAAGCGTTTCCATATTTTGGTCCAAAAATTATTTTGGAACAGGGCTACTTTCATCCTTTTCTAGGAATCGTCCGGTGTTCTTTGTTCCAGGAAGCTTTACTCTGAGCCTCGTTATGAATTCACACAGTAAAAACTTTAAGGATGTAGCCATTATCAATGAATTGGTGACCGTTAGGCTGAGGCCAGTGGTGCTCAAACGTGCTGCTGACAATGGGTATGACCAAAGTTTAGCCTCCTATCTTTTTTTACCGCAGCAAAGGGTCCACTTACTTGAAGGGGGAATATACAGGCACCACTGCAGTCAAGCTACTGTACTTGCTCCGGCAGTACATATAATAAATTGGATACGATACAGAGAAGATTAGCATGGCCCCTGCGAAAGGATGACACGCAAATTTGTGAAGCGTTTCCATATTTTGGTCCAAAAATTATTTTGGAACAGGGCTACTTTTCTTGTATTCTTTGTTCCAAGAGGCTTTTCTCTGAGACTCGTTATGAATTCACACAGTAAAAACTTTAAGGATGTAGCCATTATCAATGTATTGTTGACCGTTAGACTGATGCCAGTGATGCTCAAACGTGCTGCTGACAATGGGTATGACCAAAGTTTAGCCTCCTATCTTTTTTTACCGCAGCAAAGGGTCCACTTACTTGAAGGGGAAATATACAGGCACCACTGCAGTCAAGCTACTGTACTTGCTCCGGCAGTACATATAATAAATTGGATACGATACAGAGAAGATTAGCACGGCCCCTGCGAAAGGATGACACGCAAATTCGTGAAGCGTTTCCATATTTTGGTCCAAAAATTATTTTGTCACAGGGCTACTTCATACTTTTCTTGTATTCTTCTGGTTATCTTTGTTCCAAGAAGCTTTTCTCTGAGCCTCGTTATGAATTCACACAGTAAAAACTTTAAGGATGTAGCCATTATCAATGAATTGGTGACCGTTAGGCTGAGAAAAGTGGTGCTCAAACGTGCTGCTGACAATGGGTATGACGAAAGTTTAGCCTCATGTCTTTTTTTTACCATAGCAAAGGGTCCACTTACCTGAAGGGGGAATATACAGGCACCACTGCAATGCAGCTAGTGTACTTGCTCCGGCAGTACATATAATAAATTGGATACGATACAGAGAAGATTAGCATGGCCCCTGCGAAAGCATGACACGCAAATTCGTGAAGTGTTTCCATATTTTGGTCCAAAAATTATTTTGGAACAGGGCTACTTAATACTTTTCTTGTATTATTTGTTCCAATAGGCTTTTCTCTGAGACTCGTTATGAATTCACACAGTAAAAACTTTAAGGATGTAGCCATTATCAATGTATTGTTGACCGTTAGACTGATGCCAGTGATGCTCAAACGTGCTGCTGACAATGGGTATGACCAAAGTTTAGCCTCCTATCTTTTTTTACCGCAGCAAAGGGTCCACTTACTTGAAGGGGAAATATACAGGCACCACTGCAGTCAAGCTACTGTACTTCCTCGGCAGTAAATATAATAAATTGGATACGATACAGAGAAGATTAGCATGGCCCCTGCGAAAGGATGACACGCAAATTCGTGAAGCGTTTCCATATTTTGGTTCAAAAATTATTTTGTCACAGGGCTACTTCATACTTTTCTTGTATTCTTCTGGTTATCTTTGTTCCAAGAAGCTTTTCTCTGAGCCTCGTTATGAATTCACACAGTAAAAACTTTAAGGATGTAGCCATTATCAATGAATTGGTGACCGTTAGGCTGAGGCCAGTGGTGCTCAAACGTGCTGCTGACAATGGGTATGACCAAAGTTTAGCCTCCTGTCTTTTTTTACCGTAGCAAAGGGTCCACTTACCTGAAGGGGGAATATACAGGCACCACTGCAATGAAGCTAGTGTACTTGTTCCGGCAGTACATATAATAAATTGGATACGATAAGATACAGAGAAGATTAGCATGGCCCCTGCGAAAGGATGACATGCAAATTCGTGAAGCGTTTCCATATTTTGGTCAAAAAATGATTTTGTCGCAGGGCTACTTTCATCCTTTTCTAGGAATCGTCCGGTTTTCTTTGTTCAAGGAAGCTTTACTCTGAGCCTTGTTATGAATTCACACAGTAAAAACTTTAAGGATGTAGCCATTATCAATGAATTGGTGACCGTTAGGCTGATGCCAGTGGTACTCAAACTTGCTGCTGACAATGGGTATGACCAAAGTTTAGCCTCCTGTCTTTTTTTACCGTAGCAAAGGGTCCACTTACCTGAAGGGGGAATATACAGTCACCATTACATTACATTAAATGTCATTTAGCTGACGCTTTTGTCCAAAGCGACTTACATTTTTAGAACACTCAGTATTTATGAGGGTCACCACTGCAATGAAGCTACTGTGCTTGCTCCGGCAGTATATATAATAAATTGGATACGATACAGAGAAGATTAGCATGGCCCCGCGAAAGAAGGTGGTGCTGGGGTGAGAAGAAGCGGGGTGGGTCCAGCAGGCACCTGGGATCTGGTCAGGGTGGGTCCAGCTTGGGAAACTGTAAAATACACAATCAAGATGTCACACTGATATACATACACACACGTGCATTTATATATATATAGTCAACACCAGGGTTGTCACAATAGTAACAATGAGGTTTAGGTCAAATACACTCAGGCAAGCAGCCAGGCAGGCTGCGACGCTCTCTGCTGAGCCGGGGGAGCAGCTGGAGGAGGTGCAGAAGCCGACGGCCCTGCTGCTGACCCTTCTTTTTCCCGGCCCAGTATGTACACCTGTACAGTGTGCATCCGCGACCCCATTTTGCACTGCTGGGTCTTAACCCACCGCTTGTAGCCACAGGCGGGAAAAAAGAACAAAGTATCGTGTCAACACGCGTCACCTTGCATCCGCAACTGCACCTGTGGCCGAAATACTTACGTTTGAAACTCTGTGCTGGTGGACTCGTACAGGGCTTGGAGCGACATGCCAGCATGCGCACCAAACCCCACCAGTGTCCGGTCCATGCCCCTCACCGACACAAAGCACTCGCACACAGTGGCGTCGCACATCCGACGCCACTGAATCAGCTGCACCATCTGTGAGAGCAGCCGGGCATAGGAGGCGAGGGTGTCCTTGTTGACGGCGAGAGGTGACTGGGAGGTGTCCCCGGCTTCTCTCTCCTGCATGTGGGACACAAGGATCCCACACGCGTAGCCCACATCGTTGCTGAGGAGCCACTTGAAGGTTTGACCCCGGTACTGGCCAAACTGGAGCTGGCTCTCACTGAGAACCAGCTGCCAGCACTCGGGGTCTCCTTCAGCCTAGAGGATGCGAGCCTTGGCCTCCTCCCTCACTGCCTCTTGTCTCTTCAGGGCGAACAACGTGAGGGACCTGAGGTTCCGTTGGGCCACCGTAAGCGCATCCGCTGAGGCCTTGAGGATCAGTGTGCTGGATGACGGAAGGAACCTGAAAACTGGACGGAAATCCATTCTGCAAAGACATTAAGCAGACAACCAGCAACGTTAGACTTGACAAAACAGTGACACAAAAAATAATATGAATACAACCAGTCTATGGAGATAATGTGGATATTTACATTAGAAGGCGATTGATACGTAATTTGTGACAAAATACTTAAGAGTAGAGTAATTTTGTATTTAAAATAATCTGTGCAGATTTGATTTACTATTTACCCTTGAATTTATTTAGGCTCTTTACCTGTGTATATACATATTTTGCTTTTATAGTATACATAGGCCTAATGTGTGATGCTATTCACATTGTTAATGGTTTTTTTTTGTTTGTTTTTTAATGTTAAAAGTTCATCCAAATCCAGAAAAAGTATTTCTTATTTTGTATTTCATTTGAATACATTTATTTGACGGGGTATTTTTTTATCTTGTATCAAGACATTTTGATGTATTTTTGCCCATTTCTGGATACAACACATATACACCACCTACTCCTGTACAGTTAGGAGAATTTACATGAGGCAGGGTTGATGTCAGCGTAGTGTATGGACAGTTTTGACCATGAAACACAACCCTTTCACGGCGTAAAAGTACATGGAGCCCGCGATTAAGCTAGCAGTCTGTACGGACATTTTTCACCGTGAAAAACTCCCTCTACCCGGCGTAAAAGTACATGGAGCCCGCAATTAAGCTAACAGTCTGTACGGACATTTTTCTGTCCGTACAGACTCTGCTTGCTCCTCTTGCTCCTGATGGAAGTGAATGCAATGATATTGATTATGAGCATCTTCCTTCCAGTAGGCACATTATACACATCGCACGCAAAAGGCGCTCTCTCTCACCACTGCATAAGGGTCCGCTGGTTGACCTCCAGGAGTTGGACCGGGGCAGCTGTTTGCAGCCCCTGGGTGTTGTAATAATTGTCCCTGATCTGCCTGTAGTCGTTCCTGACGTCCCCCCAGCGGTTCACCCGGACCCCGGCGTGAAAGTACATGGAGCCCGCGATTAAGCTAGCAGTCTGTACGGACATTATTGACCGTGAAAAAACTGACTTTTCACGGTGAATTACGCTGGAATAAGGCGCTGATATTACAATGACCTTACTGTACATGCATTGTTTAACCCTGACACTCGACAGAAACAAGCAAACTGCAGAAAAAAGAACATTAAACATGCAGATTGCTCGTTCGATACTCACATCTCGCTTGGGAGTTATGTTCTTTATTCTTTCGGTTGATGTGTCTCTTGCGAAGTTCACCGGCAGAATGAACAGGCTTTGCGCTGGGGTTTCATTAAACCTTGACAGCAAGCCAATCAGCGTGCAGCAGTTCTAAACCCACCGGCCAATCGGACAATACAAGAAATTTGGCCATCTTCTGATTGGCCTACAAAGTTAGAACCCGAAGGCTTGGAGGGGATTTAGAATCGGCGCAGAGACCATCCGCCCCCACTAAGCGCAAAAGGTGGTGCCTAATGTTTGAGGTCGGCCCCTGCAGCGACAGAGGCTTTTCCGCCCGCTTGCCGGCTGAAAAGTTACATTTGAAGAAAGATGACCGCAGCTTTTTCTGTAGGGCGCCATCTTCGATTTGTAACCGATAATCGGTCGATATTTGGAACTACACATCAGATTAGGCAGTCCCGCGTCACTGTGGTCGGAGTCTGGCACGTAAATGAGCCACGCGGACCGACGTAAACACGGGAGGATGAGCTGGCCCCCTCACTCCCTCGTCTCACTGCATCCCTCTTGTGGCAAGGAGAGGAAACAGCATAAATAAAGAAATACATGAAGGAGGATTTATTAAGCCCTTATGTTCACCTCTGTGATGGGCGTTAATATGAAGATGTAGATGTAGACATTATATTATATATATAATTATAGTTGTTTAATCAAATAAATAAAGCTCCATCCCTTTCACAAAGAAATAAAGGAAGGAGATTTTTTAAGCCCTTATGTTCACCTCTGTGATGGGCGTTAATATGAAGCTTCAGACATTATAATTATAGTTGTTTCATTAAATAAAGCTCCATCCCTTTCATCACATTTAACACAGTCACTGAATCGATACGATGACAAATGCAACAACACATGGGCAAGATGTGAAAGGAGCAGTCTGACAAGAGTGTAAAAAAATAAGTACTTTTATTTATAAAAACGAAAACACACATACACATGGCAGCTCCCTTGTCATCCTGGTCCTGGTCCTGCTCCTGCTCCTGCTCCTGCTCCTGCTCCTGCTCCTGCTCCTTCTCCTCGCAGCCTTCCCTCCCTCTGCTCCTTCTTTGTCTCCTGCGTAATGAGTGACAGTCAGTCACAGGACATGAAGAAAACACAGAAAGGAAAAAAGGCAAATACACACCTCCTTCTCCCTGGTCCGCTGACGGGCCTGCCAGAGGTCCAGGCTTATGCCGTCCTGCAGAGCGCAGTAGGGCACCTTGCCTAGGGTCAGGTTCAACTGGCTTTGGCCGCAGTCTTTTAGCGGACAATGCCCGCAGCGCTGGCAGGTCCGCACTTTGTGCTGCTTACGAGGCTTCTTCTGTCCCTCCTCCTCCTTCGGCCGCTCCACTGCCTTCTTCATCCTCCACAGGGTGGTGCGCGGGATGGGCACGTCGCCCCGTGAGTCCAGCCACTCCTGTGGAGACTTCCCGCCAGGCCCTTCATTGGCATGGCAGAAGAACTCCACCTTGTAATACGCGTGGCCCGTGTCCAGGCGGCGGGATAGGCCGCAGGTGTCGCATTCATCAAGCGGCTGATCCGGCTTCGCGATGACCCCGCTCAGGACCTTCCGGTCTTTCTTCGACCTCATCCTCCTCCTGTACACGGTGCAGCGAGAGGGAGGATTGCCTGCTTCTGCGGAAGTCGAGGGCCCTGGGCTGGATGAAGAGGACGAGAGTTTGTGGGGGAAGGAAGTCGAGGGCTCAGGGCTGGATGAGGACGACGAGGGGTTGTAGGAGAAGTCCGACTTGGACTTTGTCAGTGTAGCGGGGAGCGTGTCGGGCGCCGTGCGTGGCATCGGGTCACTGACCCGTTGTTTCTTAGCCTCCTCCTCTGCCCTTTTCTCCTCCAGCCAGTCCTCAGAGCGGCCCTCTGCACGGGAGCAGAAATGCTGGGCTCTGTAGCGATTTCCCGGGTCTTTGGCTGGCCACAGCGCTTGCAGATAAATTGCGGGCGTGTTTTCCGGCTTTTTGTGGGAAGGCCCATCTCCTGGGCCAGCCGCAGCTTTTCATCCTGCCTTTTCCTGTACCAGGCGGTGGAACTGGGCACGGCAGTGGTGGGCACGGCGGCAGCAGCGGCGGCGGCGACGTGGCCGGCAGAGGTCGACGGCTCCGATGACGCAGAGGGTGAAGACGCTGACCTTTCCATGCTGCATGGGAAGGATGAAACAAAAGCAAAGTCAATCGATGTATTTTTTGGCCCATTTCGCCTTAGAGAAAGAAGCTGCCTTATAATTGTGCACACAACGTATACAGCGAGACGGACGGACAGAGAGACACTCACCTCGCGATCACAAGTTGTCGATTGCAGTTTTGTCTTCTGTCGACCTGCTGTCTTTTACAGCTGTGCCGGCAGTGGGCACGCAGCTTCCTCTGGCCAATCGCAGCCTTCTTGGGTTGTGCTTTGATCTTCGAGAGTGTTTCCTTCCAGGAACTGCCCCCTGCGGTTAGCACCGACACCTTTGCCTAGGTTCTTTGGATCTGCAGCCCGTGGTTGGATGGCTGGCTGGCGATCTGATTGGCCAGACAGTGTGTCTCGTTTCGAAAACGGGGCCCCTGTGGTGCGCTAGGACACCTAGACCCAGGGTCTTTGGATCAGTGGCTTGTGGTTGGCTGGCTGGCTGGCGATCAGATTAGCCAGACAGTGTGTCTCATGTTGGAAGTGGGGCCCCTGCAGTGCGCACCGACACCTAGGGGCCAGGTCGTTTCAATCAGTGTCTTGTGGTTGGCTGGCTGGCTGGGTGTCTGTCTGAGAGAGGAATAGACAAAGACAGACATTTGCATTTCAATGGGCTGACCTTTCCAAAGTGAATCACCAACTGCCTGTCCTTTGTGTTGCAATTGTGTGTCTTTTTTGAAAAAGCGACAGTGGCAATCTATGTACACTCTCTATCATGCATTGATATTTCATACTCACAAACTGCACGCATTTTACCGCCCTCCTTGCTGGCCGGAGGGGGGCTGAGAGGCCCGGGCAGCTTCGGCGGCCTGCAGACAACAAGACGATCGACACGTTAACGAATGACAATGATGTGGGAAGCGTGTGGGGTGCAGAGCATGGTATCGGGTCACTGACCTGTTGTCTCTGTGCGACCTCCTCTGCCCTTTTCTCCTCCAACCAGTCCTCTACTGAGCGGCCCTCCACACGGGAGCAGAAATGCTGGGATCTGTAGCGACTGTGGCCGTATTCTTTGGTCTTTGGCTGGCCACAGCGCTTACAGAGAAAATGTTCTGTTTGTTTCCTGCTCTTCGTGGGAAGGCCCATTGCAGCTCTCCGCCGCTCCTGTTCCTCCCGTACCTTCCTCTGCCAGGCAGTGGTTTTGGGCACGGCAGAGGAGGTGGAGGCGACGGCGGTGTCGGCAGAAGTGAAGGCGACTGCGGTGTCGGCAGAAGTGGAGGCGATGGCGTGGGCTGCATGCGTGGCAGCGACTGCAGTGTTTGCAGAAGTGGAGGCGTGGGCTACAGAGGCCTGGGCTGTAATGGTGAGGATGTTGAATAGCGCCGGTTCAAGGGGCCCTCTGCGCGTGGCAGCCTGGCCAGAGGCGTCCACTGCCTCAGAGAGCGCCAGAGGCTGCTCAGGCTGCAGAGGCTCCTGCAGCAGAGCCCTGGCCGGAGGAAGCCGCTCCCCCGCTGACAGCTGAGCGGAAGGCCCCGGCACCAACACCAACTGGCGCACTTCTTCCGCCATCCTCTGCTTGCTCCTCTTGCTCCTGATGGAAGTGAATGCAATGATATTGATTATGAGCATCTTCCTTCCAGTAGGCACATTATACACATCGCACGCAAAAGGCGCTCTCTCTCACCACTGCATAAGGGTCCGCTGGTTGACCTCCAGGAGGTGGACCGGGGCAGCTGTTTGCAGCCCCTGGGTGTTGTAATAATTGTCCCTGATCTGCCTGTAGTCGTTCCTGACGGCCCCCCAGCGGTTCACCTGGACCCCGGCGATGATGCGGCCCTCCTGGTGAATGCCACACAGCTCCAGGAAGACAGCCTCCAGCAGCCTGCTTGCATCAGGAGAGTGTGCAGCGCCCCCGCCCAGCCCGAGATACGAACTGCACATGCAGATAGATAAACAGAGAGAGAGACCATGGTCACATACAGCACTATCTAACGCACACATAATCCAAAACACGACGAAAATGCATATGAATATGATCCAAAGAGTAGAAATTTACCGCTTCACGCTGTCCACGCCGGGCGTGGTGTCTTTGCGGCCCTGCGGCTGCGGAAGCGGCCCTGGGTCAGCCGCTGCTGGTGCCGTGGCTGGAAGGAGATAGGGGCCTTGTCCCTGTATGACAGCTTCTGCCAGAGAGCCCCTATCTGCCTTACCTGCGCCGGCCTGACGTACGGGCGTTCGCGCAGCGCCACCAACGCCTGGGCCAGACGTACGGCGTGCTGGTACCCGCCGTGTCCGTCCGGACCGGATACATCCTGCAACAGACAGAGGAAAGCAACCGCAGAGGTTAAGCATTTAATAGCCGCGGCAAAAGGCCCCTCCTTCAGTCGCACAACTCGACGAGGCTTACTTCCTCCTCCGCGGGCGGGAGATGACCAAAAAGGGCCTCGATCCCGGGCAGCTCCTCTTTGAAGCCTTCGTCCTCCGGCGGCTCCTCCTCCTCGTCCCACTCCTCTTCCATCTCGTCGCCCGCGTCGGGATTGCGTGCCATTTCCCGCTGCAGAGCGCCGTTTCCGGTCTGGGAGTAGAGGTACTCCAACCCGATGAGCTCCCCTGAGTTAAAGGGGAAAAAGAGAAATATGGTTTGTAACCCGCAAAAAGCATCTGAGCGTTATACCCATGTTATGTACGCGGGTGTATACCTGTGTACTCCCCAGGCTGCGTGAAGTTCTCCACCAGCGTTTTGCCCTCGAAAAGACAGCCTCCAGCAGCCTGCTTACTGCAATACTGCAAACGAGAGACGTGACATAAAAAGCCCATACAGCAGGTGGCTGTCGGTGGTGACGCCCCTGGCAAAGCGACGCATCAGGTGCCAGACGTCCAGCCTCACCACCAGCTGATCCCACTCGCCGAACATCTGCGCCGTCTGAAGAAGAAGAAGAGGAAGAAGAAGACGACATTGGTTCGGTCGGATAAATCAAGCGGTCCGTCTGTGTGCTGGTTGAGGATGTCATCTTTACCTTGCAGCGTCCGGTGACGGAACAGCAGTCCCGGTCAACATACAGGACCCTGGGTGGAGCCTTTCTAGCTGCACTGTAGCGCCGCATCAGCCCGTCCGCCATGGGCAACAGCCCGTCCCCCTCGGACTCGGTGAGGACAGACATGAGCACCTGCCCGTGCTCGTTGCCCACGTTGGTGACCCATGCCGCCGTCCCGGCAGCGTCGCCAGCCAGCTTCTTCTGCGTCATCTGAAAATGAGAACCGAGCACGTCACACGTGTGTGTTTGCCACTTATAATACTTATTTATTGATGTATTTATTGCGCTTGCCTTCTTGGTGGAGTCCATTTTCAGGATGTCCCCAAAGACTGACGTGACCCTGGCTTTCGTCTCTTCCAGTCGGCCGAGGGCCTCCTTGGCGTAGACTGAAATCAGCCAGGGCACGCTGGGGACAGCTCTCAGGTGCGGCACCGTCACCTGCTGCGGAGCCACGCCGGGCAGCTGGAGCTGGTCCAGCACGGACAGGTAGCGCAGGGTACGCAGCAACCAGTCGACGGTGTGCTGCTCCAGCAGAGCGGCACGGAGGCGGGAGGCGCTGTTGCCCAAAGTCCGGGCCTTCATCATCCCCACCACCCTCTTATCGCAAGACAACCTGCAAAGGCACAAGGAGACTAGTGTCAGCTGACTGACACACACACACACACACACACACACACACACACACACACACACACACACACACATACACACACACACACACACACACACACTTTAACATTGCAGCTTACTTGTATGTGAGCACAGCTGGAAACTGTGCCTGGTGAGCCAGGTCCATGATGCCTTGGGCCCACGCTGCGTACTTCTTTTTACAGCCGCCGCATTCCAGGTACTCCGTGCCCATGTGGTACCAGCCACCGAAGTCCAGGACGCGGCGGACCGTCTTGTAAAGTCCAGCGCCGGTCAGCTGCCCCTTGCAGTTGGGGCAGGACAGCTTGTAGGCCCACATCCTGTAGGGCGCCCACAGGAAAAAACGGCGCTGGAAGAAGGCCTGGGCAGAGGGGATCTGGGTGTAGAGGCGCCAGGCTCCCGGAGGGGTCCACCAGAGGCGCAGCTCGCTGGTGAGGACAGGATGCTTGCCAGTGCCGTTGGTAAACAGAGCCCGGCCCAGCCACTCATGCTGTTCCTCCGGCAGCGTCTGCCTCCAGCCCTTGGGCAGGAACTGCGTGGACAAGCGCATGGCATTTGAGATTAAACTCGAACAGATGATATTGACAACTACACACAAGTCGTTTCCGCACTTTTACCTGTGCACTGGTGAGCAGAAGCGGGGTGGGTCCAGCAGGCACCTGGGATCTGGTCAGGGTGGGTCCAGCTTGGGAAACTGTAAAATACACACTCAAGTTGTCACACTGATATACATACACACACGCGAATTTATATGTATATAGTCAACACCAGGGTTGTCACAATAGTAACAATGAGGTCGACGGCCCTGCTGCTGACCCTTCTTTTTCCCGGCCCAGTATGTACACCTGTACAGTGTGCATCCGCGACCCCATTTTGCACTGCTGGGTCTTAACCCACCGCTTGTAGCTGCAGGCGGGAAAAAAGAACAAAGTATCGTGTCAACACGCGTCACCTTGCATCCGCAACTGCACCTGTGGCCGAAATACTTACGTTTGAAACTCTGTGCTGGGCTTGGAGCGACATGCCAGCATGCGCACCAAACCCCACCAGTGTCCGGTCCATGCCCCTCACCGACACAAAGCCCTCGCACATCCGACGCCACTGGATCAGCTGCACCATCTGTAGGAGCAGCCGGGCGTAGGAGGCGAGGGTGTCCTTGTTGACGGCGAGAGGTGACTGGGAGGTGTCCCCGGCTTCTCTCTCCTGCATGTGGGACACAAGGATCCCACACGCATAGCCCACATCGTTGCTGAGGAGCCACTTGAAGGTTTGACCCCGGTACTGGCCAAACTGGAGCTGGCTCTCACTGAGAAAGTTAACAAAGTTAGAACCCGAAAGGTGGGGGCTTGGAGGGGATTTAGAATCGGCGCAGAGACCATCCGCCCCCACTAAGCGCAAGGATGATATGCAAATTCGTGAAGCCTTTCCATATATTGGTCCAAGAATTATTTCGTCACAGGGCTACTTTCATACTTTTCTTGTATTCTTCTGGTTATCTTTGTTCCAAGAGGCTTTTCTCTGAGCCTCGTTATGAATTCACACAATAAAAACTTTAAGGATGTAGCCATTATCAATGAATTGGTGACCGTTAGGCTGATGCCAGCCTAACGAAGCTACTGTACTTGCTCCGGCAGTACATATAATAAATTGGATACAATACAGAGAAGATTAGCATGGCCCCTGCGAAAGGATGACACGCAAATTCGTGAAGCGTTTCCATATTTTGGTCCAAAAATTATTTTGGAACAGGGCTACTTTCATCCTTTTCCAGGAATCGTCCGGTGTTCTTTGTTCCAGGAAGCTTTACTCTGAGCCTCTTTATGAATTCACACAGTACAAACTGTAAGGATGTAGCCATTTTCAATGTATTGGTGACTGTTAGAGAAATGCCTGTGATGCGAAAACATTCTTCCAAAAATGGGTGAGACCCAAGTTTAGTCTCTTCCCTTTTTAACCGTAGCAATGGGTCCACTCACCTGAAGGGGGAATATACGGGAACCACTGCAGCAACACTAGTGTACTTGCTCCGGCGGTACATATAATAAATTGGATACGATACAGAGAACATTAGCATGGCCCCTGCGAAAGGATGACACGCAAATTTGTGAAGCGTTTCCATATTTTGGTCCAAGAATTATATTGGAACAGGGCTACTTTCATCCTTTTCTAGGAATCGTCCGGTTTTCTTTGTTCCAGGAAGCTTTACTCTGAGCCTCTTTATGAATTCACACAGTCACCAATGCATTGAAAATGGCTACATCCTTACAGTTTGTACTGTTAGAGAAATGCCAGTGATGTGAAAACGTTCTTCCTAAAATGAGTGTGACACAAATTTAGTCTCTTCCCTTTTTTAACCATAGCAATGGTCCACTCACCTGAAGGGGGAATATGGAGGCTAGGGAAAGAGATTATATTCCTTATTCACTTTCATATTCACTCTGACAGTGGAAAGTTAAAAACATGCACAATTAAAACTTTAAAAACTCAGCAAACATTCAATTAACATTGGGGTAAAGCCACTTCTATGAAAATGCACAAAACTATTTGATCCTTGGTGCGATGAATGAAAACTCAGCTGAAGCCCCCGTAACTTATATTTCTTTCATTTCATAACATCAAAATTTATGTCTACTTAACTATTTTTCAAGAATCATTAATTATCACAGAGTTTCTCTGGTCACATCTGCTCAGAGATCAGCTGCTTCATGATCAGAGCACAGGCTGCATGTGGTTTGTACCGAGCTGGAGTTTCTGTTTCCTCCTCCTCCTCTAGGCTCGCTTATTGTGCTCAGTAGAACACGAGACGTGACGCTCACAGTCAGGACTACTGACACCTAAATCATCCCATTAAAAAATAACCTTAACTAACTCTCTGAACTTGAATAAGTTCATTTTAAGTTTGAACTAGTCAACGCTGCAGACAGCTACTGGACACCAGTCAGCATTGAGAGGCAGACGTAGGGCTGGATCACTACACTCCTGTGACCAATCCTGCATGAGACTGCGATTAGGCCCGCCTTTCTCATTAGCATAAGGACGCTGCAAATGAAAAGGGAATGTATCAGGGAATAAATAAATGTGCAAATATATTTAAGACATTTATTTTGACATTTATCTTGGTATTAACATATTTATTTATTTATTTCTGTATTTATTTATTCATTTTTACTTAAGTCATGTATGGTCCTCCATAATGGCAGACACCTTCAAATGTGAGAGACCCCCTCAGATTTTTGACTTTGTTGCTTTCATGGGAGCTAGTCCTCCCTCTCTGGGAGCTCGGCTCCCTCTGGCTCCCACGTAATTCGAACACTGGTCTGAGTAGTCATTCGTACATGTTTGTGTGTGTGTGTGTGTGTGTGTGTGTGTGTGTTTGAGGACTCTGCAATTGGCATTCCAGCCCACATGTAGTCATTCTGTCTTGCTGATTGAGCCTGTTGTCTAAATGAGCAGTGGTTTATTACCTCCTCACAGCAGCACTGTTCACCAGGCAGCATACCCACCAAGACCACAGAACACAACACGACTCCTCTGGTATACAAATTAGACAGAGAGGCAAACACAGGCAGGGAGAGGGAGGCCATGGAACAACCTAATCATGAGGGAAAGAAAAGAATAGGAGAAGAGAAGAAAAAGAAAAGATAAAATTAAAGACCTGGATGCAACAATAAGGAGAACGGAAGACGGGGTTGGTGGAGGGGGAGAGCGATGGGGAAAAATAGATGTTGTGAAAGAATAAGAAGGAAAACCCCAGGAAGTAGTGAATAAATTACAGGCTAAAAATAGCGGCAAGAAGTTGAGACAGATGACAGAGAGAGCTTAGATATAATGTGAGGGAGATGCTCATACAAATGGGAGACATAGGGAGGAATAGAAAACAGATAAGTAGAAAGGAAACTAAGACGACACCAAATCCACAGGAAGCTGCTTTAACAAATGGGGCTGTGCCGCAGCCTACCAGCTCTGCGCTGTGATAAGGCCCATTTTTCATTAAGGCAGTGATTTATCAACTGAGTGCTGAGAGGATCTTAGCAGGGGCTTTTGATTAAGGCCATTAGATATTAGACATTAGCCGTGAGATTACTCACACTGCTGTGTTGTGTTTGATTTCACGATGTCAGCGCTTACCGATGGGCAGTCTCTGTGCCTTGATGACTGCTCTCTTTGAAGCAACTTTTGAAAATGATGGGGTCTCCCTAGTGGCCCAGCGGGTGCAGAAGTGTGCCGTGGGTTAAGTACACTGTACTGAGTTTGACCTTTGTCATGCCTTTGTCTACTTTTTCTCCCTCTGTTCTTTTGTTGTTGTGGGAGTCCCTTACTATCTTCTACCTTCTGCTTTTAATGTGCTCAAAAGTCTGCATTAATTATTTTCAATTTGTGAATATGTATAGATCACATTTGTCTTAGGGGGTAAGTGTCAAAATTACACTGCACCAATAAATAGTTATATCCAAACAATGGATCAGTTGACTTAAGGTGGATATCTGTGAGGAACACTTTTGTACCTTCAACATGCCCACTATGAAACATCAGACGTAGCGTCAAGTGATTAGTTGGTGAACAAAGATCAGCTGAGGAATGAAAAGAAAAGTGAATATGAGATTTTATATTGTGGCTAGAAATAAATGCAGATTGCCTTGTGTCTGCTGGATGATTAAACAGGAGACTGTTTCCTATATCAAGGTGATATGCCGTAGTGACATTTGCTTTGAGCTTGTTCTGCTAATATGAATTGTAGTGTACGACACAGTTTTGTCAAATAGATTGATACACTCCATTATGACAAATGAAAGAGCATCAGGATGTCTGAAGTACAGTACCTAACCCAGAGCTCTAAACTCCTCTGTTCTGAATGGTCTCCACATATTTCCAACAAATGAAACCATTACATTTATAATAACTAGTCCATTCCCTGTTCTAAACCTGCCTGTTTCCCAACCTGCTGTTTTTTTGTCATACATGGATTTTGTCCACTAAAGACTTCTGTAAAGAGATTTACACAATCTTCAGACCCAAGTTCCCAACTTTCCAAATAAAAGCCTCGTAATTTACCTTGATAATCATTGGTGTAATAAAACATTCATTATGATTTTACTTCAAAGAAATAAAAACTGAAAAAATAATAATTATCTTGCGACACTTTAGACAGTTAGATAACCTAAGCTATCGGTCAGTAACTGGGTCTGAGTGGAAATTTGTGGAAAAGGAGGTAGATATATAATACCTATTATGACCCAATGATGATTTGCATGAACAGATCCATTGTTATTGTAGCTCCTTTTAAATTATTTTTGCACTTTGATATATATTTTTTTATTTCTTAGTTAATTTTACATCTATATAACTGGACGTGAAATCAATTATACAACTCGTCATCTTCTCATTTAACTGTGCCACTGTGCGTCACTCTCTCTACTGGCAGTATGATTACTGAGAGTCGAGTTAAGACAGGGATTTCTTGGTCTTGCAAGGTGCATTACCATCAGAATTGTTTGAGAAAACTACTGAACTGTGGCATTGCTACAGCAGTGGAACCTGAGAACCTTGGAGAATATGAGTAAAAAATTTGACCTAAACATGAGGACAAATGTCATTACAATTGGAAAAATACTTTGAGGTAGAAAGTCTGTCTGACTTTTATCTTGAAGATCATAGTTTCGATTTGTTTGTTTACATCTAACTCTGTACAAATTAGAAATTGACAAGATCTCTGGTCACCAGAAAAAGTGTAAGTCCAATCGTCACTTTCTTTTTAGCTCTGTGTTTTGTCTGAAATATCTGACACTGTTGCTGCTACATGTTCACGAGCCGCTGTCAAACTGTGTCTGCTGCTTGGTGCTGAGCATCGTCATTTGATCCATATGTGATATAAGAATATTGATAAGTGCAACTTTAATTTTCAAGTTACTATGCACTCAGGTACATCGCTGCAGCGGATGGCTGCATCCTGTCAATGTGCATGGCTTCTTGCCAGTCCTCAACCCAGAGATTGAAACCTTGTGTGGGGAAGGGCTTTTAAGTTATCTAACAATTATGGATGTTGTGCGGTGCAAGACTCATAGAAGCCACTACCTGTTGTGTGGGTTGCAGTTATTACTTTAAATTAAATTAGCCTCGGAGAGCTGACTGCATTTCTGTCACCTTAATGCATTCAGCTCAAATCCCCAACTTTTCCTGTCCACATGTCAAAGTGTTCTTGGGCAGACTGCTTAACACACCAAGTTGTTCCTGATGATCAGGCCAGCAACAATGCATGAGCTGCCAGCTGTGTCTGAAATTTAGAATTTATTTTAGTATGTCAAATGTTTGCACCCAATTCAAGGTTGGCTGGTTTAAAGGCCACCTATCCAAAAAATGTGACCTTTGACTGTGTAATAATAACCACTATTTTCCTCAAGAAGCAGACAGTGCTGATGCCATAACGATAACCCTGTAATCAGAATAATGATGCTCAGACTCCATCCAATGCTGCCACGCAAAATTGCAAAGACTATGAGTTGGCCAGTGCGCTGTGTTCATCAGAGGGGATGCTATTCGTCCACTTTTTTCTTCCTCTGGATCCCCAATTCCTCTATGAGAAGCAGGCTCTTTGTTTATCCTCCTCCTTCCTTCTCCCTCCTGCTCTAATGCCTCTAATTCAATTATTCCTTTGTCTTATCTGCCTCTTCACTGCTCTCTCCAGCTAATCTGATTATAAAAGAGAGCTTGCAAGTAAAACACAGATATGAGAGAGATCTATCCTTCATGCTTCATGCTGCCATCACCATTACTGTAGTGCTTAGATGGACTCTGCAAGTCTGCAGCTTCTTTATCACATATTGCAGAGATGTTGACTAAAGTTACCTTTTATAGTAACAGTTTTGAAGTTGTCAAACAGGTTTGCAAATGCAGTAAACAAAATACTTCAGTGTGAATTTGCTTTCATTTATTGTGAGGCTGCTTAACTGTTATCAGATTAATGCAAGTTCTATATACTGATTTAATCTCTGTTGTGGTATAAGCAGTTTGTATGGATATACTCGCAACACCAGCACCTCTACATGGAACAAACAGCACATGACCCTTCCTCCTGTTTGTTTCTGACTCACTGTCTGATTGCACCTGTCTAACACAGACCACTAGTTTAACTTGGTAAAAACAAATAATAACAGTCATTTGAAAAAAGATGACTCTTTGTCTGATTGCAATATTTTTAACCTGCGATCTTGGTTATTGATGTAGAGCAGTGGTCTACAACCTTTAGCTGCAGTTCAACACTGCAGCACAATGTTTTTTTACCTGGCCTTTGACTTAAATATAGCCATATATGTGAATATTTCCTTGTTTGAAAGTAGTCCCTTCAACTCAGATAAATACAAATACTATACAGTTGCATAGTCTGCTGCTGCAAATATTTCACAATAAAATCTCCTAGTTAAACAAAATAATGAATTCAGTCAACAGAAACGCTTTTATTTTGAAACGCCTACTGAAAAATTGCAACCAGTTATGTTTGTAACATAATTTCAACAGATAAACCTTAAAACTCAGCTGATAGAAAAAAAAAATCTGTTAATTATTCTGTTAAACACAATGTTTATCTGTTTATGACACAAACGTATTTACAACACTTCCCGAACCATAAACCAACTTGTTTTGAAGGCAATGCAGTAGATAAACCAACAGCTCTCCCGCCAGCAGTGGATACACTGCCTTGTAAACAACTGACACACAGCTGATCTGCAGCAAAACTGCAGCAAGTGAGTCCAGAGAGTTCAGGGATCGACAGTGAAGACTGTGAGATCGACCGGTAGATCGCAATCGATGGGCTGGCGACCACTGATGTAGAGCAATAAAAGTCATGCTGCCTCTTGCTCTGGTGAATTAGCCACTGGGCTAACAATGGACTGAATGACGTCATGATGACATTCATAAACCTAGGTGCAGATCTTTTAGTTGATGGGTGTGTGTAGAGCTGATTGTGTGTAGCTGTCTTACCTTTACCATGGTTCATACACATATACAGCCCATAATCACACAACATGCTGTAGGTTATCTCTCGAATTAAGCCTAGTATTAGATGTATAGTTTTGGCTGTGGATTGGGAAAGCTGAAAAAGGTATATTTTGTTGTTAACAGTGTTAAGTACCATGGCCCTGAAAGCTCAACACAAATTCAGAAAACATGATCAATCACATATGCTGCAGAACACTACTGCAAGTAAATCACACACAATTGCCTTAATTGGTACTCATTTTTATACTTTTAGTGTTTTATTTAAACATGCTGTTACCTTCTCTGACCAGTATCTCGGCTCCGAACCGTAGTTGGTCGCTCACTGTTTAACTTGGCTCGCTGTCTGGCCGGTAACCAGCCGTCCGGACCACTCCGTGAAGAAGGAGGAGGAGACGTTCCTTTGGTTGTAACACAGCCACTTAATTTATTCGGCTTTCCAGCAGGAGCAACACCTTCATCACCTCTAGGTGGTCATTCACTTCTCGTTCTCTCACAATATGCAGCGCCTTACCCACATTACCCAGGTGCATTACGTCACACACAACAACATTCCTCAAAGTGGCAGCCCATACCTGCAAAAATGCATTGCTTTTAATCATGCATCTTTAAGCTCCGTTTTGGCCTCCACCAAATTCAGAGAAAAAACTTCTGGCTCCAAAGTGTTCAGCAACTAGTCTTTACCCTTGTTGGTGGGTACTGTACAGGTGGTAGTGCAATTGCAAATTGACTGTTAATATAGTGCTTCACTAGTCTTATCAACAACTCAACACATTTTACTTTACCAGCCACATTCACCTGTTCACTCTCATAAAGAACTTCTTTAATCTGCCCTTTTCTTGTCTACAGTTTTGGGCCTCAGTATTATGCCCTAAGACAGTGGTTCCCAAACTTTTTACAGTCACGTACCCCTTCAGACATTCAATCTCCAGCTACGTACCCCCCCCGACGCACGTATACAGCATATAACACTTGAAACTTTGAAATTTACAGGGATTTCAGGACTCGGATGGAAGTTTAGATCAAACTGAGTTTATCTATCGATTGTCAGTTATCAATCAGTTGTTAATCATGATTGTCAGTTCCTAATCGATTGTCGGGAGAATTAACGATCGATTTTTGATTAATCGTTAATATTTTATATTAAAATGCACTATTTATAGGCTCTGTTAAAATGCAGTGAAAATATAGATCTTTATTACAAGGTGAACAACTCTTGTGGCAGTTAAACGGGACCCGCTCACTGGTTACACTTGAAAATATGCGCTGCTGTTCTCTTAAGCCCCGATGAGAGTGCAGCTAGCCGCTGTGAGCAAGCTGGATTTTACGGTTCTCGACCTCTCAGTCTGGTGGTTGTCACCCCTCACCCAGAGCCGGCTCTGTCTGGGTCCGAAGGGGCTAGCTTTGGAGCTAGACCTCCTACTTGAAGAGAGCAGTGGACTCCTCAGGCGCTCATGGAGACGTATAGCTTCGCAGTGTTGGCAGTGAACGCAACAGAATTACGTCTATGACAAAATGTCATCTAGGAAATTCTTTAGGATCAATTAATCGATTGTCGATTAATTATGTCCATCCCTCGTTTTTACTAACAGTCACTAACCTACCTGTAACTTTTATTGGCAGTGTAATTATTTTGCTGAATATGGGTATACATGAGTATTTTTGGCAATGCGACTTGGCTATTTAGAAATGCATGATTATTTATAGCTCAGTTTGAAAATGTAAAGTGCTTTTTCACTTTGAAAACGCAAATAAAATGTTCTCCCCATGTACCCCCTGAACCACTTTGCGTACCCCTGGGGGTACATGTACCCCAGTTTGGGAACCGAGGCCCTAAGATACCTTGGAATGCAGACTGGAGCCAAGAATCAAACAACCGAGCTTCTGGTTAGTGGGCGACCCACTCCCTTGCTCAAGCCCCAGCTCAGCTGCTCCCCAGTGTACAGTTGGAGGTTGATGTGTTGAGTGATGACTAGGGATGTGCCGGTCGTGAACGATTCGTTCGTTTTGAACAAATCCTTACAAGGACTCGGGAGTAACGAATCCTCTCAAAGAGAGATTCGTTCATTTTCTCGTGGCCGCACATCGGAACTGTTGCATAAAGGATCCAAAGTCTTGTATCCGGCAGATGAACGAATCATTGATCCGAAGACCCTGTTGGCAGAAGAACGAATCATTGATCTGAAGACACGGTCGGGAGGTGAACGATTCGTTCATCTGCTAGGTACGAGTCCGAGTCTTCGTTCACAAGTAATAATTACATATTTCGTTATTTTAACCCTGTACTTTACTTACAGTTCAGTGCAGCGTAATTGTTTGTTATTTTAACTTTTTTGTACTTTATTTACAGTTCATGCAGCATAATTGTTTGCCGTGATAATTAAATACTTGTGATAATAAATGACTATTTCAATCATCCATACTTTCATGATACATTATTTTAATGCAGGAATTCCCCCCCCGTTGAAATGAACGAATGAATCGGAAAAAAAATGTGTTCATTTTAATGAACGAGATTCTGAGTCGGTAAAATAATCGGAACATCCATCATTAGTGATGACATGGCACTAAAAACGGTAAAATGTGCTATACAACCATAGAGTATAGCACAGAGCATAGAGCTGAGGAGAACTTTAGAGTGAGGTGATGATTATCTAATCCTCACATAAATGTTTGAGCTATCGTTTAATATATATTTTGAAGTAGCAATAAATTGATAAAAAATGTTTATTGTTATGTATATGTATATTATCTAATAAAGGCCTTTACATCTCCAGGCTTTTATTTACAAATTACTCTTTGAAAGCTATGACGATTCAGGGTTTCCAAGGCCTTTACATCTCCAGGCTTTTATTTACAAATTACTCTTTGAAAGCTATGACGATTCAGGGTTTCCTGTTTGCCTTTTTGTTTTACAGCTGATATTTACTCTTCTGGCTTGACTGACTTTGTGTGTGTGTGTGTGTGTGTGTGTATGTGTTTGTGAGTGTGTGTCTGTCTGTGTGTGTGCGTGTGTGTGTGTACATGTTTGTGATATTTATTCTCTTGTCTAGCTATGCCCTTCAAATGTACTCTAATGCCTGAGTGCCATTGCGCGTGTGTGCTCTCCTGTGATATTTGCTCAACTGGTCATGCATTGCTGTCTGTGTGTTTGGGTTCCAATTTGCACTATGGCTCATTGCCTCATCTTAGGTCTTAGAGCGCTCGTTTCTATCCTGTGACATTGTGTTTTATGCAACTGTAATGTCATCCTCACACCAACACACAAACACACATTCACCTTCTCCAATGGCATTTACATTAATCAATCACTTCAACAGGCCGGTGCTATTTGTCATGTACCTCCTCAAAGGTATCCACACACCTTCTTTATCCCCATTGTGCATGATTTATAATGTCTGTCTAATATTTCTTGATTGTCTTTGTCGGGACTTGTGCTATTTGTTACACTTTTGGGAGACACTGATGCAATGATATTGGATTGAGGGTGTTTTTCCACTTGGTACCTTTCAGGCCTACAAACAAACTCATAGCGATGAGTCAGTATCGCCTGAGCTGGTCTGAGTGTGTTTTGCTTTAAGACTGCGTTGCGGTTCACTTACCATTTGCAATGTGAACACAACACACTCAAGGTTTCCTTTTCAAGTTTTGCCATTGTATTTAACTGAACGTAAACTGAGAAGCATCGATGCTGTGACAGAACATAATCAATTCAAGATTTCCGCTACATTCCTTTAGTAGCTCCCTCTGCTGCATTATTACTATTACGCTGCTTCAGCATCAGGACAGATGCACGTTATAGGTCTGGTCGCCTCTTACCGTATCGGTGTCTCATGTGTCATCCATCCTCACTCCCCTGCTGACACACACATACAAGCTGAGGACGAGAGAAGTTCTATCCTTAGATTATCTCACAACACCGTTTTTTTTTTTTAAAGTTAACTGTTCGTATCATACCCACAATGGTATCATAAAGATCAGGGGTCTCATTTATAACCGTTGCATACGCACAAAACGGGGCCTGAAATGTACGTACGACACAAACTCTGACTCAAGCGGACAAAATTGTTGGAGATGGGAATGTGGCGATGCAGACGTGAGGTGGTGAACTCAAGCTAGATTCTTGATCCACTTCCTCATTAATATTAAAACCAAGAGCTTAAGTTGTGCTTGCGCGACATATGTGCACCCCTGAATCCCACACAATGTTTTATAAATGAGACCCCAGGTCTACATTTGAGTGAATAAAAAAGAGCAGAGTGGCAGAGTCACTTGTTGACCAGCGTTTAATGCATAACTAAATCACTATTGACTTTCTAAATTCAAGTTCAGATTAATTGGACTATTTGTATTATTGGATGAAAAAGCAGCCATGCGCAATAACATGGCAAAATTAGGGTACATTGATGTCGCATTGAAATGAATTTTCAATGAGAATGCAAAAAGATCTGAGTCCTTTTCGTGTTGGTCTACTTTTTGGTCCACTTTAGGACGACCGAGTTCGGATCATTCAAAGAGAACTATATGTGTAAAATAAACTCCCTAAGGGGAGTTTATTTAGGGAACCTAAAATATAAACTGCATTGTTATTTAACATACTGATACTGTGTACAGCGCAGACTTTTCATCAGCCTCCTGTACAAGTAGCACGGCATAACAAGTATCAGTGCAATTGAAAAATATTGTTTAAGAAACCTTCACGATTATATGAACCTTGTCACAACAATATTTGATTCAAAGTTAGACGTTATCAGGGAAGAAGTGGATATTGGGGATAGATGGATGTGAAGAAGGGAGAGGCTGTCTGATATTGAGATGTGGATGTTTTTCTACGTTGTAATAACCAAGCCCCAAATGCTGCCCAGAGAATGGAAAGCAGGAGGAGAGGTAGGGTGGGGCATTATGGCCAAAAATACAATCTTAATTTAGATCAAGATTTTTTAATTCGTGTAAACGCAGAAAGACTTAATTTTTGAGCTTGAGGAAAAACATAGAAATTCTGTATCGTTTGCACAGCTGTCAACGTAGATAATATTTAAAATTGCAGGTTATCCTATACAGCTGTAATAATCACATGTCAGAATGATTTTAAATATCATAAGCTTAGAGTAATCAGATCGATTTGATATATGGATTAAGCCTGAGAGTGCTAAGCACTTAATTGCATAAAAACAGGAGGGGTAAAGCAGATAGTAACAGGTATAAGAAACCAGCTTATTTCATCAACAGCTCTTTAATGTGTTTAATGTGATAACAAGAAATACAAAAATGGAGAAGGTAGACATGGGCAAACGCATGTGATTGCATCGAATTACAAACATAGATATCAGTTCCCTAAATCTGGCTTTTTATCAAGATCCATGAATCATGTCCATGGAAGCCGGTGGAAAAGTTGAAAAACGGATCTCACAATGTTAGACCAAGTGAAACAAATTCCCCGATCTGTCCCCTGATTGCGATCCGCACAAAAAGTGAATGGGTTGTTCCCCAAACCATACTGCATTTTTTTTATAACTTTGCTTAAAACCATACAAACTAACCAAACAACCATTATCTCCTTGGCAGAGGCAATAACTCATCTGAGCAGAAGAATTATAGTGAGTTACACATGGACTAAGCTTTTGAAACATTCCAAACCATCAGGCGGAGACATTCGGTTAGATCTATTTATGACCTCTTTTTTCATCCCGCTAATGATCTTTAATAAAAAAATCACAGAAGCATTTCTTGCTCCAGGGTGAATCATTGGAATGTGTGAGATAAAGGATGTGAAATTTGGGTGAGGTAGGTAGAGAGAGAGAGGAGGGGAACAGAGCAGTAAACGATAAAGACATGGGGAGCCAGCGATCGTTGCATCTTAAGTGTACTCGCCACCGTTAGCATTGAGCCATCTGTTATGCAAATGCAGCCCTCTCATTTACAAGAATAAGTAGTAGACATGTGCAGATGTTAAATTCATGCGCAACTAATGACTGCAAATTAGGGTAGGGGAGAGCGGGGTAATGTGGGACATCGGGTCATGTAAGACACCCCCTGTATCTAGGCAACGGAATACATTTGTGGTAATTTGACCATTATGTTTTAAAGCCCCTCCCATCCCCCCTTTGCCATGAAGGAAAAGTTGGTGCTGTGGAAAGTATGTTTTTTCACAAAAATGTGTTTTTTTGCATGTAAAAGTAAATTTTCTTGCTTTGAACTTAATTAACTGTTGTGTCAAAACAATTCAGGTAGAAAAACTTATAAAATCCATGTTGGTGAACATATAAAACCATGTGATTGATGCTAGCTGAAGATTAGCCTGAATTGCTAAGAGATGTTGTTTTTTCTAAAACGGTGGCTGTTGGGTAAAGAGACAGTGTCTCACTTTACCCCACCATGAAGCACAAGTTAAGTTTAGGCTTAAACATATTTTTGTGTTATATTACATTATATATGTTTTATTTTTAATGTCATGAACATTGTAGAAAAGCCATCATGCCAAGAAACTATACACCAGGAAGACGACCTGGGGCCAAACAACCCTCGCAGAGATGGAGAGTGAAGCCGCTGAGGTCATGCAAGGAAAGAAGTCCTTAAGAAAAGCTGGAAGGGATAGAAATATTGATAAGACAACCCTCAAAAGATTCATGAAGAAAAAAGAGAAAGGGAAAGAGAAATCAGTAGACTGGGGTGCAGTAGCTGAGGTAAAGAGAATATTCACAGATGAGATGGAGGAGGAGCTTGCCAAACACTTGAAACAACTAGCTGACCAATTCCATGGCCTTGCTCCAGTTAAGTACCGTGAACTGGCAGTTGAATACGCAGAGAAAAACAATATCCCTGTCCCTGCCAATTGGACAGAGAAACAATGTGCCGGTAAGCTAGTGTGTGCAAGAGATCACATGAATCATAATAATCATAAATGTGCTTAATTGACCAATCCCCATGATTCTGTTACTAGTCCGATATTAGTGGTTGTCAATCTAGCTGTCGGGATTTTAACTATTACAACATGTGTTGTTATGGTAGTTGTGTGGAAAAAGTAAGTGGACCACTTTACCCCGTAGCTGGGGTCCAAACGTTTGCGTGAGAAACGGCGTAAGTACGTTGTTTCTTGATGTTACGTGTTGTGTAACAACAAGAAACCGTTTTTACAGAAATACATTATAATAAATATTCTATAAATGGACAAACATGATTAATGATTAAATCTCCATATTTTCCTATTTCTGTAGAAAATGTATCAAGAGTAAGCTGATTTTTACACACAAATTCTGAGGTTACTCAGTCTGCACCTCAAAGTGCAGGTAAAAAATTATTTCCCCCAATTTTTTAACTTATTTGATGCTATAAAACATCTGGTAAAATATCAGGATTGACCGCTGAGACTGACTCGGGATAGGTCGAGGGCTTGACCTCAACGCCGCAGCTCCATGCCTTTATCCCTACTACTCACTCTCTGGCTCAAAATGAACAAGATGGGGGTGCCTTTATCCGTGATATTTAAGCCTAATTGTTGTACAAAGGGAGAAGGTGGGGACACGTCATCCATCTTTATACACAGTCTAAATCTGGACAATCATGATGCACACAATGCAAAGTATCATTTTGCCTAATGAAGGTAATTGAGTGAATTCCCTGGTGGAACCCTGCTGTTAGGACTGTTTGAACTAAGATGGGTCCCTAGTCTTTAAATGTATGCTGACACCTCAGGCAGTCTGCTGCATGTGGAATTAGCTTTTTAAACATGGTGTTTAAAAATCACCCTTGTTACAGTGGGGAGATTATAAAAATAACAAATATATGATACTTAAACAACCAGGACAGTTAGAGAAATGAAGAAAACCAAAGTGCATTAACATAATGCTACTTTTGGTAAAGAACCAGAGCAGACAGCCAATCAGAGTACTATTTGAGTCAGAGCCATTATTTGGATTTGAGACGTGCTGCTTCTCCTGCGACTCTCAGTCAGTAGCTGTTTGTAGCTGCTGTTAGCAGCTGGTGTTAAAACAAGACAGGATTGCTGCACTGAATCATCCAGTCTTTACCCCAAATTAGGGTAAAGCCAATGGCACTGTGTTTAGATGTGGGCTGGATCCATCATTAGTCTGAACTCACTGCAGTAGGTCCTGCCATTCCTGATTACTCACCATATACACAGAATATTCTCACAAAACAAACATTCAAAATATTTTTTCCTGCATTCAGGACTTATAATTTGTATAGCCCATATTCACGAATCCCAATTTGTCTCATAGGGCTTAACAAAGTGTGACATCCTCTGTCCTTAACCCTCATCAAGCTGTTGGATCCTCGCACAGGGTGAGGCCAGACAACCCAGTGAAGGCCCTCATCTTAGCTGTTTGAATCTATGGTGGTATTCTTTTCCAAAGCTTCTCTATAGAAATCCAAAACTTTTGGACTCAGTCGAATACATTACTAGCTTCAGATCTTAACTCAGCAGCAGGCAGTAATTTAATAGGTTGTGGCCCTTTTTTCAAAATTAAGGGTCACAAGATTTCCCTGACTTGGTAATTGTTGTTGACGTCATATACTCTGAACCATGGCAGATGAAAGCAAATGTTAGAAACTTTTAATCAGTGTTGCAAGTTGTCAGCATTTAATTTGTAATAATGGTATGAAGTTGACAAAGAAGAAGGTTATTCACTACCGTTGTAGTGAATCTGAACTCATGCATGTCCAGCAGGGCTCTAAGCAAAGTGCCTGTATTGGAAATAGCAGTGTGATGGGTTACATCACAGGAATTCGAAGAAGGACCAGAACTCGAATAGTTAATTTACACACTCCATAAACACAAGAATAAAAAGTTTAAATAATCTGTCCTTCATTGTTGCATGACCTTTTACCTATGTTGTCTTCTCCCTAAATTGCTAGACACCTGCCATTTCTGCTAAAAGAAACTTGTGATCAGAATATCTTTTGGAAAAAATGTTAAAACAGCAACTTGCAGTTTTAAGGATTATTCTCTAAATTTCTCGCCACCCGTAGCTCTCCCCTCCAGGTATAATAGTATCTGCAGGCTAAAACTCCATGGCCCCCACAGCAGACTCTAAGCTATCTTTTCTCAACATCCCAGGTGTGTGCTGCCTGGAGCCACTGTCCACCTCAGCACAGTCAAAACAGTTTTAGTCTCTCTGCAGGACCACTCCAGCTGTGCAGACACAATCCATTGCCTCCATCTGGGCAGATTTTCTCAGTGCGCAGATGATGCCTCAACATTTCAAACTAATCTTCTAAAACAAGACGTTGAACATACTCTGAAACATCGTTCAGGGTTAAATCTGCCCCAGAGGCTGACTCTGAGAAAAAGTGGAGTTTGTGCTCTTTCACTCTACATTTAGTCCTCTATCGCCATCCAAAATGACATGCAGCTGGGAATCAATTACATGTAGGCAAGTTTGACATAAATTATAAATATACATGAGATTAAGATTAAGATGCACTTATTTGTCCCAAACACATGCACATACATGCACAGGCACACTCATGCAGGTAGGGAAATGTAACCTCTGCTTTTGACCCATCTGGTGCAGGACACACAGAGCAGTGAGCGACCATGTACGGCTCCCAGGGAGCAGATGATGGGGGAGTAAGGTGCCTTGCTCAGGGGCACTAGACAGGGTAGGGAGAATCCTCTTGGATTTTTGGACAGATCAATCCAGGTTCATCTTTTTGTTGTTTCTCCGTGGAGCCGAACCAGAGACGAACCAGAGACCTTTTCTGCCCATAGTCCAAGTTTCTGCCACTAGTACTTGCAGGAATTCATCCCTTGCAGTGCAGTAACTGCTTGCATCCTCTCAACATGTGCTGCAGTAACCTAGTTAATTCAAAACCACTTAATAATGGCCTTTTGAATGTATATTTACACCAATGTGGTATTGGCTACACAGTTGCCCAGAGATGAAACAGGAATAGAAAAAGATAATGACCAACTGGAATGAGGATGAGTAACATAACTCAACAGGGAATTCAATTCATTTCCGTACTTAATTTTTCCGGTCGACTCTGCTTGTTGCCTAGGTCTGTGTCTTTGTAAAAGTCTGTTTTTCTTCAAAGCCGTTTGTCTTGACCAACAGGGACAAGGTTTATCCCTGATGTCACAGAGCCCTTAGCATTGCTGAAAGTGAGCATATTGTGCATAGGTTTTCAGTCAAAAACTTTGTAAGGTTGAGCTGATTAATCAAACCTGCCAAGAAACAAGGTCTGATTTAAGTCAGTAGATATCACCAAATGCAATTGAGAAAAATACTGCCTCTACGAACAACTTAGGGTTCATAAATATATTTCAGTCAAACAACTCACTTTCAAACGTTTATTGCAGCAGTATTCTTTAGTCTTTAGTGCTTGGGGTCTAGGCTCCAACTTAATCACTCCCCTACATGATTACACAGGAAGAATGGGAGTGATCAGCAAATACTTGTAACACCCTGTTGGAGCCTACAGATGGAAACTGGGAGGCCGGAGGGGCTGGCGCAACTGGTAGCAATACTGTAGCACCAGTGCGGGCAAAGTGGATGATGGAAAATGTCTCTCTGGTTAAATAGACCACCTGATAAGGTTGGTGTGTATTATAGATGGTTGTGGAGAGTGAGGAATGTCACATGATGTATGTCACATGATCGGCGCAGCGCAAGCTCGAGTTGCCTGCCTGAACTACCTCACAGGTGTCGCTCCAGAGTATATATTTTTAACTTTTTTAAAAATATATCAATACACTCTGTTGGCTGCGTTTATTCCGTTTACCGGTGAGCTACCATCTTTCTGTTTATTCATAAACAGACTCAGACTTTTGGCAGAATCAAATTTTGAATTTAATGAATTTTCGTGCATATATACAGATTCTCATTGTATTTTAGTTGATTTCTCTAAACAGTATCATGGGGTAATTAGTTACCTCTGTGACCCAGACATATCATAAATAATAGTATACAAGATAAAAAATGGTCTGAAATACCTAAACTTTATATTAGTGATTACTTGTCAAAGATTACATTTATTAAATTATGTTTAATTCATTGCATTGTATAAATAATCACAGATTGCTGTTGGCATATTGTGCAAATTCAAGTAATTTTTAAGCAATACACGCACTGCATAAAAAAAATACTTTTCTATGGTAACTAGTTTGTATGCATCTCTATGAAGCTGAAAATGTTGCAAAGAAAATCTTCTTTCACCTCAACTATAATAAAACAGTCTCTTAGAATCAGGAATATTTCATTAGTGGCCTCCCTCCATCTGTGGTAGTAGTCAGTGGTGGTAGAAATATTAAAATCCTTAACTTAAAGGGATTCTTCAACAAAAAAAGTATTCAAATTCGTTTTTTGGTGAACAATCCCTTTAAAAGTGTTAAAGGGAAAGTGCTAGTTTGGTCCCTCTGACAGTTACTGAAAGTAATGAAGCATCAAAGTGTGATTTGCTTCATGTTGAGCTAGTTTGAACTACTTTATATACATGTGGGACCCTCATGAAATGAAGGCTACTAACCTCAGGAGTAGTAAAACTCCCTACAAAAAGGGGGCGCAATATTGGTTCTGTTCAAGGGAACTCCCCACCAAAAGGGAGCGCACTCTGCGTTTCGTTCAATGTACTCCCAAAGAACAAGAAACCCTTTTTCTCCTGAGATTTTCTCAATATACCTGTAGAGAGAGATTCTCCCGGATTACAGTATGGAATAAAATAAAAACACTCAAAATATAAGTGTTCATGTAATGATACTAATAAGTTTATTTCTCATCTAGACGTCCAACTTGAGAGGGATAAACCAAAGTGATTACATACAGTAATCTAATACTGGAAACTCCGGTGAGTCAGCACAGTTAGCTAATCACTACTAGCATCATGCTAGCAAACTGGGGAAAGAATTAATATGGCTGTTAAGTTGCTATTTGAAAGATTACCTATCAATGGGAGTAATAATATAGTGATTATTAATGTTTCCAACGAACTTTAGCAGCCTGTTATAATAGTTAACACTAGAGATGAGCCGGATACGAGTAATACGAGTCAATATCTGTGCTAGGACTGAATGAAAATCCTCACACAGCCTCACAGCGCTCCTACCCTTCACCCACCGCTCTGCTCACTCACTCACTCAACGAACAGCTCTCTGTCTCTCAGTCACTCAGGTTCGCGGGTCTTTTCCGTTAACGTTTAGGGTTTCTTCAGCTTGAAGTTTGTTTTTATTTCAGTTTGTACTAACTTATTAACCAGTAGAGTTCTGTTAAACGTGGGTTCGTTCAGACGTGGTGCTGGTAGAAAGTTAACGTTTAGGGTTTCTTCAGCTTGAAGTTTGTTTTTATTTCAGTTTGTACTAACTTATTAACCAGTAGAGTTCTGTTAAACGTGGGTTCGTTCAGACGTGGTGCTGGTAGAAAGCGACTCGCGTTGCGTCTCTGCCTGTCGAAGTTTTTTTTTTTTTTTTTTTTTAAACAGTTTTTTTTTACTTCACGCATTGAGTGTCTGGCTACTCTCTCTCGCTCCCGGTCGTTGGAGTTTTTTTTTTTTTTTTTTTAAACCGTCAGTTAGCTCTAACCAGTTTTATTTTACTTCACGCACTGAGTGTCTGACACTTTCTAGGTAGTAGTGGTATAAAAAATAACACACACACACACACACACACACACACACACACACACACACACACACACACACACACACACACACACACACACACACACACACACACACACACACACACACACACACACACACACACACACACACACACACACACACACACACACACACACACACACACACACACACACACACACACGAAATAAATAAAATAAAAAAAATAAAAATTAAAAAATCATCAAAAAATGTCAAAGTTAAAAAAGAAAGTTATGTTGAGTATGAAAACACTTATTACATTTCACTTCATAATTGCAACAGCATGTGTTGTATTCATTGTTGCAAAACTTGTTTGTTTGCTATTGAGATCAAAATTGATCTGAAGCTCAATGCTGATGCTGTCCTGTAATAGTTTTCTAATCAGCAATAAATATAAAAATTTCTGATCAACCCATATCAATTGCTTGCTTAAAATAACATACTGGTTAAAGCCCCGCCCGTTTCAAGACAACCCGGCCTACTTCTGGGTTAAATCCAGCCCACTTCCGGGTTAGGCCCCGCCCACTCAGAGTACAGATACGGATACAGATAATTCATATGGTTAACAGATACAGATACAGATACAGATAATGCTGTACTCGCTCATCCCTAGTTAACACCATGTTTTAATGTTATAGAAATGGAAGAGTAAATGTTAACCCTTGACTGACTGGCACGGCTATGCAGCATTGTGATTTAGAATGTGATAGGATGTGTGGCAAGTGTTTACAGTTCAGCCACGCAGCTTATGTTAGTAGTGAATAATCAATGTATATCTTAAATGAAATTCAAGTTACACTGTATGTTATTTTCTTGTTTAAGTTAGGTAAAAGTGAAATGATATAGTAATGATGTTATCATATAACATATTACTGAAAAAGATTTGTAAAACAGACAAGCACCTTTGCTTAGTGATGTGAAATTACTTTATTGTTTTGATTTTTACACTATTATTTAATGAAGCACATTGAAAATGGACCAAGCTAATGTTTACATGTATAGAAAATAAGTTAATGAGATCTTATGTTAGAAATATAATTAGAAAACAGTCACTGATTATTCTGCACTTTGTATAGATTGTTTTTTTATGAACCCCAGAAGAATCTGAATCCTGTAAATCTGAATGCTGAGATGGCGAGCTAAACCCAGATCGTGGATGCAGTTTGGCCAACTGTATGATCCAGATCGTACCTGATTGTTTTTTCAAGAAGACATCAGACCCCAGTACTGTCCGTCAGGTAGACAGTTAGTACTGAGTTAAGAGACCCGGACCAGAACGGAATAGTTAAATCTTCAAGCACACACTATCCTAGGAACTGTATATATACACACACACTGAAAGGACAGTTATTTAATAAGAATTATATAATTTATTGTGTTTTTTATGTTATACTGTTATATATTGTGATTGTTTGGTGACTGATTCTGAATCAATAAATTGGTCATTTGTTCAACTTTTTCTTTGACATAAGCCTACCTCTCCTTCGAATCTAGGTAGATATTTAGTGCTTTTTCCTCATACTAGCCCCAGACAAGTGCTACACATGTATAAACAGATACAGCATGAACATCTTAGAGGATAGGAAAAAACCACAAGACATCTGACATGGGAAACTGCACACAGCTTTTTGTCTTTCATGTGTTACTCAGAAATGGAGGAACCATTTCCTTATGTCCACATGTAAATAAGTGCTAAATTTCCAAAGCTTGGAAGTCTTCTGACCTCTTTTCTTCATTTGAGTAAGGCTACCCACAGAGACAAGGTGAATGTCGCATTTCATGTGTAACCTTTGGAAAAACAGCACATATTTATGCTACTCGATCCAAAATGTCACATTTCAGGATTTCAGACCAGCAAGCGGTCTGGCTGTTTTAATTTCAATTGTATTTGTATAGAGCAAAGCAGATATACACGTATCACGGTTTTAATAAAAGGTTTTCAGTAAAGGACAATTCAAGCTAAGGTACTGCCCCTGCTCTCAGCCTCTTAATTTAAAACTGCTCATGTCCGTAATTTTATATAAAACAGTGGTTCAAATGATGTCAAATGTAAAAGGTGATTTTACAAAAAAAACACACAAAATGATTAAAGTTCCCCTCAGCTTTGGGGACAATGTTAGCTTGTTATGCAGTTCTCCTCCCAATGACCAGAACAAGGACTAGTTCTGTTGTATAATGCTTCCTGTGCTTGTGTTATCTAGAGGTAAAAGGTGTTAGTGGCTGAGAAGGTGCAAAGCTGCAACATATTCAGGGACAAGTTAAACTTACCTACGTTTTAGGGTTTGGGCCTTTGGGCTTTGCAGTAAGTTTTTAGTTCAGCTAACAGTGTTTTCTGTACCCGCGGTCATTAAATCCCCTCTCTCAGCCACACTGTCTTTTCCTGAGGAATGTCCTATGGTGAGACTACAGGATCATCAGACTTGCAAGATGACTTTCATTTCCCCTTCTGTGTTCCTGCTATTCATCACATCACTTGCAACGCGTCTTGTAGTCTTTGCTGGAGTTCTCTTTATTTAAGTAACACTAAGTCCAACTTATTTACTTATAATAGTAGCTTCAAATTTCAAATGGTACACTGACTTGCACCATGTAACGTTGCCATGTACACTCACCTGTGAGAAGTGTGTAACTGATAGTTTCAGAGAAACAGGATCAGCAATTTCAAAAGTAATGCTGGACCTTCAAACTTAGACATTATTAAAACAGAAATCTATCTCTGATATCCAATGAGGAAACTTAAAAAAAAATGAAGAATTCCAAACAGTGTTTGGTGTATTTGTTAAAACAGCAGTGCTTTCAGTTCAGGAAGAAGTGGATCATGAGGAATATCCATCTTTAAGTTTCAGTACAGTTAGTGGGGGTAATTTTTTTCTCTAAATGAAAACAACTTAATCACTCGGACACTGAGCCAAACAGAATTATTCACCACATGTGGCTGCAGAGGGCGCTGTTGCTAAATAAAAGTCACATAGTGTTGCTTTAAATTCTTAAAGTGACAATAGAATTATTCTTATGTTTCATGTAAACGGCGTGGGCTTTATAGATAATTGGCTAACTTTTTTGAGAAAACCTGGTCTTGTTAGGAGAGACGGCGTTCATCCCACTTGGGATGGAGCAGCTCTCTTATCTAGGAATATTACTAAGTCTATAACATGACAACCCATAGTTGGGACCAGGAAGCAGAGCTGCAGTGCGAAACACTTCTCTGCGCTCCCTCTGGATCAGTCACAAAACCCCATAGAGATTGTGTCTGTTCACCGTCCGATAAATTATTGAAATTAAACAATAACAGAGCGAGAACTCCACACAAAAATTTAATACAAATTAAAACAACCTCTGAAACAATACAGGAAACCCAGACTTTTAAATGTGGTCTTTTAAACATTAGATCACTGGAAAAAAAAGGCTCTTTTAGTTAATGAAAAAGTCTCTGATTACAACATAGATTTATTGTCCCTCACTGAGACGTGGCTGCATCCTGATGATTATGTCAGTCTAAATGAATCTACTCCCCCCAGTCATATCAATTCACAGGTTCCTAGAGAAATTGGGCGAGGAGGTGGAGTTGCTATTTTTAACTCCAGTCTATCAATTAATCCTAAACCTAAACTCAGCTACAAGTCATTTGAATGTCTGGTTCTTAGTCTTCCATGCCAATCCAGGAACCACCAACAGCCAATCATATTTGCCGTAGTTTACCGTGCTCCCAGGGCTTATACTGAATTTTTAAAGGAATTCCCTGAGTTTTTATCAAACTTAGTCCTAAAGACCGATAAAATTATTATTGTTGGTGACTTTAATATTCATGTTGATAATAATAAAGATTGCCTTAGCGTAGCATTTATTTCAATACTAGACTCTATTGGTTTCAGTCAGTGTGTGCACAAACCTACTCATTATGGTAACCACACACTTGAACTTGTATTATCGTACGGTGTCGCAATTGAAAATTTAACAGTACTTCCGCGCAATCCAGTTCTATCAGACCATAATTTAATAACCTTTGATTTTTCAATAACTGAATATATGCCACTAATAAAAAATTAATTTTCTAGATGTCTACCTGATAGTGCTGTAGCTAAATTTAAGGAAATAATCCCAATTACATTTAAACCCGTATTAGCAGTAGATATAAACAACAAATTCTTTAAAACCCTGAGCTCCATTGAGATCGACCACCTCGTCGATAGCTCTGCAGACTCATTACGATTAACATTAGACTCAATAGCGCCTCTAAAAAAGAAAAATGTCAAACATAGTAAATTAGCTCCGTGGTATAATTCCCAGACAATTGAGTTAAAACAATTATCAAGAAAACTAGAAAGGAAGTGGCGCTCCAGCAACAATGTTGAAAACCTCAGACTGGAAGAATAGTGTTAAAGAATATAAAAAGGCTCTCCACAAAGCAAGAGCCGCCTACTATTCAAAACTAATAGAAGAGAAGAAAAACAACCCCAGGTTTCTCTTCAGCACTGTAGCCAGGCTGACAGAGAGTCACACCTCCACCGAAATCAGTATTCCTCGATCCCTAAATAGCAATATCTTTATGACCTTATTTAATGATAAAATTCAAACTATTCGAAATAAAATCAACCATCTCCTGCCCTCAATTGGCACTAATACCCTCCCAACAACAGAGATCTCAGAAACGGCTGAGAATCCTACCCATTACTTAGACAGCTTTTCTCTGATCACCCGTGATCAGTTTACAAAATTAATCTCAGGTTCTAAACCAACAACCTGTATCTTAGATCCCATTCCTACCAAATTACTTAAAGAAATTCTGCCCCTAATTGATAGTTCGTTACTTAACATTATCAATCTGTCATTATCATCAGGTTATGTACCACAGTCTTTTAAAATAGCTGTCATCAAACCCCTACTCAAAAAACCCACCCTAGACCCAGAGGTTTTAGCCAATTACAGACCAATATCTAACCTCCCCTTCATTTCTAAAATCTTAGAAAAAGTGGTAGCCAATCAGCTGTGTGAGTTTCTCCAGGAAAATAATATATATGAAGACTTTCAATCGGGGTTTAGAGCCAATCACAGTACAGAGACAGCCTTGGCAAAAGTCACTAATGACCTTTTAATGGCCTCAGATCAGGGGCTTGTGTCTGTCCTCGTTCTGTTAGATCTCAGTGCACCATTCGACACAATTGACCATCAAATTTTATTACAAAGACTAAAACAGTTAATTAACATTAATGGAACCGCCCTTAACTGGTTTAAATCGTATTTTTCTGATCGCTCCCAATTTGTGCAAATTAATGATGAGTCATCTGTGCGCACCAAAGTTGATCATGGTGTTCCACAGGGCTCTGTGCTCGGCCCAATTTTATTCTCATTATATATGCTTCCACTAGGAAACATTATCAGGACACACTCGGTAAATTTCCACTGCTATGCGGATGACACCCAGTTATATTTGTCAATAAAACCTGAACAAAGTAATCAATTAACTAAACTTCGAACATGTCTCAAGGACATAAAAACCTGGATGACCCGCAATTTTCTCTTATTAAACTCAGACAAAACAGAGGTTATAATACTTGGCCCCAAACACCTTAGAGATGCATTATCTAATGATATAGCTGCGCTAGACGACATTGCCCTTGCTTCCAATGAAACAGTCAGGAACTTGGGAGTGATCTTCGATCCTGATTTATCCTTTAATAGTCACTTAAAACAAATTTCTAGGACCGCTTTTTTCCACTTGCGTAATATTTCAAAAATTAGACATGTCCTTTCACAAAAAGATGCAGAAAAACTAGTCCACGCCTTTGTTACATCGAGACTGGACTATTGTAATTCATTATTATCAGGCTCCAGCAGGAAGTCGTTAAAGACTCTACAGCTTGTCCAGAATGCCGCAGCACGTGTCCTGACGAGAACAAAGAGAAGAGAGCACATTTCTCCAATATTAGCATCGCTACACTGGCTTCCAGTTAAATCTAGAATAGAATTTAAAATTCGCCTCCTCACCTTCAAGGCCCTTAATAATATAGCGCCTTTATACCTTAAAGAACTGTTAATACCTTATAAACCCACTAGAGCACTCCGCTCCCAGAATTCAAGCCTACTTGTCGTCCCTAAATTCTCTAAAAGTAGAGTAGGAGCCAGAGCTTTTACCCCTCGGCTGTGGAATAATCTACCACTTTCAGTTCGGGAGGCAGTCACCATCTGTTCGTTTAAAAGTAGGCTCAAAACCTTCCTTTTTGATAAAGCTTATAGTTAGAGCTAATTAGTGCGCCAGAACGTTACTTGTTCTATTTTATGACACATGTCACACGGAGCTTCTCTTTCCAGCTTCTCCTTCCTCTTCTCCATCCCTATCCCCCTTCCCCGGAATCCCTTTGCTTTATCACCCGCAGATCCAGGGCCTCTGTGGCCGCACCATGGATTACGGTTTGTGGATCGCGCACCGGGGGTCGCGGTGTTGGATCCAGTGTGGCGGATTCTGAGTCATGTGGGCTGATCGTGGTGCTGGTGGCGGACCCTGTGTCGCATTGGCATTGGGCACGGGCGGTGGACCAGGACCGCGGTTGTGGCTTGTGATGGGTCCTCCTGGTGGGCGGCGGTGGACGGTGACTGAGGACTGGAGTGGCGTCTGGTCTGGATGGTGGATCGTGGTCTAGATGGTTGCTGAGCATGGACTGTGCTTGCAGCGGGACTGCTTGGCATGTCATGTTGGGGTTGTCCTTCGGGATGTCTACCCTCATCAATGCTGCTAGAGACTTTGATTATTGATGATGTTGTCCTGCACGTGGCATCTATTGCACTTCTGTCCGTCCTGGGAGAGGGATCCCTCACATGTGGCTCTCTCTGAGGTTTCTACATATTTTTACCCTGTTAAAAGGGTTTTTTGTAGTTTTTCCTTACTCTTGCTGAGGGTTAAGGACAGAGGATGTCACACCCTGTTAAAGCCCTATGAGATGAATTGTAATTTGTGAATATGGGCTATACAAATAAAATTTGATTGAAATTTGATTGATGTCATGACATGAAAAAGGGCAGTGTGGGGCTGGTTGGTGATACAATGAATGCTTTGCCTCTAGTCTGGAAAAGTTAAATGAGCTTTTGTGTTAGTAAGGTAAAGGAACTTTGTGTGTTCTGTGAATTAAGGAAGGGTGAAGTAGCAGATTTCCAGGCCAAGTTTCCTGGTTAATATTAACTATTAGTTATTATCATTATGAACTGTTGCCGATGCATCAATTCGATGGACTTACAACCAATAATAGCAACACTGGCAGCCATCTTGCCCAGCCCATTTTAGATAAATTATTTTGATTGGCCCGACCTGTTCCAGGAAGGAGGGAAATCTGTGGGAATGGGAGAGGAAGATTCACTGACTGGTTTGATTTGCAGGCTACTTTCAAAGAAATTTTGATTCCACAAACACACACACATGGATGACAGGGATCTGTTTATAATGGATAATAAGTCAAAAATGTTTCATTAAAAAAAAAAAAGTATGTTGCTGAATGCCCAAAAATACATGAGCCATGTTTCAATGGTTTAAACCAATATAGACATGAAGTGTGTCATGTGTTATTCTGAGTATCTCTGCAGTGAATGGGAAGCTTTAGTGACAGTTTAAATTCATGGTCTTTATACAATTCATGATCTAAATTTGATTCTACTTTAGTTTGTCAGATGTTGTTGCTAACAATACCCCAAGTTATCCACCTTGTCTAAGATAAAAAATGTCAAGGATAGTTTAAATTTTTTTGGAACTTCTTAGTTTAAGTGAGAAAATTGGTAGACTCACAGAAAATTTGAATAACTTAACAAGGAACTTTCCTTTTCGTTGATTTTCAAAGTTGGTTCAAAGATCACATACTAAACTTATTCATAATTAAATAATTAATTTGTCTGTAGAGACATAACCATTGAGTATCTACTACATATATAAAAGTGCAGGAAATCCATACTCAACTCTCCTCTTTTTGTGGGCAAATTGAACATCCCAACTGAGACGATACCAAGTCACTCAATGAATAGGGGCTTAAAGTTGGTAAGAATATCCAACCACAGCATTGCACACAGCTGTTTGCAGGATGCATAGTAATGAGGTAATGTATCGTAATTCTCATTCTCACCTTATTCAACTTGTTTGTAATAGATGTGAAGTTGGTGAGGAACAGACTGTTAGTGCTGGTCTGAACAGGTTAGCCTTTGGCCTAGCCTTTAGCCTTTAGCCCGGCTCCCTTACCCCCTTGACTGCCATAAGTCGTTGCTCTAAACTCACTGGTAATCCATCCCTGTCCACAGAAATTTAGAATAGTTTATAGAAAAAGACAGTTTTCTCCATGATTGTCTCATTTGCTGTTGTAGGTCATAAAGAGTCAGCAATATTAAAATGTGACAGTTTCATAACCAGTTGAAAAACTTATTGTCGGGGCTTTAAGTTCTTCTTAGAATATCTGTGCTTGCTACAAAATAATAGTTTTTGTGAATGCCATTGTCAGCCACTGTACTTTTTCTCGAATTTTTCTCTTTTACCTTTTCCTTGTAGAAGTACAAATTGTGCTAAAACCAACTCAGCATTATGCATAGTTTAAGTACAGTGTGTGCAGTAGAGTGTGTATTGTGTAATGAAATGTTTCAGTGAAGAACCCTCTTCTTTTGTGCCCTCTCTCTATGCATGTTTGCATTTCATTTATTCACATACTGTTTTTGAATATACTGTATTTTTATTGTTACCTTTACACTCGCCTCTTAACGTTTTCTCTCCTATCCATCCTATTTAATTTCTATGCTTGTCATGTCTTCTACATACAATGACATGTCTGTGTGAATAAATTAGTGGAAGGAGGGAGATTGATTTTGAAAATCTTTATCTTTCTGATATTCTTCTCTCACTCTTGCTCCTTCAATCTTCATATAATGTATCTGTATGTGCGCCTATGATCAGATAATTCCCTTTTGTCACGCTGCACGGACGTCCCCGCTTGTGTAACTGTGCATGAAATAATAGTAGGAGCTAGATCTCCAATAATTGACTGAATGACTGACTTCATTTTTAATGCTTTGGATGTGCTGTTGCCTCTGCAATAAGTTAAATTTGGAGGAAATAATTCATACAGTAGCTTCTCAGCTTAAAGGGAGATTTAGAGCTGGGATTTAAAGGGAAAGTGTAGAAAAATGAAAATGAACTCATTATCTCCTCACCACTATGCGTTTCAGGGATAGACAGAGTTGCATTGCATTAGAGCTAATGAATTATGGTTTAGATATTTTCTGAAAAAGATCACACGTCTATTTAAATGCTATCCACCATCTATCTTTGACTCATGGTATACTTAAACACTGTGTTAATCAAAATCAGTTATTCTTTTCCTAACATGTGTTATGGGGTTAATCCTAAATATAACCTTTACCTAAAACAGGATAATTTTAGCAGTGTTACTTTCCCAGTTAAGTTTATATGTTTTTGTAGGTATAAGATCACATCTCTATTCCTGACAGAATGGCATGCCTATAGGATGCGGTGAGTTGGCGAAGATTATTTCGGAAGAACAGTAGTAGCCCTCTCCCTCTTTTTTCTCTCTCTCCACTGCCGGTTCTGTAAGGTAGTGTAGTGTGTGCAAAGCAGGTGTGGACACCAAGTGTTTGTTGCGGTAAGTTTTATAATAGTATTTTTTTTCGATTGCAAAAACACTCAAATCTAAAGTATTCATAAATTATCAAAACCCTACACACAAGGAGCAAGACATCGGCCCAGATTTGCATCACTATAAGCGCAATGTCAGCCTCACACTTTTGCAAAACAATACACACATTGAATTGCAAAACACTAAACACCCTTGTATACAATAGACAGAGGTTTATCATGATGTCACTTTCTTGCAATTCCAAAGCACTAACTGTCAAATTACAATTGGTTCAACACAGCCATTGGGTGTGCAAACACATGATTGCTTAATTGTAGACACACAAATCAGGTTTAAGCACTATCAAAATGCAGCAGGTGAGGGGTCGCGGAGCCGTGGAGTGAAGGTGTGATCTAATTAGCATATGACTCGGAGCGACGGTTCCGTTAAGAGCCTCTCTCGAATCTCCATTGGAGGAAACCACAGACCCTTGAAACGAGAATTCACTTGTGATTTACTGCTAGAAGTGTTGCTATTGAAAAATAATTTAGTGAATCTAACCTTACCCTCTTTCTTCTCTGCCGACTCCTGAACTCCTCAATGCTGATGCAAGGTCCGGTTGGATGTACTGGAAGCTCCTTCATACTGGCTCATAGTGGGTCTTAGTACATCATAGTACAGGCAGCTGGAAAACAACATGATCAACATGAGTTTAACAGCTTTAAATTGTACTTTTGTCGAATGAGTATGTGACTGAGGACCCGTTTATTCTTTCTGGTGATAAGTAATTGTACTTTCATGATTTTTGCTGTTCTGTGTTTGTACACTCATAGTTGAATGCTTTTTGTAAGTCACTTTGGATAAAAGTGTTTCAATGGAAAACTGAGAGTTTAATAAGAAGTTCAAATTATGAGGGAATTTCAGCAGAGTCAACAGCTTAGTTTGCCATGGACATGTTAATATGGTGCTGTATTGCCAGTATTTTGGGAGGACAGATATTTTTATGGAGAGCCAGTAGAAGTTTGGAACTTACAGGGCACAGACTCATAATACCCAGCATTAGTGAAAAAGTAACTGTAATCATGCCACTCTGCACAGCTGTTGAGATTTAGGACAGTGTTCATGGGCAATTAAGATTGAAGAGGTGGGTTGTCACTCCTATCCAGAGAAAAAGACTTACTGAAACCTCACAAAAAAAAAAAATCACAACATTGACCTTTGCTCATGGTATAAAATGTAATTCATTATAACACATTTACTTAAGGGAAAAAATTTCAGGTTTTGTATTTATTTAAGCCGGATGTACTTACACCAGATAGTTTAGTTGGTACCTTTTAGAAAAATATGTTATTTGCACTGAGGGAAACTATCCTGATTTGCATTTGTAAAGCTCAGAGCATTGTCATTTGCATGTGAAATCCTCCCCCAAACTTAGGAGCAGGGGGGTCACCTCCAACATGCTCAAGGAAGAAGAGGACCAAATTTATCAAATGAAATCCACGCAACACTAGTTGACCATGTCGTGAATCACAGATTGACGGTCAGGGAGGCTGGACTAAAAGTTCAGTCGAATCTTTGCAGATATACAGTCGCATCTGTCATTGTAACATGTACTGGATATGGAATTGTCTGTTGGTCTGATATTTGCTGAGCTTACAGTGTTATGCACACATACTGTAGTAGTGTAGTGGACACATGTGATAAGACAGAATTCACCAAAGTTTGTTACTGTTACGCCCCCTGGTGGCTCGGAGTGGGGCATAGCATAAATGCGACAGGTATGGAGAAGTGAGGGTGCAATCACACAAACCATTACACGATAAAAGGCAAAGAAAGTATTTATTTAAACAAAGCAACACAGGGATCAACAAGGACTCTAAGTGGCACCAAAGAAAAGAACACAACCCCCCCCTTTTAGAGGTGCTTAGCACCCAAAAGTACAGCGGGTGGTGCTCACTCTTACCTGGGGTATTAACAAGAAGTCAACCTACGTGTGTGTTATATGTAGACCCCGGAGTATCTTACCTGTCCTCGTTGTCCCAGTGCGCACAACAAACAAACATTCACAAAGACAAAACCAAAAGTAGGCGGCAGCTAACAACTCAATTAATAAAGACAAAATGAAATCAAGGCACCAGCAAATATCTACACTAAACCAAACAAACTCCAACAGAGCTCTGGCACAGCTCCCTCCAAAAAGCCTCCTCTCTCACTAACAAAAAACAAAGGACTATTTAAAGGGGAAGGGTTGATTGTAGATGGGGACCAGGTGTGGTGATTTTCGTTATTGGAACCAGGTGAGATGATCGGCCATGATGCTTCTTCGTCTGGCCACTTCAGACGCGTCCTGCCCGAGAGCTCCCCCTTCAGGTCCCTGCAGGCATCACCACTCAGATAGGAGGAGACAAAAAAAACACAAAACAGAACAGAATACATATACACATACAGAACACAGAACACGGTTCGTAACAGTTACATTGGTAAAATGAAAACTGGGACATGTTTTGTTGTTATTCTTCATGTTGAAATGTTGACTGATTTGGGTATATGGAGCGAAATATATTATATTTTCATCAGTCTGCAACATTTGTCTTGTGTTGTTGCTAAAGGTTAGCAGCAGCAGCGTGTAACTGGCTCAAACTCGAATTAAATCATGTGAAACATGTGTGTTTCATATTGTAAAAAAATATGTGTATAGTGTTTAATTTTGCAAAGGATATGAGGTGTTCTGCTAATTGTGTGTAATGGTTTAAAAAAACAGCCCTGTTTTCAAACTTGTGCTTAAGCAAGATTTTGTGATGTGTCCAGAGTCTATACTATTATTTGTCTATGACATTGAGTGTAATTCTCTTTTCCTGCTTTAGTACTTGTCGTCAAGACAATAATGACGGTGTGGGTCTTTACTTTACTATAATGAATTAAAGGTATGGCATAATGATGTGTTTTATTTTTGTTAATGTTTTTAAACATTTTGATAACCTTGTTTAATACTTGTGTGACCTAATACGACATGTCTATTTCATAGGGCTGCCTTCGGGCTGGATATTCATGGTTACTGTTTTTTCCCCACATTAAGATTTCCTTTAGATCAGGGGTTCTCAAACTATTGCAAGTTGGGCCCCCCTAAAGCTGGTCAGGGGTAGTCAGGGGTAGTCAGGGGTAGTCGGGGCACCCCCCACCTCCCCCCAGCCGCCCGACACTGACTCCCTCAACTATACCACCATATATGGATAGATAGATAGATAGACCATGGCGGCGCAGCGACCACTCACGCTTCCGAAAATGCGGTGTTTTGTGTTTGTCCGAAAGTTTGTCGTGTTCGTCTTGTCTGTGTGCGTCGTATTACAAGTACAGTGAACAGGCTCTGTAAGACATCTGCAAGAGCAAGATTAACAACGTGTTGGATAGGTGAGAGCGGGGTAATGTGGGACATTTTTTACATTTGCTCCCCTCTAGGCGAGCTTAAATGATATATCAGTAAAATGTACACATTTCCCATTGATTCAGGATGTTTTCTAGCAATGGAAATGATCAGAATGTCTTCAGGACAAAGGGCAGTGAAAATATGATTGTTTTTAAAAAAGTGGTCTTGTGTCTCACTTTACCCGGCTACAGGTCCATTTTTTCCACTTTAAAACTACCATAACAACACATGTTGTAATAGTTAAATCCTGACAGCTAGATTGACAACCACACATTCCAAAACTAATATCGGACTAGTAACAGAATCATGGGGATTGGTCAATTAAGCACAATACCTTCATGCAAGTGCAGGAAGGTATTACTAAGGAAGGAGTGAGTCTTTAAAAAGACTGTTTATTAAGCAATGAATATCTGAACAATAGAGGAATGAGCGGCCGTTTCTTTTCTTCTTCTTTTTTTTTCTCCCTCTGTGACATCGCGCCCCCCTGGAGAGTGTTCACGCCCCCCACTTTGAGAACCACTGATTTAGATTATTTGGCCTTGTTTATAATTAGATTCATTTCTGATTAATATGTTTTATTTTATTTAGATTGTTCAACGGGCCATGTGCATTATGGTTGATGGGTACAGTGCAATTCTGGTGTAATGGCTTGAATATTGGTGATTTATTGGCTTCGTAAACTAGAGACACTCTTCTGTTACTTCATGGTATAATATCGCTTGCAGTGATAATCCGCTGGCGCAATCACACCAGTGTAAGGGTTCTCAAAGTGTGTCTGTGCACGTTTTACACTTGATGATTTAGCTTTGTTAATTTAGGTATTCAGCCTTTAACTTTAACTCTATTTAATCTGTTATTTATATCAAGTACATGCCAGTCAGGCACGTGCACAGATAGACCCCTAGTGGTTCTCAAGCACTGGCCATTTTGCCCTGGATGAGAAAAGTGCCCTTCTGCTGGAGCCCAGTTTTTTCTTCATTCATCAATATTTAAGAATAATAATTACTCTCTCTGTCATCAATTCCACCCAAATGTGTTTGTTTATATCTGACAGGCATTTATTTTAGTTGTTGTGAGAATTTCGCCCCGACATGCTCCGCGGCGCTCACAAGCTCCTCCTCCTCCTCCTCAAACGGCCGCAGACACTTCTTCTCTGACCCGCAGCATTAGACAAACAGGTAATGACGCTGTTTGTGCAATCCTCTGACGTTGTTTAGTGGTAAATGAACCACAACATTAGCGCCTATGAAAACATTACGTCGCACCTGGTCCGACGTTTCCTAAAAGATAAACAAACAAAAAACTCACGAAATCTATGATTTCAAAGCCTTGTCCAGCTGTTTACTGACGTTTGTAATGTTTAATGAATAGAGAGAGGGAGTAGGATACAGACAGACAGACAGACAGGCAGACAGACCATTTAAAGGCACTTTTATTGTTCTACAAATTAGACAAGTTCACTAGTTTTGTTTCATTTAAAATCGTAATTATTGAATGGAAAGGTAGGTCTTAAGTTGAGCTACATGACAGTCTGGTGAGGTAAATTGTGGTATATTATAAGTGTAATGCTGTATATGCTTCAAATCTGTCAGAAAACAGTAAAAATAGTGTGTACTGTGTTGTCAGCTTCATAGAGATTATGTAAGTCACTCTTGATTATTATGCACGCCATTGATTTCTCTCATTTACAAAATTTGCAGCATAATGCCAAGAAAAGAGAGACTCCAAAAGCAGAAGGACAGGGAACTGCAGAAAGCAGCTCAGGGTAGTAGCTCTCTTTTATCTTGGATCAGGCCATCAACTTGTAAAACAGATGAGGGAGAATCCGTAACCCTACCTGGTCCAGGGGAGTCATCATTTATTTATTCAGTATTATTCTTTTTAATTTCATAAATAATTTTGGTGATGGGTGCCCTTTTTTTTGGTTTGAGCACCTGCCTCCCAAAATGTCTGTGCACATGCCTGATGTGAGTATTCCATACTTTGCACATGATCCTGTGCTGTTTTATCAGTATTTCTTAAATCATGCGTCAGAATTGAATAAATTGTCTATTATTGAAATCATCAGCCCCCCGTCCTGTTTATTCTGGATATACGGTGGGTACTGAAAGTATTCAGACCCCTTTAAAGGTTTCACTCTTTGTTTCATTGCAGCCATTTGCTCAAATCAAAATGTTAATTTTATTTCCCATTCATGTACAGTCAGCACCCCATCTTGACAGAAAAAAACAGAAATGTAAACATTATTGCAAATTTATTAATTATTTAGACCCTTTGCTGTGACACTCATATTTAACTCACATGCTGTCCATTTCATCTGATCCTCCTTGAGATGGTTCTACTCCTTCATTGGAGTACAGCTGTGTTTAATTAAACTGATTTGGACTTGATTAGGAAAGGCACACACCTGTCTATATAAGACCTTACAGCTCAGAGTGCATGTCAGAGAATCATGAGGTTGAAGGAACTGCCCAAGGAACTCAGAGACAGAATTGTGGCAAGGCACAGATCTGGCCAAGGTTACAAAAGAATTTCTGCCGCACTCAAGGTTCCAAAGAGCACAGTGGTCTCCATAATCCTTAAATGGAAGAAGTTTGGGACGACCAGAACCATTCCTAGACCTGGCCGTCCAGCCAAACTGAGCAATCGTGGGAGAAGAGCCTTGGTGAGAGAGGTAAAGAAGAACCAAAAGATCACTGTGGCTGAGCTCCAGAGATGCAGTAGGGAGATGGGAGAAGGTTCCACAAAGTCAACAGACACTGCAGCCCTCCACCAGTCGGGGCTTTATGGCAGAGTGGCCCGACGGAAGCCTCTCCTCAGTGCAAGTCATATGAAAGCCTGCATAGAGTTTTCCAAATAACACATGAAGGACTCCCAGACTATGAGAATTATGATTCTCTGGACTGATAAGACCAAGATTGAAAAAAGAGAAACCAGGCACTGCTCATCAGCTGCCCAATACAATCTCAACAGTTAAACATGGTGGTGGCATTATGCTATGGGGGTGTTTTTCAGCTGCAGGGACAGGACGACTGGTTGCAATTGAAGGAAAGATGAATGCGGCCAAGCACAGAGATATCCTGGAAGAAAACCTCTTCCAGAGTGCTCTGGACCTCAGACTGGGCCGAAGGTTCACCTTCCAACAAGACAATGACCCTAAGCACATAGCTAAAATAACAAAGGAGTGGCTTCGGAACAACTCTGTGACCATTCTTGACTAGCCCAGCCAGAACCCTGACCTAAACCCAATTGAGCAGCTCTTGAAAGACCTGAAAATGGCTGTCCACCAACGTTTACCATCAAAACTGACGAAACTGGAGAGGATCTGCAAGGAAGAATGGCAGAGGATCCCCAAATCCAGGTGTGAAAAACTTGTTGCTTCATTCCCAAGAAGACTCATGGCTGTACTAGCTCAAAAGGGTGCTTCTACTCAATACTGAGTGTACATTAATGAGAAATAAAATTTACGTTTGTGATTTGAGCAAATGGCTCCAATGAAACAGTGAAAAATTTAAAGGGGTCTGAATACTTTCCGTACCCACTGTATGTGGTGCACCCGATTGGCATATAAATATTACCCCAAACTTTTGACCACTACACATGCTATAGCTGTCAGTAAGTGATTATTGGAAAAAATTGAAAAGAATGGGAACTATGTAGTACTGAATAGGGATGGGCATAATTAATCAACGATCGATTTGTTGATCATAAAACATTTCGTCAATTACTTTTTCATAGAGAAATTAGCTAATTACACATTTGACTACGGGGGGCAGTGTCTGAAAAAAACACCACAGGTCAACTCAGTTACTTGCGACTGGCTGCGGGTTACCGTGTATTTCCATTTCCAAAGTAAACATTAAGAGGTCATGGCGAAGTGTAGAGTGGTACCATTTTGAGTTAAAAAATGACTTGGTTCAGTGCCAATACTGCAAAGCTATCCCCGAGACTGGGGTAGACGAGGAGCCTGCGAGGGGAGCGCAAACATCGGAGCCGCGGCCAGGCTAGCCAAGCTAGCACGGAGCTACCTGTGTATCACGGGGAGGTCACCAGGCTGCGTTCGCGTCTGACTTCGGGGAATGTTAACATGCTCATCTTTCTCAACAAAAACCCGTAGGCTGGTGCTGAGGTTGAATGTGAATTACTGGTTATTTTTATGAAGCTTTCTCTACTCGGTGACTTGTTTGATAGTTTTGAGTTACATCTGTCAGACCTAAGTATTATATATTTGTGGTTAACTTATTGTTTAACATGATTGTTTTTTATATTATTATCATTATTATTTTATTTTGGAGAAAGAAAACTAAAACGAGGGTCAGTTGTGTTTAGTAGCACCGGCTTCTAGCTGTCGGCTCCGCTGCTTAAGATTAAGGCAGCACACATTTTGTTAATCTTGTAATAAAGATCTCAATGAGGAAACATGCTTTGTTTTTTTCACTGCATTTTAATATAGCCTATAAATAGTGAATTTTGAACTTGAAAATATTAATGATTAATCGAAAATTCGTCATTAATTCTCCCGACGATTGATGAAGACACTTTAATCGAACGCCCATCCCTAGTACTGAATTGTGAAGTTTGACTCTTTTACAGCATTCATTGGTTCAGATTTTTAGGGGAGTCTGAGAGAGTAACCGCACAAGGAATATATACATTTTATTGGTTTTCCATGACGAAGTGCGGCCCTCATTAGCACAGCCCGCTCCCCAAATTATTTCTTATCGATAACTGCGAGGGGAAGAGCGTCTTCCAAGACCTCTGCCAGTTGGCTGCTTCCTCTAATCTTTGATTGAGAAAAGTAAGAGAAGCCACAGCTGGTAAAGCAGTGCCACGTCCTCGACTCATGAATCATATATGTGAGCTGAAATTGAAATATAATGAGAGTCCTGCTCAACTTGAAATCCTGTTTGTGTTATGTAACTTGACCAATGGCCAATGAGTGGAAGAAATAGTCCAGAGAGTCTACTTATAGAAAGAGGCTGCAAATGGACACACACACACACACACACACACACACACACAGGGTTGTCGGGGATGAGTAATCCCTCCACCTTCTTGCACTCCGTCACAAACGTCCACTATTTCCTACCTTTGTGCACTGTACACTGCTGCACAAAACTGCACACACACACATTTGCAAAGGCTACTAGGGGTCTCTACCTGCTCTCAACTTCAGCAATGATTGATAGAGCCTTCACTGCAACACACTGGCTTTTAGTCATACTGATTGCCCTGCCTTTGTGCACCTAAATATGCGTGTACATGCATGTGTTTGTTCGCTGTGACTTTTTTTGACCACAACGTGTAGGGAGCTTTATTGATGTCTGTTTTGAAAAATGTGTGTATGTGTGTGTGTGTGTGTGTGTGTGCGCGCGCATTTTTAAGAGCGAGAGAGAGATTCTCGATACTAAAGACAAATTGGATGGTTAGTCTTGCAGTACTTAAGGTTGGAGGTCTCAAACACGCACATACACAAACAAACATATGTGTGTGTGCCTGCAGTTCATGGCTGCAAAATTACAATTTTGCAATGTCAGACTTGAATGAGTATCAGAGCCACTCAACTTATGGCTGCATGATAATACTGAGAGAGACAGAGGGGAAAGAATAGTTATGAGAGAGAAAAAGAGAGCGGGAGGCAAAGGAAACAAGCTACAGGAAGAATGATTTCTAATTTTCGGTTTCTTTCTGTGTTCCTTTATTTATAGCTGTAACGGCCAAAACAATGGAAGTAACCAGCCAAAATTATACAATAATCAAATTATCTTTTGATTAGTTCACACCAAAGCCCCTTAATTAGTACTTAACCAATTGTCTTTATTAATTTATGTTGTATTTTTATGTAGTTAATTTGATCATAGCATACTGAAATCTTGATCTACCTCCCCAAAAGAGAGTTACTGAGTTACTTTTTGTAGTAATTTGTAGTAGTTACTTTTGGTTAGTAATATGTGCAGTATGTCTTCATTGTCTCAACAATATGTGTCCATTATCAACTACTTATTGATGTAATATTCTCTGCCGCTGTGCTTTTCTCTGTGCCATTTCACTTTCATTCAGTTTCTGTCCGTATCGACCTTCTGTATTCTCCTCATTCCCTTTCTTCTGTCCTCTCTCTCTCTCTCTCTCTGGAGTGTGGTGGAGTGTGTGTGAGCTGAGAGTTAGTGTTTGTGGTGTTGCGGTGTACACGGAGGAGATGTTAGGTGGTGTGTGTGTGAGTGTTTGCAGTCCGCCGTGGGCCAGGGTGCTAAACGCCATGGACCTCACCAGGTTACCCCCGTTCATTAGAGACGAGACTGTCAGGGTTTTTGGACTACTATACCCCTTATGACCATGGGGGATCCTCAGTGTTCCTGTTTTTCCTGTCACATGTCTGTTGGCTTGATTGTTTCATTTAGTTCACCTGTGCCTGTTTTGAACTTTTTTTTGTTCTTGAGATCCTTTTGTTACCCATTTTTTCGGACATCCTTAGTTGACACTGTTACATTGCCCAGACTGTGTTTTTAGTTTTCTGGAGGTTTTTTGAGTTGCTGTTCTAACCTTGTGGAACCTGCCTGTCTCAAGTAAAGACACCTTTTTTAATTCCATCCAAGCAAGTTACTCTCTCTGTCTCTGCATCTGAGTCATCACCCCTTTGTAGCTCAGCGGTAGGCAATCCGCCTACTACACAGGAGACCCAGGCTCGTATGGTAAGCTAGTGTCTCAGGTAAAGAAAGTGTCCTCAGGATGAAGGTCCCCTCTGTTCTAACACGTGGTGTCCCTCAGAAGGCATCTGTTTATGATTCTGAACAACAAGACTGAGGACCTGAACCTGATGTTCAAACTCAGAGTGGAGTTTTTTTTAACGTCAAACAATACGAAGTGTTTCAGCTGTGGGAAGGAAGGACACCAGGCTAAAGTGTGTCCACAGAGAAGTAAGACAGCTGACACTCAAGAACAACAGGAGGGGGGGGGGGGGGGGGGGTCAGCAGGAGAGTCAGGTGAGTGATGAGGGACAGGAGGGGAACACTGCTGACAGTGAATCCTCCGACTTCAGGGCAGGAAGCCAGAAGAACTCAAGAAGTTACAGTACGGGGAAGATGAAAGTGTTTCTCCAGAAAACAAAGAACATGACGGGATTAAAAGTAGAAGATCGTTTTTCTGATAAAGAACAGTTTTCGAACTCTGCCCGTCGTCACATGAGCAGCAAGGGCAGAGGAGTTTCACTGACCAGGAGATATATAGACAAAAAAAGAAAAAATTTCAAATAATTAGACAACAGTAAATCATCTTCTCCAGGAGCTTCGCACCAGAGTCTTTAGAAGTGGAGGAGATGGTGGAGGGCAGACTACTGGTGGTGAGGGCAAAGGTCGAGCAGTTTTATTTTGTTTTTATGAATGTTTATATTCCGGTCTCAAGACCCGACAGTTTGTTTTTAAAGGTTTTAGACACGGTTTTAAGCAAAGTTAAAGAAGATGATTTTTTTAGTTTTAGGAGGAGATTTTAATTGTACAGAAGATAATGTTTTAGACAGGAACCATCCGGAGCCCCACAGAGCATCACAGAGTGCACTGAGAGGCAGCTGCTGCAGGCCCATGATCTGTGTGATGTGTGGAGAAGAATGAATGACAATAAAAGACATTACACCTGGACTCATTGCCGAGGGAATCTCATTTCCATGGCGAGAGTAGACCTTTTTATGGTCAAATCTTTATGAAGGCAAAGGGCATCGATGGCATTCCTGTAGAGTTTTTTAAAGAGTTCTGGAAAGAGATGGGGACAAAGATCTTTTAACTGTTATATAGACTTTGTGCTGCCCATAAGCTGCGGGAGGGCGGTAATAACTCTCTTGCCAAAAAAGGAGATCAAAAACTGGCCTCCTGTGTCGCTGTTATGCACGGATTACTAGATCCTGTCCAAAGCACTGGCAAACCATCTAAGGGAGGTGCCCCAGTGTGTACTGTTTTTACCAAAGGAGGAAGGGGGGCAAGGGCTGGTACACATTCAAAGTAGGATATCTACTTTTAGATTACAGTTTATACAGAAGTATTTCGTAGGTCCACAGGATGTTTGTGGTATTGGGGGATGGTCAGTGTCGGCTACAGGAGGGTTGCCGTCCCTGCAACACCCTTCCCCGGTGCGGGAGTGACATACAGAATCCTGGTAAGAATTCAGGGGGGTGTACACCAGGCTATGGTGGACCCGAGCTGCATGCAGTCCATGATTCACCAGAACCTGGTTCGCCCCTTGGCTTTGGTGGAGGCTTGTTGGGTAAATATTAAGTGTGTGCATGGGGATATTCACAGATACCCGATGGTGACACCAGGGGAAAAATAATAGAACAAAGGTTGCGTTTAGCTCCCACCTGACGCACCACCTAATCCTGGGGACTGATTGGCCGAGGTTTCATTCTGTAGTCGGACAATGTGTGGGGGTGCGCTCATGACAGACATATGATGTGTGCGCTGCGCTCAGAGGTGACACCACATTGTCATCGGGAAATGGTTATCAGGGCAGCTCATTTTAACCCAATGGCTGGTCACCTGGGGTATGATACAACACTAAGCCGGAAAATGACTCGATTCTATTGGTGGCCTTGCATGCGCGGGGAGGTGCGCCACTGGTGCGCGTCTTGCCGTGAATGTCAACTGGTGAACCAACCAGCCATTCCGAGAGCACCAATGCGCCCGCTACCATTAATGGAGGTTCCATTTGAACGCATTGGTATGGATCTCATCGGTCCATTTCACCGGACTGCACGTTGGTATCGCTTTGTGTTGGTCCTGGTGGATTATGCAACGTGATATCCAGAGGCAGTGCTGCTGTGCACCATGTCTGCAAAGAGTGTTGCGCAGGCCCTGTTTCAGGTCATCTCACGAGTCAGGATCCCAAAAGAGATCCTGACTGACAAAGGCACCTTGTTTATGTCCGGAACACTAAGGGAACTCTACAGATTACTGGGAGTTAAATCTATTCGGACCAGCGTGTACCACCCACAGACTGATGTGCTGGTCGAGCGGTTGAATTTAAAATCCATGATCCGTAAGTTCATTCATGAAGACGAGCTCAATTGGACTAAGTAGCTTGATCCTCTGTTGTTTGCAGTGCGGGAGGTGCCCCAGGCCTCAACAGGATTCTCTCCCTTTGAACTGTTATTTTTTTAATTATAGAACGACAATAAAAAAAACTGTTGAAATTTAACTGCTATTTTTACCTGTTACAAAAACGGAAAACACCAAACTTTTATGAAGAGGAGAACAAAATTCACTTCACTTGTTTTTTATGTTGATGTTCTGTTTTAATGTTGTTTCTATCTTGCATGCTTTTATCTTTTATCCTGTATTATCTTATTGTAAGGTGACCTTGGGTGACTTGAAAGGCGCCTCCAAATAAAATGTATTATTATTATTATTATTATTATTATTAAAATACATGTGTAGGCTTACTTTGAAATAAATGAAACACAGAACTATGTTTTTTTTTGCTCATCTCCAGCCTGGTACTTTTCAGCAGATGCTTTGTGCTTGCTCTGGAAATGTCTTAAAAATTACATTTTTGTTTGTTTGCTACTTCCTCGCCACATATCAAGCATACAGGTAAGCCAACATCGTTGGCAGTGAAACAAATTAATCTGAATTAAACTCTCTATTTTCCTCCCAGCCTTTTCTTTTTTGGGATTTATTCATGGTTAGTTTACCGAGGACGGGGGTCGGAAACTCTAGATTAGCGACCTGCAAGGAAGAGCGCCGGAACGCAATAGAGTGTGACACATATTTTAGTTGACGAAATATTAAAACAAAACTTGAGAGCAGGTCAATCTGGAGGCGGACACGGAAACTGAAGCTCGCTACAAACCAATAGTAGGGCAGATAACAGCAATTTTTCACTGAAATTGTGCAAAATGTGATACAAACACCAAATTTGGCATGGTTCCCAAGGGTCTACTTAGAATATCTGCCTGACGTGCCATTCAAAAATCCAAGATGGCGACCATTTTTCAAGATGGACGCCAAATGCGTCTGTCGAAAATGGTTTCGCTCATAGAAATGCAAGTACTTGATGGATTTCAATGATCCTGGTGTCGATTTCTGTTTTCTTGCATGCTGTTTCTAATTTTTCTACTTTCAAAAAACACAAGTGAATAACTTTTTGGCTATTTAGATTTGTCTTTTTCTGCATTTTCGCTTACCTGATGAGCGTTTTGCTATTTTTTACTATGTGCATGATGGTAATTTCTAAATGTATGGAACAGTATTAGTAGAGGTAGTAGGGATACCTTTGTTTCATCAGTCAGCCACATTCTCCGGATGGACTCCTGGCACTGGTCTTCACTACTTACCAACTCTCATCTATGGCTCCAAGAAGCTGCTAGTGCACAGCACGGCACAGCTCTGTGTTTGAGGGAGTATGCCATGCTCCAGATGCAAAGTGCATGAAGTCAAGAAACCAGACCTAATTGATCCATGAATCCATCTTTCTAAAGGAGTTAGATTGAAAAAAGGCAGCTTTTGCTCTGATCAAGAAGCTGCGGCGCTGATCTCTGAGCAGCTGAGACCAGAGAACCTCAGTGTTTTCACTGTTTCCACTGTTAAGAAGCAGCCGGTCAGTCACTGAGCTTCATGTGACGAGCTCTGATCTCACTTTGTCTCTGAGCGAGTGAGGGGGGTGGGGGCGGAGCCCCGGGCCTGTGGGTGCTATCTTGGAGTGCGAGCACACACGCTCCCGGTGTTTCATGACAGCCTTATACGATGATGATGATTTAAAAAATGAACATGAACGTGACGTTGACTCACGTTCATCATATGAAAACTGATTTGTTAAGTTCACTGTTCACAAAAAATATGCGCAACATGCAATGTACAGGGAGCCATGACAGAGGGGCTGAAGGAGCCACAGGTTGCCGACCCTTGCCCTCGGATGACTGTACCTTCACGACCCTGTCGGCTTCCTGAACATAAAAGAAAAGTTATTTCTAAATGTATGGAACAGTATTAGTAGAGGTAGTAGGGATACCTTTGTTTCATCAGTCAGCCACATTCTCCGGATGGACTCCTGGCACTGGTCTTCACTACTTACCAACTCTCATCTATGGCTCCAAGAAGCTGCTAGTGCACAGCACGGCACAGCTCTGTGTTTGAGGGAGTATGCCATGCTCCAGATGCAAAGTGCATGAAGTCAAGAAACCAGACCTAATTGATCCATGAATCCATCTTTCTAAAGGAGTTAGATTGAAAAAAGGCAGCTTTTGCTCTGATCAAGAAGCTGCGGCGCTGATCTCTGAGCAGCTGAGACCAGAGAACCTCAGTGTTTTCACTGTTTCCACTGTTAAGAAGCAGCCGGTCAGTCACTGAGCTTCATGTGACGAGCTCTGATCTCACTTTGTCTCTGAGCGAGTGAGGGGGGTGGGGGCGGAGCCCCGGGCCTGTGGGTGCTATCTTGGAGTGCGAGCACACACGCTCCCGGTGTTTCATGACAGCCTTATACGATGATGATGATTTAAAAAATGAACATGAACGTGACGTTGACTCACGTTCATCATATGAAAACTGATTTGTTAAGTTCACTGTTCACAAAAAATATGCGCAACATGCAATGTACAGGGAGCCATGACAGAGGGGCTGAAGGAGCCACAGGTTGCCGACCCTTGCCCTCGGATGACTGTACCTTCACGACCCTGTCGGCTTCCTGAACATAAAAGAAAAGTTATTTCTAAATGTATGGAACAGTATTAGTAGAGGTAGTAGGGATACCTTTGTTTCATCAGTCAGCCACATTCTCCGGATGGACTCCTGGCACTGGTCTTCACTACTTACCAACTCTCATCTATGGCTCCAAGAAGCTGCTAGTGCACAGCACGGCACAGCTCTGTGTTTGAGGGAGTATGCCATGCTCCAGATGCAAAGTGCATGAAGTCAAGAAACCAGACCTAATTGATCCATGAATCCATCTTTCTAAAGGAGTTAGATTGAAAAAAGGCAGCTTTTGCTCTGATCAAGAAGCTGCGGCGCTGATCTCTGAGCAGCTGAGACCAGAGAACCTCAGTGTTTTCACTGTTTCCACTGTTAAGAAGCAGCCGGTCAGTCACTGAGCTTCATGTGACGAGCTCTGATCTCACTTTGTCTCTGAGCGAGTGAGGGGGGTGGGGGCGGAGCCCCGGGCCTGTGGGTGCTATCTTGGAGTGCGAGCACACACGCTCCCGGTGTTTCATGACAGCCTTATACGATGATGATGATTTAAAAAATGAACATGAACGTGACGTTGACTCACGTTCATCATATGAAAACTGATTTGTTAAGTTCACTGTTCACAAAAAATATGCGCAACATGCAATGTACAGGGAGCCATGACAGAGGGGCTGAAGGAGCCACAGGTTGCCGACCCTTGCCCTCGGATGACTGTACCTTCACGACCCTGTCGGCTTCCTGAACATAAAAGAAAAGTTGTTCAGGAAGATAGCCAGCTTTGCTTGAAATGGGGGTAATAGAAGAGCATATCCAATGCCCCTAGTCGACGACCTCATGGATCGGCTAGGCACTGCACGTTTTTTTACCACGCTGAAAGTGACCAAGAGCTACTGGCAAATTATCCTGTCTTCAGAGTCCAAGGAGAAAATGTCCTTTTCGACTCCATACGAGTTGTACCAATTCGTCACACTTCCGTTGGGTTGTTTGGGGCTCCGGCCACTTTTCAACGCCTCATGGAGGGGGTACTGCGCACACATGCTGCGTATGCAGCCCGCTACCTGGACGATGTCATCATTCACAGTGAGGGCTGGGCGGAGCACGTGCAGCTGATGGCTGGAGTACCTGAGGCCGGACGAACTCACGGCCAACCAGAGGAAGTGTGCAGTTGAACGGAGGGAGGCTGGGTATCTTGAGTACCAATTGGGCGGCGGGCAGTTGCGCCCTCGGGTTGATAAAACGGCAGCTAGCCGTGATGGGTTTGGGAGAGGTCGGGTGTGACTCGGTCAAGTCGGCCTCCCGGACAAGGTGAAGGTTTTTGTGTCATCAGAGACGATGAAGTGTTTTTAGTGCAGGGAGGAGGGGCACCTGGCATGCTCCTGCCCAGGGAAGGTTGGAGCACAGCGGCCGGCTGCGGCTGTTGGCGGGGCCCCCTCCTACAGAGCCTCCCACTATTCTGTAGGAGGGGGGGGGGGACCAGAGACACTTGAGCAGTTTAGATGTAGCAAGAGTTCAGGTTTAATGAACGACCAGGTGTTAAAACTAAGCAGACAGTCAACGATGGAAAACAAATCCAATAGGGAGCAGGCAAAATCTTGCTGAGTGTACAGACAACACCAGTGAGTGGACTATTTATGACATCAGCATTTTATTGCTTATATAATTACGTTCACATGATTGGTGTTTTCATTTCTTAAGCTGCTTTTTCACTTCCTTCACTGTGGTAATGGAAAGTACAGTATTGTGGTACAATGTGTAGTTCTCTAACAAATTGTTACCGTTTGGGTGCCAACCTCATGTTGCACAGTTTCTATCACTTATGCAGCCAAGCTGAAAGGATAAGCTTCTCAATCCCCTCTGCCTTCTGAAAGACACACACATAAACACACTCACACACACACATGCCTGATCTTCTTTTGTTGTCTACTTGCAAAACCTCATGCTGAGAAGCATCTTAGCAGAGGATCTGCTCCAGGTAGTCAACGACAGTTTACGTAATGGAAGGCTATCTCTGAGCTGCAGGAGGGCCGTCATCACCCTACTGCCGAAGAAGGGAGACCTACAAGAGTTAAATAACTGGAGGCCGGTCTCTCTGTTGTGCAAGGATTACAAAATCCTGTCCAAAGCTCTGGTCCTCAGATTTAAGGGAGGTAACGGCGTCATCAATCCTGACTAGACTTAAGTGACAATGTCACTTTGATTCGAGATGTTTTGGACCTCTCCAGTTCATTGGCAATAGAGACTGGTCTTATTTCCACAGACCAGGAAAAGGCTTTTGACCAGGTTGAACACCAGTACTTATGGCAGACTCTGGCTGCTTTAGGGTTCAACCCAGGCTTTATGGCCATGATCCGGGTTTTCTATACAGACATTGTGAGTGTTCTTAAAATAAATGGTGGGCTGAGTGCTCCTTTTAACATTAAGAGAGGGGTGAGGCAGGGTTGCTCTCTCTCTGGTATGTTGTACTATGTGGCCATCGAGCCTCTGCTCCATAAGCTAAGGAAGGTATTAAAAGGTGTGTGTTTCCCCCAGTGCAGTATATCGTTTAAATTATCTGTGTATGCAGATGATCTTATTATACTTGTGAATACACAAAAATACATCTACATTTTATCTGATACTGTAAATGACTTTGGTTTTATCTCTTCTGCAAAGGTGAACTTGGGGAAGAGCGAGGCTCTGATGGTTGGAGAGAAGCTGGGGGATCGGCTCAGGCTGTCTAGAGAATAAAGGAGGACTCCAATACCTCAGAGTCTTCCTAGGAGATTACATTACATGTCATTTAGCTGACGCTTTTGTCCAAAGCGACTTACATTTTTAGTACACTCAACATTTATGAGGGGCCATTTAGGGGTTCAGCAGATGGGAAAGAGTGGGATTCGAACTGGCAACCTTCTTGCTGCAGAACACCCGCTATATCCCCTAGGCCACACCGCCCCCACATGAGACCCACATCAGGAAAAATTGGGACAATGTCCTAAAAAAAGTCAAAGGTAGATTAAAAAAAGGTAGTGGCGGTTGCCCAAAATGTCGTACAGAGGCCGGACATTAATTGTAAACAACCTGGTCTCATCTACCCTGTGGCACCGGCTGGCCTGTGTCGATCCTCCACCTTCTCTCCTGGTAGAGGTACAATGGGTTTTAATAGATTTCTTTTGGGGCAGGATGCACTGGGTCCCACAGAGTATCCTTTTCCCTCCTAAGGAGGAGGGGGGACAGGGCCTGGTCCATCTGGCCAGCAGGGGCGCTGCCTTCTGCCTTCAGTTCGTCCAGAGATTGCTGACCGGGCCAAGGGACGCTCTGTGGACGCACAATTAGATTCATCACACTGTCCTTCTTCTGCTCCATCCTTCCCTCACTCATCAGATGTTGCTCTATTTGTTACACAAACACATAAACAAGATGTGTCTGTGAAAAGCCCTTGTCTGTGAATTAAAACATGATCATGTGCTGGAGAAAGACTTGTATTAACTTTTCCCCACAGAGAAGACAATTAGCATAGCTGCTTAGTCAGTATTGACTGCTCATGTAATTGGATAACGTTAATGGTAATTCTTAAACTCTGATTCTCCCTCAATCCTCATGAGCATTGAAATAACTTGAAGACTCAAACAGACTCATCCTGAAGTGCAAGCCGTCTATACCAGTATTAGCAGATTAGAGTACTCACAACACACATGAGAAAGCCGTCCAACCAGTCCAGTCAGTGCATTTTTAGCTAGCCAATTATTTGGTGTTAAATGTTGTCAGGCTACAACCAGTTCTGCTGTGGTAGCTGAAGTAGCAAGAGAGAGTAAGGAGAAAGAAGGGACAGATATAGATGAGTAGGAGGATGAGGAAAACAGCACTGCTGTGAAGAACTAACAGGTGAGATTGACATCAAACTCAAATAGATCTTTATGAACAAATAAGTTATTTGTCACTAATAATTTTCAGTGTCTAAAACAAATTAGTCCTGAAAGAGTTTTCATGAACTGCACTGTATTGTAGTTGAGTATGAAAATCATAAACACACACTCCCTCGCAGTTGCCTTCATTCATACTTCACAGTATTGTATAAGTCATTTTTCATACAACACTTGAAACCTGCAGCTCTTGTTTATTAATTGTCATTGCTCAGTTTGGTCCCTTTTTTAATTTAGGATTGAGACATCCATTGACTGGAATCCTTCATCCAGTTCAAATATGTAATTGAAAGTCATGAACATAAGAACATATTTCTTATGGACAAAATTGAACAACTCAATACCTTGGCTACAATAAAAATAACTAAGACAATAAGAACAACAAATTGTATGCTAAAACCATTTCTCAGTAGAACTCTGCACATTTGGGAGAGACCCTTTCAAAACCAAATACAACATTTAGAATTATTAGTTGAGAACAAATCCATAACTTTCATTTGCTCGTCTCCAATTTCTATTCCATTTACTGATGGATATAGTATAATACTCTATTTGCCACTGAAGAAACCCAATTTCCCCACAATGATCTATTTGTTTATCAAATGTAATCACATATTCTGTCATTACTCAGAGTCTTGTCCTCGACTCTTTGTTGTGAGGTGCCTCCTCTAGCACACATTTTCTCTCATGCATGCACAACAAAGGCAGGCAATCAAAACTAATGTGAACCCCCTTAACTTCTATCTCCTTGTTCTCATTCTCCTCTCCTCTGTTGTCAGGCAGGAGAAGCTCTCCAAACTTTTTCATCAGAGCAAGGTTACCGCTCGGTGTTACATATGATAAGGAAACAGAACAAAACATGTAATCATAGGAGCATCTGGTGCAGTGAAGCACTGTCAATCCCTGTGGCACAAAGATTCATTTTGTGCATTTTAGTCATGACTAAGCTAATAATGATACATTAGTCTCATTTGTTTTACTTCCAGTAAAGATATTCACACTGTTGCACGTCACTGTCACATTGAATCACAAAGATGCTTGGAGAGACAGTTTCTCTTTTTTTACATCTTTACCTTGCTCCTTTGTGTTTCTGTCATTGATGTCATTGTAATAATATTGTTGAGATCTTAAATAAACCAATGATATTGTTTGTAGTGTCAAACCTATAGTATAATAATAACATCTATGCTGATGCAGGTGAATCGAAAACATTTGAAATTGAAAAACATGCTCTGCATTGTTCACGTATGAATCAAAAGCACACAGCTTCAGGCTGTCAGCAGTGGTCTGTATGCAACCCTGCCAGGATTATTTGTTATTAGAGGAGCAGTTCAGATCATTAACACCTCTGCTATACGCAGGTTCAATCAAGCGCATCGTCTTCAAAGAGGGGGGGTTGAAACATGAAATTATGTGAAAATACGTGTCAGAGTGCGCAAAATGGCAAACAAGAACCCAATAGCATGACACTTGAGCAGTTTAGATGTAGCAAGAGTTCAGGTTTAATGAACGAGCAGGGGTTAAAACCAAGCAGACAGTCAACGATGGAAAACAAATCCAATAGGGAGCAGGCAAAATCTTGCTGAGTGTACAGACAACACCAATGAGTGGACTATGACATCAGCATTGTATTGCTTATATAATTACGTTCACATGATTGGTGTTTTTTCATTTCTTAAGCTGCTTTTTCACTTCCTTCACTGTGGTAATGGAAAGCACAGTATTGTGGTATAATGTGTAGTTCTCTAACAGATTTTTACCATTTGGGTGCCAACCTCGTGTTGCACAGTTTCTATCACTTAAGCAGCCAAGCTGAAAGGATAAGCTTCTCAATCCCCTCTGCCTTCTGAAAGACACACACACAAACACACACACACATGCCTGATCTTCTTTTGTTGTCTACTTGCAAAACCTCACGCTGAGAAGCACATCATGTAAAATGCATGTGTCAGTGTGGACATGCCTTTGGTTATACATGAATATGTGCGGTTCATTCCTGCTCTGTGTGTCTGTTGTGCTGCTGCCTCCTGCCATGACTAAAGGGCACCTCAAAATCTGCAGCTAAGTTACAGCAAGCATAGTGTAATCAATGAGGTGACTTAGACCAAACCCTATTCCTGTTATGTCTACCCAGCTTTTATATTCTGTTTGTCATTTGAGATAGCTCTTAATTCAAAGCTGCTTTCAGGTTATATGTGAGAATGAAATAATTAGTTGGCCCCCGACTTTACGATGCCCCTCAAAGTGTATGCTCAACTTTTCAGTCGAAAATCATTCCTATTGTTGTAGCTTTTACAAGTCACCATATACTTTAACCATAGCCACCACATCATTAACTTACTTCACAAGTAACGATCACGCCTATACAATATGTGACTTAAAGGTTTGAATGAAAATAGATTTATTTGATTTGAGGAACAATGAATGGACATGAAGGGATCTGGGAGGACGCACTGGAGACTGGGCAGAGGGAGACTCTGTGTGGAGGTTTTGTCCAAGATATAATCCCACCCAAGCGTAGCCCTGCAAGAGGTATGAACCAAAACTAAATAAGAATGGATGAGGGAGTGAATGAAGGGAGGATTGATGAATGCGGGTGGAGATGAAGGAAGGAGAATAAATAGATTGGGAGGCGGATGAATAGATGTGGGAAGGGATGAGGAAAAAAGGATGTCTGGATGAGGGTAGGGATAAGGAACGAAGACGATGGGATGAGGGAAGGATGATGAAGGAAGGGATGAAGAGAGGATGAAAAATGGAGAGTAGGGATGAGGGAGGAGGATGAAAGTATGTTCGAGGGATGAGGGAAGGAGGATGAAGAGATGAAAATGGGGATGCCGGAAGGATAAAAGAAAGGGATGTTGGTCAGGATGAACAGAGAGGGGTGAGGTAGAGAGGAGAATGTATGAAGAGAAAGGGAAAGGGGGATCGTAGAATCAGACACAGAGCGTAATGTCTTGGCCCACTGATCATAATTCTAAATCATCAATCACAGATTTCAGTGTTTTGTAGACTTTTAAAAGGCCTTTGGTGCAGTTCCTGCTTGAATCAGTTCTTGCCTTTCATCTCAGCAAAGCAAGGTTAGATGGTAGATTGTACAGTATACTCAGCCTCTCAAGGATTGTGTGGGCTTTTTTTAAAGATTTTCAAAATGCCTATATTCACTGCAGCTTTTCAAAAAGGCTGATATATTTTTAGACTTTGTTTGCAAAGAAACCACAAGAGAAAGCTGGAAAGACTAGTTGAGATTATGTTAAATGAAGCTGTAACACTGTGTTCAAACATTATAATTGGGACATTTTATTAAACTTTTATTTCACACATGCATTGACGCAAGCAAACATTCCTGTCTATGAGTTGTATATTTAATCTGCCTCGCATTAACTCTGTCAGCATTAAAGATGTGGATTCAACATCCTCTTTTGTGTCTCAACATGATTCAACCATTTTCAAGGGATGTTTTGTACATCAGTGACATTTTATGTGTATGTTTGTGTTCTACCACAATGTTGTTGGCGACATAAAAAGTTACACTGAATTCCATGCAGAGCATTGGGTGTCTTTTTTGTAACATTTAATGGGTAAATGTGAGAATTTTTGTCACACTTATCTGTCACACAAGTTTCTATAGCTCAAATATTTTTGCCCTAGGGTGTGCCATGATTGCACCATGTTGCACATCCATGTTTGTACATTAGCAGAAAAAAAGACAAATCAAACTCATGTGTTTACATGAACTGAATGCTCCTGTACGTGCTCCTACATGCAATAAGCAATTTCGCTTCTAGGGGCCACGGAATCCTACATTCCATTTGAACTAAACAGGTCATACAAATGCAAAATAATGGTTTGTTCTGTCAGTTGGTACATTTAGTCGCAATTAGTGAGTTTAAATATTAAGTAAAAAACTTTAAACAGTTTCTAGAAGTAGTTGTGTATATATATATTAACCTTCATCAAACTTTAGCAGTGATTGTCCATATTATTTAATTGCTGTGGCACAAATTCACCATACCTGTTAATCTAGTTGTTATGATCTGTTTCTTGCTGACCCAAAGTGCAGAACACAAACAGAGCAGAAAGATGCTAGTAACAAAAAGGTTTATTCTTCAATAGCTCGAGCTGGGGTGGTGGTGGCAAGCAGCGGGGATCCAAAGGTCCTGGCAGGGTGAGGCCGGAGCAGTTTAAGGCGAACAAATGAATGGGGCGCAGATGGTTCTGTGGGAAAAAGGGAGAACGGGGTAAATAAGCAGCAAAACTCAAGAGAGGTGAAATCCCAAAGCCGAGATATGTTACCACAGTGGTGAACAGATCCTGCGACTACAGGGGAGATGAGCTGAGGTTCTGTAGACTGAGAGCTGGAGTTGATGAGGAGATCTAGCTCAGCTGCGCGGGTATTCAACAGGAGGCCCCGCCTCCTGTTTAAATCATCATCGTATCAGGCCCTCATGAAATAACAGGAGCGGGCGTGGGTGTGTGTGTGTGTGTGTGTGGCCAGCGCACCGGGGCTCCGACCCCGCCCACTCGCTCGGAGAGAGCCACAGTGAGCTCTGAGCAGGAAGATGGTCCGATCTAGAGACATGCCGTCTTCTCCTGTTAAACTGAATAAGCAGCGCTAACAAGCAAGCCCCTGTTTGTGAGGAAATATATTGTCCATAGTGAGCAGGGGTTTGAAACCTTTACTATCAGAAGAGACATTTTGCCCCCTCTTCTGAGCGAGTGGGCGGGGTCGGTGCCCCGAGACCCGAGACCGGTCAGACCGCTACACACACACACACACACACGCACACACAAACGCCCGCTCATGGTATTTCATGAGGGCCTGATATGATGATGATTACAAAAAGTAACGTGACGTTCAATCACGTTCATCCTTACGTTCACGTTAATAATATGAAAAGTGATTCGTTAAGTTCAGCGATCGCGAAACATGTGCACAACTATGTACAGTACAGCCACTGCAGAGGGGATGAAGAGCCGTGTGCCGAACCATGTGCGGAACCGAAATTGTATGGTGTATTGGACGTTTTAGTGTCTCCTGTGTCCATCCCTTTTACCTGTCCTCTGGAAACACTTCCATTGTGTTGTCGCCTCTATTTGCTGCACGTTCGTCTATTTGCTGCGCGTTCGTCTATTTGCAGCGCGTGTGTCTATTTGCTGCGCGTTTCTGTAAAGTGTTGTGTTGTGTTGTGAAATTGATGAAGATGTTTTCTTACTTTGCTTGTGTTTTGTCAACTTGCATGTGTTTTCTTAAGTTGCTGTTGTTGGGCCAGAGTCCAGAGGCTGAGCACCAGACACTGGAGCCGATGGTGGGACAAAGGGTTGTAAACTTTTGGCGGGAAAATATTCTCCAGCAGGCCTAAGAAGGTTGGAAAATGTCCTGAAGAGCCTTTAGGACCCCCGCTGAGTTCCAAGCCCCGCCCACTGAGGTCCAACTCTGACACTCAATTGGCTTAAAGCCAGCATCATCCTATGACCAGCACCTCAAGGAGGCAGGACCTCCCAGGTAGAATAAAACCACTAAGACATCAATAATCGCTGCTCTTTCTCCCTCCTGAGGACTTCGACCAGGGCCCTTCGGGGTCTCACAGATGTTCCAGCTCTAATGGGAGCAACATCCACAAACGTTTGTTTTATTTTCATTTTGTTTTATTTCTTTAATCAGTCAAAGTCTTACTTTGATAGAGACTATTTTTGTTTTTAACTTGAAAAGGCCGCGCACAGGAACTCGCTCGCAAGCCGAGCTCAGAGACTTTCTTTCCAAATCCACAGCTGCGTCACCGCTGTTCATTCCCTGCAGAAGAGACGAAGCAGAATCCCGTCAGAGAAGAGACGAAGCAGAATTCCGTTCCAAGAGCAAGAGAAGTTCGCTCTATTCAGCCCAGCGCTGACCTCCGTTGCAACCACGAGACCCACCGGAGCACCGCTGAAGAGGCCAGGACCGTTCGAGCACGCATCCTGAGGTTTAACGACAGATTCACTGGACTTCGGGAAAACCCGCGCCCCACGCGCAAGCAACACCGCGGAGGTCACAGTAAGAGGCTTTATTGTCTGGGCAGAGACTTGTTTAAATACTTAGCGTGTCATTTTATTTAAGTGTGTTTGTTTGTAGATCGCTGATCTGTTTTTAGCCTTGCTACACGGCGGGCCGAGACGTCACATCCGGTTCCTTTGTCTACTGTGTTTTTGAGAAGCATGCGGTAAGGAGCCGTCGCTTCCTTTTTATGTGTTACCGTCAGAGATATTGTGCGGAGATTTACATCTGCTAAAAGATAAATCTCACGTAACTGGACTGTCTGCTTCGCTGGAAGTTTGTCTCTGACGATGTTTTGAGAGCTTTCCTGATCTCTCTCTCTCCTTCTCTCTCTCTCTCTCTTTTCTCCTAAACCTGTTTTTACACACGTCCCGACCTACATTTCATGTTACATGGAGAAATCTAGATTTAAAGAGCCTTTATACATCTCGACGCCATTCGGCGCCAAAACCACGAGATAAGAAATCGCTTTGTCTTAAAGATCCCCTTTGTTAAGGTCAGTGACCGGCAGCCATTTTGCTTTTCGCAACGTGGCTTCACTTAGGTAACCTCCATCTTGAAAGTACGTGAATGTAACATCACCTTGAATTCGGCCAGAGGACGTCACCACGTGACCTCGTCATTACGCCATAGCCACTCCCCTTTTTCTTTCTTACACACACACACACAAACACACAGAGACACAGACAGGCAGACACACACACGACCACACACACACATAGATACCCCATATCACATGCGTGGTCTTAATTGTGATAAGTGCTGCTGCTGTTGTTGCCATCTTTGAAATATTGGAGTTTATTAAATGAAGAATCATTGAAATAACATTAACTTTATTTCCCCTTTTTAATAAATACTTTTGTAATTAAAGTATTTGTATTTCTGTGATTATTTGTGCATATGTATGTGAATACAGCTGGATTACTATAGCCTGTGCTCGAACTTAAAACCCTTCATTGTTTATTATATAATCATTAATATTAAATATTGAGATTATTAATTTAACTTTTATCACTTGAGACTGATAACTATAGTTTGACTAGTTGGTCCCTGTAACCAGGTTGGTGCCCCGCGACAATAAGCAATGATTACAGATTGTATTATTCTTAATTGATAATTTTATTGTTTCCATTAATTATTTTAACTATTATTAATGGATAACCGTATCATTTCTAATTAATTGTTTTACTATTCTTAATTAATAGCTTTATCATTTTTGATTATTTTTAATAAATAATTGTTATTTTAATAATCATATTTCATGATTATTAATAATTAGCCAACGTCAAATCTACTCCTGCTATTGCACAACACTGTTCGTTGAGCTCTCAGGGCCACCGTAGATTATTGATCCAACTCATAATTTACATAAAAACTAACATCTTAGTTTTGCTCGCTTAAAATTAAGATGTTCCACCTGAGCCTTTTAATTTATAAATATATAAAACAACTTACAGCAAATTCCGTTCAGATTCGATCTAACAGCCGAGTTACGGAGCCGAGTCATTAATAGTTGTTAATAATATCTTCTAACACTGTGCGTGTATCATCAAATCATTGCAGTGAACGTGACCGTGCCACAGAGTGCACAGGAGATCACTTACAAGAAATAAGACACTTTCCAAATAATATCCCAGAGTGGAGGTGACGATCCACTGATGTGAGGGAATTGTTCCGATGTTCTAAATAAATAAATACTGCCATGACACTGGTGCGGGGTTCTGTGTGATGTGTGCATGCCAATGGAAGAACGAGGAGGAAGCGAGGGTTCAGCGATTTCTGATCTCACACATTGTGTTATCCACAGCAGCAGTGGCAGAGTATCAGTGTATTTTCTTTATTAGTGACATCACTGCTGTCCCATAAAGTCGCTCTTCACCTCCAACTCACTAGCAAACACCTCGATGTCAGTGTCAGAAAGTTTTACTTCCTCTTCTCATCTCTTGATGCCGTGACTCCATCAGGACTCACGGTAGAAACCCATTGGTCAGCAGCCTAATTTAGTATTCATGCCTGCATTGCATTGACCATTTATGTATGAATCCTACGCACTCTTTTATAAATGAGACCCCCCTGGTCCTTACACTAGTTTAGTTTGAGCAATCCAGGAATTCTTTGTAATCTCCAAGATAACATTCGAGTAGAAAAATAATAATAATAATAATATATAATGTCAAAATTAAAACCACATTTCCCTCAGCTCAAAATGAAGTCATCCCTCTTACAATTAGTTTGTTTATTTAATGTCTCAATTTCCATGTTCTGGCTATTTTACCATCTCTGCCAATGTCCTATTTTGTGATGCACAGTCAGGCCCTGTAAACCAGATTGAAAATGAGGAGATTGGGTTAATGGAAATCTTATAAAAACCTCTTCATCCTTATATAGTAATAGTGCCTAAGGCTTGGAGCCATCCATTTCATTAAACTGTGTTGTCAATCATTGCTGTCAAGTGAAAACATGACTTATACACACATACAGTTTAAAAGTAGAAATTAAGCTAAATTATCTCTGAGCTTTTTAATATGTCATGTACATCATGTTCAAATGCATCAAGTTGTATTTGGTAACAGAATTAAGGGGGCAATGGTAGCATGTTGATGAGGAAATTACTGCTTAAGGAAGATATCTGCAAAATGACAGAATGCTAAATGCCTACTTATTTCCTTTCCTCTCCGGGACATGTCATTGTATCCACACTGACTTCCTTTTTTTAAACATATATTACTATATTACCTTTTTATGTAAGAGGTAAGTTCACAAAAGCTTACATTTCAGCACTGGAAGCATTTTACTAGACCTGCAACAGCAACACTTATTTCCAATACATTAATAATAAAAAAATAACATAATAGATATCTATATTTTATTTGATCAATTAAATAGCATAAAACATAAGAAATATACATGCACACAATGCTTGTTAAAACGTCACTACAATAAGAGAGTTGGGAATTCAGTGTTTTTCCTGTTCCAAGGCATCTCTACTGACGTCTGGTGGATGTGCACATAATCAAATGTTTAAATGTTTGTTCATGAAATAACATAGAAAAAGGGACATTTTACTTTTCAGTAAGGCCAGGAATCTTTTTTAGTTTGCAGAGTCAGGAAAAAATGTTTTTCTGATTTGCATGCACTTATTAGATGGTACTTTTTATGTACGGAATATGAATGTATGAATCAAAGAAGTGTGTATGTGAAAGAAGTAAAAAAAACCTTAATATGACTTGAGGTATATTTAATGACTAATTCGGTGTGTGATTGTGTATGTGCGTGTTAGAGTCCTCCAACCTTTAGTACTGCAGGACTAACCATCCAATTTGTCTTGTGTGTCGAGACCCTCTCTCACGATCTTAAAAATGCACACACACACACACAAAGAAAAGATAGGTGAAGGAAGAGTGTGATCCATCTCTTCAGGATCCTGGATAAGGTGCAGGGTGTGTGAGATCAGATAAATGGAATATCGGTAAGCCACTAAATCAAAGCAGCCTGATTGGTAAAATCTTTTTTTATACACTGGAGCAATGGCTGAATTTGTCTGTATGTGAAGGCAACATAGAAACTACTCTTCATAGTTGACTATTTATGGATATTAAAAGCACCAGACAGGCCATTCATTCTGCAGCCATTCAAACCCTTTGCTTCTTTCTCAGCTCCTGTTATTTAGGTATTTTGTTGCTGTGTTGACATTAGTTTCAGGTACCTGCTAGCTAACTGCAAGCTAACATTAGGGGCTGCCAGAGTTATTTACTGTAGAGAGTGTTTTACAGTGGGGTGTAAGTTAACTAGGTAGGTGTGGTGATGTTTATGTTGCAGGGCAACTATTTCCGTATATAGCTCAGGCATAAACATGACACCAATATCTACGTTGGGATTCCAGGTTTATAAAGTCCTTTTCATCTGGTTAATGTCTGTCTCACTGTAATTTCCAAATAGCCAGTCACTTCTTCACCTCCGTCTGTCTGGGTCTCACATTTAATTCTTTCTCAACTCTGTTAGCGAGGAGAAGGCTGAACGGCACTCACTATTACCCAATCATAGTTTTATTGTTTTGATTAAAGCATTCTTTTCTCAAGTGACTAAAGGGTAATAATGTTTACATCAAGCCAAATTTGTGGTAAAGCTCTTTTGTTCGGCAATTCCATAAATAGACTGAGAATTGAATTCATAACAACAGACATCAAGAGGCCAGAAGTAAGAGTGGAGAGAGGAGAAAATCCATCTCAAATTAACAATTGCAGGTTCAGTGGGTCCGGAAGAGAGAGGATAATGTACTTCTCGGTCAACTGAGTTCAAATACAAAGGCAATCAGGAGTAAGAGGTAAGATTTTTATAGAAATGTTAATTTTAAGATTACAAAAAATACCTTTTTTTGCAAAAAGCTAGAGATTTGAGAATTTACATTACAGAGCGAAAACAGAAGATGCACAACCTCGTAATACAGCCAGTTTGATTCTCTCCCTTTACTAGGGTGATTTTCACTAAGGCCAGTTACTCAGGGTGGGTAATTATCCTGATTTTGAAATATCTGATTTTATCAAGGCTGACTTCCTCAGATGATTGTCTCTCTGCAAGTGGTACCAAAAAGATCACAAGCACTATTGTCTCACGATGTCAGAAAAAAAGCGTTTGTTTGTATTTATTTGTGTTTTTTGTAAAATGGGTAGAAGAACAAAGACAAAAATTTTAGGGAAATTAGTTATTAATTTGCAAGGGCTGAGGACTGAGGACAGAAAATGCAAATGTCATCGACTGACTGCAAAATTTAAATAAAGTGAAACAAATACACTACTAATGGACATGGTTTTCTTACATGGTGACTAAATACTGAAGACAGGAACTGATTATTTTTTTAATGGGAAATAATTCCATTGCTGCAGTATCAAACATGCATTTAAAAATGGGACCAAGTGTTGAATTTAGCAGCAAAGGCCTTTTATTCGGTGCAAGGAGACTAAGATTCAGTGGCTCTACTAGGATTATATGAAAATGCTGTGATCTAGAGCAGTGATTTTCAACCTTTTTTGAGCCGCGGCACATTTTTTAAATTTGCAAAATCCTGGGGCACACCACCAACCAAAATGACACAAAATGACACTCTATGGCCTAACACAGTACATATAATACATATAGTTAGTAACATGGTTTATACATGTATTAAAAAGCACTATTTTAAATTATTTCAGCCCTTTATCACTCTGATCTTTTAATGAGCACAAATTGAATCAGATTTATGAAATAATCTTTGATTTAACGAAACTTTATTTAACAGAGACATATTATGCCCATTTCACCACAGTTGATATGGCTCCTTGGGGTCTTATTGAAATGTCTGTAACATATTTTGGTCAAAATACCACAAGGATCATTTAGAACAGCACCTTTTTACCCTGTCTAAAACAGACCTCCTCAGATTTACCTGTTTTGAGTGCCAATAGTTACTCCAGCCGTTTACCCGTGCTTCATTGAATTTCTTCACTTTGACATTCAGAGCACTGGGTAGAAATCACATTGCGTCAACACCCACCGTGGGCCTTCGCGATGCTTTGTTTTAATTAAACAGTCGGATTCGCCTGGTCCGCACCAGTTCTAGTTTAGCTTAGCGTTGCGCCGCGGCTGCCTCGCACCGTGCAGCGATCGTTTCGGCGTCGAGTCTATTTTTTCCGCTTGACGCGAGCGTATCGCAACAGGAAACACACTGAAAAATGATTTTAAACGATATTGACGACATATTTTATATGATATAAATGATCAAATATGCATCCCATACTTTGTATTCACCTTCTGTTGTCCAGGAGTTTTAATTTTACCACTTTTACCGACCACATTATTAAATGTCCCCCTCTGCCCATCCACTACAGCCACACAAGCAGTCATAAAGATAAAAAGAGAGAGGGGGGGGGGGGGCTGTCGAGGATAAATTACGTATTCTCCACTCAAACCCATGTGAAGAATACGTAATTTATCCTCGACACCCGACATTTAACGGAGCAAACAGCGGAGAAGTTCTTGGAGATGGATGACATTAAATTAATAATTTAAGTGGAGAAGTACAGAGATGTATGATCCTCGGAACATGTTGTATAAAGACAACACTAAAAAGGACACATGTTTGGACGCTGTTATAGTTAATTTTGGACCAACAAATAAGTATATGCTTGAAAAAAAATATTAAAAGCTGTTTTTACTGCAGGCTGATAACAGCGGCGCCTCGGCTAGGGATTAGGGATTTGCGCTTACGCCTCGCTTACGCCTCGCTTACGCGTCCGGTGTGAACCCGGCGTAAATCAGCTGCTAGGCGCCAGCCGAGGCGCACCGCCGGAGGGGGCCCCCGCGCGAACGGAGGGTTCCCCCAGCGGGCTCCGTAGCTGAGGTGATCCGCGTGAAGGGGCCGATACGCGTCCGGAGTCGCAGCCGCCGACCGCAGTAACCGGTCCCCTCCAACCGGTCCCGGCCTTCCGCACCGGCGACGGACACCGCCCCGCGGTCCCAGAGAAGGAATGCCCCGGCACCAGCAACACCGTGAGGCGCCCCGGACGAGGACCTCCTCCCCCGAGGCGTGCCGCACACCGAGCTGCCGAGGGCGACACTAGATATTAGATAATTTCCCACGGCACACCTGACGATCTCTCACTGCACACTAGTGTGCCGCGGCACACTGGCTGAAAATCACTGATCTAGAGTTGTGCAGATTGTCGAGTGAGAGGTCAAAGGTCAAGGTTTGAATAAGACTGAACCCTATGCAAAGCAAAGGACGGTCAATTTGCAACCATAGACAAGTCTCTCACCCCATTGAATCGATCCTGATAAGTGAATTTGAAATGATTGTGCCTTTAGGCTCATTGCTGCCTGTGCATAGTAATGGCTGAGGGAGACCAAGATGACAGATAAATTCCTCGTATTAAGCTTGGCAGCTGTACAGTCAGAGGACACTTGACTTTAAAGTCAAACAGTAAACATTCTGACAGGATCAGAATTTACTGCTGTAGCATCACTGTCAATAGCATAATGAGATTATGTATTATCAATGAATACTGGTGCTTTTGAGAGGGTAATCTTTAAAATGTGTGTTAATAGCTTTACTTCGCATCTCTCTTAAATTATTTGCATCGTTCAAATAGACACAACTTCCTCTCTTTCTGTCTTTTAATATGACATGACATTAAACAACACCTCAGTCCCAGCCACTTACAGCTAACTGCTGTAGTTTGCTCCAGGTGGATGAGTCCCTAATGGAAAGAATGTTTGTAATGAAAGCTGTACTGTCTTAATACATCCAAGTATCGCCGCCTCATGTAACTTGCACAAAATCCATTCAACACATCAACTTAAATAAATATTTTTCACAAAAGAAATCATCACTGTTCTTACTAAATAAATAATAATAATTATTTGTAGGGGTGGGAATTGGCAAAAATGTGACGATTCTATAGTATTGCGATATTTGGGCCACAATTCAATATTATTGCGATTCTTAAAATGTTGCGATACAGCAAGTATTGCGATTCGATTCTGCAATATATTGCGATTCATGTCCCCCATATTATTCAAAGGCATTTCAAAAAATGAGGAAAATAAGACTGCTCAACTCACCTCAAATGTCACATTTAATTCTGTGAATAACTTTGTCTTCTACACATTAACTGAAAAACTGCAAAAAACTGCAAAAACTAAGAAAGTGTAGTGCAAAAATGCATAGGGACTCACCTTGCGTAAATGCCTGTAGCTCTCACAGAGCGGACAGATATAATAAAGTCACTCTCTCTTTCGGCCCAAGCCAAACAGCTGTGTGTTGATGATGGTTACGGCGGAAACGACAGGACGCCAGCTGTACGGCGATTCCCTATCTTACGGACGTTTTTAATCCTCGTTTAACACCCCTCGCAGAGCGAAATGAGGTAGGAAGCTGTTTTTTATTCCTTTTGCATCAGGTAGCGCGGAGTCGGGAGTCGCTTTGTCACATTAACCCTTCAAACTTGTCTCCCGTGGTTATTTGTTTGTTTAGCTGATGTTTAGGTATTTTAACGGTTGTATTTGTCGTTTACTAAATGATTTTGTTGTACTTGTTGTCTTCTAGTTTTACGGTGTTTCTACTCCGCCTCGATGTTTATGACGCATCAGTCTGAAACTCTCCTTGTCATGCTTTGCCTGCCAGTGGCTGTTACATATATAATTAAATATTGCAATACTTTGTGCTACTTTATCGATATAATTGAATGCGCAAAATACCGCGATACTGAACAGAATCGATTTTTTCCCACACCACTAATTATTTGTACATAAATTAAGGTTAATTATGTTTCATGCCAGTGGTCAAAAGCTGTGGCTCAGGATAGAGTGGGGTGATTGCCATCTCCCCCATCTGGATGCCAAAGTGACATTAGGAACTGTGGAGGTGAGGGGGCTGGGAGAGAACCCTCATCTGCACCACAGGGGATCAATCAGCGCAGGTGAGAGCTGTTAGCTGATTGGTCCTCACGCTGTAAAAAGGCAGCGGCTTCGCTTCCTCATTGCGCCTCAGAGACTGAAGAGAATGAGAGAAACCGAAGGACGCTGGAAAGCTTGTTACTTGGGTGAGTGATTGAAGTATTTGTTTGTGCACGTGAGATGAATGGCCTGTATGAATGTGTGGATGAATGGCAAAACTACTGTAAAACACTTTGTATTTATGCACATTATTGATGACCACTCAGACTATTTACCTTTGAGAGATTTAGCAAAAACGTAAAGCAAAGTTTCAGAGATAATAAAGTTGATATCATTTTATTTTAAATACCAGATTTAAATTATTTATTGCGACTATTGTTAACATATAATAGTTTTAGCAACAAATACCAAATAATCAGATTAATGATGGGTTAAGTTTTCCAGCAACAAAAGTAAGCCTTTGTGATGCTGCTTTGGTATTAAAATATGAAAACTAAAGGCAAAGCAAATTGAGACATTTTTTTGGTTTGTTTGTTAGCTTTGTGGATCACTGGGGATCAAAATGTTCATAAAAATAATATTTTTATAAATGAAATGATTATAGAAAACAACAGATCACTCAAGTTTATGCAACAGAGCAGCAAATCAGATTGTTCAAATAGAAAAAAACTGAGAGTTAATCTAACACATACATACACACACACACACACATAGATAGATAACCCCTGTGTTCCCTTGTGAATTTTAGAAAAAGCAGAGCACAGTGAGCATCCACAGGGCCAGATGGCAAAAGAAAAAGCAACATCATTATTCAGACCATTACCTCAGCTAATTGAGGCAACACACACTAACACACACATCATATCTGATAGACAAAAGCACATGACTTAATCAGCTTAATACAACTCCAGCCGGCACCATACATTATATATGTTATGTGCATCTGCAGACTATTGAATTGTAATATAGTGCACATAAACATGCATATTCATGTATGGTTGCTCTATCAAGGCCTACAGTGCAGCAGTTCATCTCCAACCTCCCGTCTGTTATCGATGAGCAGCAGGTCCAGTTGTATAACACTGTCACATCACTGCTGGACGTGTTGAGGATTACTGTTGGACCGATGACACATTTTGCTCTATAAATTATTTAAAAAAGAGGTAGGATAAAAAAAGGAAAAGCTGTTGTAGAAATTTTCGTTTCTCATTTGTTACATCAAGAATTTGTTTTATTTATTATTTCCTCAAAATTAACCCTGATTTTCTGATTTGGTGCCTCCACCAGCTGGAAAACATGTAAGAACAGGCCAGCTTCTACACAACTGAGCAGCACAGCACATTTCCTTTCTTCTCTCAGTTCTGTTTAGCTCTTTATGAACAATTTCACATCAATCGTCCAAGATTTTAGATTTTCTGATAAAAAATGCCTCCAAAACTATTGCTACAGCCACTTTTTCTCTGCTACACTGAGCATCTCCCCTGATATCACAGCACATAAGCTGCTTTACTTCACAGATCACTGGCATTGGATTAGTTTCACTTCACCTACTAAAGTATCACATCACAAACAATATCCAACTATCTTATGGGTTAATCCTCATCACCTTATGTGACATCTTCAGATAACATTTAAAGGCATACAAATTACCATGAATGGTGACTCTACAGGTCAAGCTAACTTTGAAATTTGCCTTCAGCACCTCTTTTGTAGAGAGTCATGGACACACATATGCACTAAAGATAAACTACAGCTTTCCAAGTAAACAGGATTTAAGACCAGCTTTCAACTTCCTTAATATAGCACTGGTATAACAACACCTCAGGTTAAGATCCATGAGTGATCAGGCGGATATTATTGAATTTCCCATTTAAACAAGGAGGGAAAGTGAAAACTGCGTCAAAATGCAAAGTAATAAAGGATTTGAATATTTCACCATCATGAATGCTTTACTCAGTTCTACTACATGCAACTGTGCAAAGATTCTGCATTTTTTTTCAAATGCCACATTTATGGTCACTGGAGGTGCAGTTACGGCAGTCTTGTTCCACAGGAGTGAAATGAACACAGTTGTATTACTCCATCATGGGCCATATTCTGAGACTTTATGGTTGAACAATTTTGTTGTAACGACAAGTAAAATTTGCTTTGGGACTTTCATACCCATATGGTCTATTCTTGTCCAAATCAATGAGTTGCTTCTGCCAATCAGCTTCAAGGCATGTAATTGCTCATTTACACCAGCTCAGGCTGTTTCTTAGATGTCACTTCAGTACTGTTCATTACGAAATTAAGATAAAATGTACATATTTTCCTTTAGCGTTTGTTGCAAAGATGTTATTTGCTACTGCTAGGAAAATTGAGAAAGATAATCAATGCTTCGTCTAACTTTTCACCATTGGAAGTTGTAGCGAATGTATCTCTCATGACAGAAGCCTCATTTAAACCTGAAACCCTGTCCCCACCGTGTGCTTCAGCTTCTTTGAATCATAGAACCAACATACCTTAACATTTAAACTTAGACTGCTGCAGGCATGTAAAAGCTGAAGGGACTCAACATGTTGATGTTGATTGCCTTCCAGTAAATACTGCTCCTGGGGAACATGAATAACATAGGTCTGAACTCAGTGAACTTGTTCATAAAATGATTTTGTTTTTTACTAGCTTTAAAGAAAATCGGTTCAGGCAAATGTCTATTTGCCTTTTCCAGAACCAGATGATGCCATGAGCACCAACAAAGTTAGCCCACCGCTGCTTTAGGATGCCTGCTGACCTGCTGTAACTGTGCACTTTATAAATACCAACACTAATCAGAAGTTATTTGGATCTTAACAGTACATGAAGTTTACTGGGGTTTGTTTGATTAACTGGAGTTTATGAGGTGCATATTTAAACATATTGAAAAAAAGTCCAATATTTTGCACGCACGCAGGTCACCTGCCACACAACCTGAGACCAGACGAGAGGCACACATCCAGATCATCAGGATAAACGTCGCTGGAGCGTAAAAAAACTCAATAAAGCAGATGGACACACTCACACACACACAGAGGCTGCAGACAAGAGAGAAGTTCTTTCTGCAGAATATGTTTTGGAGAGGCGGTGGTCTAGTGGCAGAAACTTGGACTATGGGCAGAGAAGGTCTCTGGTTCGTCTCTGGTTCGACTCCACGGATAGACAACAAAAGACGAACCTGGATTGATCTGTCCAAAAATCCAAGAGTCTCCCTACCCTGTCTAGTGCCCCTGAGCAAGGCACCTTACTCAACATCTAACATCTGCTCCCCGAGCGCCGTACATGGTCGCTCACTGCTCTGTGTGTCTGGTAAAAAGCAGAGATTAAATGTCCCTACCTGCATGAGTGTGCCTTTGCATGTCTGTGCATGTGTTTGGGATGAATAAATGGATCTTAATAATAATAATATAACGCAAAGTGGTCATTTAATTTCATTATTGCAGAAGAAACAACACCTCTCTGATCCAGGAAAAAAAATATCTATTCACAACTTTATTTCACAGATCAGCTCTACATGTGAGTGATAAGAAAAGAGCATAGTCTTTACTTGTTAATGTAATAATGCACCTCGATGCAGTAGCGTTGTCAAGGGGAGGTGGGATTCAGGGCCTCAGTGTGATACAGTAAAAGCTTTAATCACAGTTTACCTATCTTGGAGAGGGGGCTGTCCCAGCTGCAAAATCCTAGAGGAAACACTGTCAATAGATGAAAGTTTTTGTTTTATATTGTTACTGTCAGGGTTTAAATTAAAGGGCTGAGAGAGAGAGAGAGAGAGAATATGGAGTCCAACGATCGAGGGAATGTAATTAATTTGGTAATGTTTTATTGTTTTGGCACAGTAACTCCCACTGTAGCCTTTGTTACCTCGGTTGTGAATAAATGTTTGTTGAGACCAGTTTTGCTTAGATCCTCATTGAGGGACGCTACAATGTGAATTTTAACATAAACAAATAATGCAGTGGTATAAAAAAAAAATCGGCTCATAAAATATTTTTACATTTTACCGTGTAATGATCATCAGTCTCATTATCATTTTCAAAACAGTGTTTCTCTTTTTCAAATGGTAGGACGTAATCAACAAGGAGCCAGAACAACCATTGGGGAGGAGGTTGAACAAGACAACAGCTTTCTCTCCCGAGCAGCCATTTGTTCCAAGTACATGTCCAAACAAATAAGGAAGCTTCCTTTTCCCTCAGGAATCCCAGCGACTGTGGAGGATTTGAAGAATATCGTTCAAGAGACATTTGTAATCGAGGAAGATTTTAGTTTGCAGTTCCAGGACCAGGAATTTGATGGTCAGTGTTTTATTCTCCTTAAAACATCCGACATAAAGGATAAAGACACCATCAAGGTGGTTCCTGCTGAATCAGTGATCCTGGAGAGCTTTGATAGCAGTGTTGCAGACTTATCGGAAGATGTTGGTTCCACTGCATCCAGTGATACCATCATTCTGTCTTCTCCAAGGAGCTCCTCCTCCCTTCTGTTGGGGGAGACTCCTCAGTGAGGACCATCAAACAGTGGGTTGTAAATACTTGGGGCCTGCTAGGCCAAGCTGAAACCAGTTTGGCCAGTTTTCAGTCTTAATTCACACCTTCCTCAGACAGCCTGGAGCCTCGCCTCAGTGGGGGAGAATCTCGGATGTCCTTCAGGAACCCCCACTGGGATCCTGAAACGCCCATTGAGGTCGACTCCCCGCCCACTAAGGTCGGAATCCTGACATTCTCATTGGCTGATAGCCAACTGAAACCTATGACCACTTCCGGAGGAAGCAGGAAGTCCTCAGGTGGTATAAGAGTGCTGAGGTCCCAGAACTTTTAGGTTTTAGTCTCTCTTTTTCACCCCAGCACAGATGTCCCCACCAGGCCCTTACAGGTCTGACCAGAGGTTCCCGTTGCTTAAAGAGGCAACTAACTCTTCCCTTTCACTCCACTGCTCAAGTTGTATTCGACCTCCAGAGACCGAACTACACGACTCAGCAAGCTAATGGAGGCGATAAGACGTTTATTTGAATTAATTTCATTACTTTTCTTTTATCTCAGTCGACGTTTTTATTTTCAAAAGGACTTTTGCGGTTTTAACTTGAAAAGACCAAACAGGAAATTGCACGCGGAACAATCTCAGACTGTTTCACTTTCCCCACGGACTTTCTTGTCCCAACGATCTACAAACGGCTTCCACAGCCGTCACCTGCAGAAGCGCGAGAGTCATTCTGCTGAGGAGCACGAGCTCCACATCCCTGAAGAAGAAGGACGACGTTCATCCCGTCGAGGCAGCACGAGAAAATCCGCTGCTTGTCCGGTCCAGCGGCCAAGCTCCGGAGCACCGCTTGAGAGACCATGTGATTCACTGGCCCGACGTGCACGCACACCGCGAGGGTGGTACAGTAAGAGGCTTTATTGTCTGGGCAGATGTTAGTCTAATACGTAGCGTATTGTTTTAATACTTGAGTGTATTTGTTTTGTATGAGACCGCTGAGTCTCCAGTGTTTAGCGGCGATTCGCCACTTCCGGTTTCCGGTAACGGCCTTGTGCCACGGTTTTTAAGCGCCGTGAGCAGCGTCTCCGGCTCATTGTGACCGTTTGAACAACTTTAAAGAGACTTTACCGGTCATACCTCAGCACACAACGCCGCTTGGGTGCTGAGTGGTAAAGTAAATGTAACTTGTCTCTTACGGTGCTTTTAAGAGCTTTGCTCTCTCCTTGTATGCTCTCTCTCTCTCTCTCCTTCTAAACCGACCTATACACACATCTGATCTGTATTATGAATACAGTTCATGTAACATAGTTAAATCTATATTCAGAGAGGCGGGACACATCTGGAAGCCATGCGGCCGAACGCCAAAGCAGAGACAAAGAATTCTCTTTGTCTGAAAATCCCTTTGTGTAATTCATGTGACGACCACCAGTGTGAGCTCCGGCCACATGGTGTCATTAACATAGACTCCATTTTGAATAACGCAAGTTAAACCACCATTTTGAATCTATTATTGCCACGCCTCCTCTCTCCCTCTCCTCCCATTCTGGCTCTAAATTCATAACGGTGCCTCCATCTTGTTTTGTAGTCAATCCGCCATTTTGAGAGTTTTTAGGCCTTGATTCCACGAATCATGATCGGCCGCCATGTTAGATGTGACGTCACCACGTGACTGTGTCATCGCCACGCCCCCTTCTTTTTCTCTCTCTCTCTCGCTCTCTCACACACACACACACACACACCCACACAGACACAGAGACACATTGATAGACACAGACAGATACACACACACAGATACACATAGATGAATACATGTATTTTCTAAATTGTGATAAAGCGGCTGCTGTTATCTTTGAAATATGGGAGTTTGTTAAAATGATGAATCATTAAATAACACTAACTTTATTTCACATGCACACACATAGACACACACACAGAGAGACACTTTGACACAGACACACACACACACCGAGACAGACATACATAGGTAGACTGCCGGTTTTACATGTATTTTCTGAATTGTGATAAGTGCTGCTGCTGTGTTTATCTTTGAAATATCGGAGCTTGTTAAAATGATTAATCATTGAATAACATTATAACTTTATTTCCCCTTTAATAAATGCTTTTGTAATTAAAGTATCTCTAGTCTGTGATTATTTGTGCATATGTATGTGATTACAGCTGGATTATGATTGCCTGTGCTCGAACTTAGAAGCCTTCACTGTTAATTAAATAATTATTAATAATTAATATTGAGATTATTGATTTGACATTTATCATTATGAGACTGATATTTATAGATTGACTCGTTGGTCCCTGTTACCAGGGTGGTGCCCCTCTACGATAAGTTATGGCCTTATCATTTTTAATTATTTTTAATAAATAATATTTTATTATTTTAATAATCATATTTCATGATTATTAATAATATGCCAACGTCAAGTCTACCTACTATTGCACAACACTTCGTTCTGTGTCATGACCAGCTCAATTTGAGGTAACTACTTTCGCCTTTGACACCGAGCTTGTTTTACAAGCTGCAAATGAAGTTTACCAAAAGGACGGAACCCTATGTAACAATCCTTCAGTAAAATCTGACATTCTGGAGAAATTAGCAGAGAGTATATTTTTCTACACTGCGTATCCTTCAAAGCACAAAGAGAGCAGGTAGCAGTGGCCCTAATTATGAAGCACCCTTGTTTGAAGGACCCAGTTTCATTTAATGGTTTGTACGGCTAGTACACCTACCAGAGTTACAGGTTAATACTCTGAAGAGAAAATCGGCTGCAGACAGCACTCCAGCTAAAAATGTGAAAAAGGCAAAGAAATCTGAGGTGAATTACCTCCCACCTCCCCCTCAAGGCGAAAGTGTGGAAAGCCTTGAACAGGTGCGAGTGGAGCTTCTTTACGAGTTCAAGAAGAGGGACAGCGTGATCAATGATAAGATGATACGGTTGTCAGAGGCCTCATTCTCTACCTTGGAGAGAAGCCAGAGGGATTTATCAAAGTCTACCAGGTAAAGATAAAAAACATCTGCCTTGTGTATATATTTCTACTGAAGTATTCATCAAATTTTCAGGTTTTAAACAAGGCACAATTTTAGAAAATTATTATGCACAATATAGTTAAATTCACTATAAAACAGCTGGAGTAACCTCCACTATGCAAAGTAAATGGCATTTAAAATTAACCTTACAAAACAAGAAGATTTTAAACATGCATTAAAGAGATCTGTTTCAGGCATGCAAACTTTAAATGTTTTGGCAAAGTTCCTCTTTCCTAAAATTCTTACTTTTTTTGCATTGCTGCAGTGCTTAATTAAATGCAAAAATGATTTATCCAATGATGGGTCTTAGTAAAGCCTCAGGTTCTAAATTTGTATTGATTAAAATGTATTTAATGAAAAGTGGGTCAAGTGAAGTGTAATTGTAACTTCTGTAGAGCTAAATGAGTAACAAGGGTGTAAATTTAACTTAAGGTGGAATTAATGTATATATACTAAAAAGAATATTCAATCAGTAGCATTCCCTTGACCTTGTTGTCTCCTTATGTCCTCAATGTAAAATAACTCAGATGTGATTACAACACTGTTTTTGCTTTCAAACAATGCTTTTGTGTCACCTTAATAATGTGACTAGTTAATCATTGGATTTACATTAAAGGGATAGATCACTGAAAAATGGAAATTCCCTAATTATGTACTTCTCCACTATGCCGATGGAGGGGTGGGTGAAGTGTTTGAGTCCACAATACACTTCAAGAGACCTAGGAGTAAACTGTGTTGCAGCCGAATACAATACATTGAAGGCAATTGTGACCTCCTTTGTTAAAATAAAACACCAGAAAAAACACAAAATGCCTCCATACTGCTTGTGTGGTGTCACCCAAGTGTCTGCCTGCCACTACCCTAACCCTAGATTCAGCCAGTGGTGAGTTGATAAGTGATATTTTCATTTTCTGTGAACTATCCGTTTAGAATTAAAGGGCTTTTAAAAAGCTATTAAAGATTTAAATTCAATTTACTGATACCTGTCCTTCAGGTATATTTTACAGATTTACGACAATGACGATGCTGCAGCTGTCCAAGAGGCCATCAGTACAATGGTGCTGAACATCTTTATGGTCAGCAAACCCAAGGATGAAGGTCTCGACAACATGATAGGAATAGCCATCGAGTGAGAAGAGGTGCTTTTCGGTATTTCTGATGTTGCACATGCTTGTGCCTTTCTGATCGAACTTATGTATGCCTTGGAACTAAGCTACCCTAAGAAACTGAAATATACCTTTGAGGTTTTTCAGAAGATCTTTCTAGAGCTGGAGGATGTAAATCTCAAAATGTCCTCAAAGGTTCATGATCTCAAGGTCATGTTATAAGCCTAAAAGTAAAAATGACGTCAAAGGCCAATAGTTTGAGTGACCTTCCTCTTTTCAAGTTCAGCAGGTTTCCTGTTTCAAGGTCAGTTTACATGTTTAAAAGTCATACAGGCATCATAAAAGGAAGAGAGTTGAGTGAGATTCCTTTTGGCTAGTTCTATAGTTTTTGGTTTTACACTGCACTTTCTCAGGCTCTTCTAATGCACTTTCTCAGGTATACTGAAAATATAAACGACTACATTTATATTTGTGTTGCTGTATGCTTTACATTAGTTCCTTGAACTTTAAATGGTACAGTCAGCTAAAGCAAATGGCTGTCACCCAGGTCTGGACTATCATAACAATTATCATCTATAATTTTTAAGGGGAATCCTATTGGCACAATTTGGCGATTTTGGGATATCGTTATGAACAATTTGGATTTCTAAACTGATGCAAAGCAAATTTTATTGTAAATGTTAGACGACTAACAAATCGTTCAGCCCTGTCACACGATAGTTTCATATGTGTATCGTATTTGTTTTAAGCACCAATTGTTTCGGAGTGAGATTAAGTTGCATTTCAAAATGTTTTTCACCTTGTGAAGTACTTTAAATACATGTTTATACCTGATGTGGGTATTGTTCAGAGATGTGTGATTTGTAGTAAATGACAGAGCCAATAAACCCTGTCAATTTTGATGACTATGAATTCTCCTTTAGCACTACCATGAAGCACAATATTGACATATACACAATAGCTCAAAAATCTGAAGGGCAGATATTGAACGCTGTTAGTTTTGATTATTTCATGACCAAAATGTCAGCTTTTTAAAATAAGGCTGAACGGTAACAAATTGATTTCCATGATATTTAACTGAAAAATAGTGTTTTATCTACTTAGAACAATTGAGGCAACTTTTTGCATCAGATTACTATGTACAACAAGCAAGACTGGTCTTTGTATGAAGTACTTAATTATTTGTATGTATAAAGCACATTTTGCCAGTAAAGTCAACTTAAACTTTCTAGTTGAATAACTTCAGTTTTCAAATTAAGTCAGCTAAATTTAGCTGGTAAAGTAATGTAATTTGTCGAGTAAAGTCAACATAATTATGTAAGTAAATTTAAGTTGACTTTACCTGGAAAGTTTAGGTGATTTTACTTGGGAAAATTAAACTGACATTACTTGGAAACTTTAGATCTTGTGTAGAAAAACTTAAGTAGTTCATACATAGCCCAATCTTGCTTGAACTAACTAATATTTTGATGCAAAAAGTTGCCTTGCTTTTTTTAAGTAGATCAGGCAGGACATTTTATCAGTGTGGTGTTACTGAGTTCAAGCATTGATATTATATGTAACTAAATGTTTGTTATGGTCACCCGAGTCCCTGCTGGTATTGTACCAGGAATTACACTGATAACCCAGAAGTACTTATTTTTATTTCTTATTAAGTTATGTCAGCCTCAGCACCTATTTTGTATATAATACACATAACTACACTCCAAATTGATACAAATAACAACTGTATATTTTGAAACATTTCCCGGCAGAGCAAAAACTCATGAATTTCATTTATTGAGCTTTAATTTTACAGTCCAGGCTCCAAAATGTTAATTCGTCATGTTTGACCTATGCGCAGGAATACATTTATGCAACTTAATTGGTGTGGGTGTGTTGGTATGAATGCCAGAGTATAGTGTGTGTGACACAATCATTTACCTCTACAGTGTAGTTTAAAAAAAAAAAAGGCACAATAGTTAAAATAATTGAGTTCTTTTGTCATTTTGGTTGTTGTCTTGCATGTCTTGTGTTTTTCTTCCAGATTTTAGATGCCAAGAGGATCCACTCTAACAAAATGTGTTGGCTGCAAAGCAGTTGTTGGTGTGGCAACCAAAACGTGCAAGTTTTGCCAGGCAGTGCAGCCAAGAAAGCAGAAGTTGGCCAAAAATGTTAAATCATTCGGAGATAAGAAAGAAGGCTGGGGGGACAACCAAAAAAAATAAAAAACTCCCATGTAATGGATGAGGCATCTATTTTGGTAGGTGCTTAACTTCTGTAGTTGACGTTCACAAAATTAAGGCTTGTGATATTTCTGTATGACATTTGGTATGACAGATTAATTTGTTCTAGCTTGAAAAACTCCACGCTTTGGGGCACAGGGCCATACTTTTCCATTCACATCAGGGAAAAAGCCTTCAACCTGGGTGACACATGTGCATGAAGGCCCTTTATGAGGTGGTAATTCATGGTAAGTCTAATTTGTAATAATTTGAAATCTCAACAAATAGCTCAATCTAATGAAAAAACTCAAACACAGCATTTAAAGCATAAATTAAATAAATGTTGTATGCACAACAAAAAATTACTCTGATAGGTGTGTTTTTGTTCAATTGAGGTTGGAGTAACCAGGATCCCTCCACCCACCAACCCATCATCGTCCCTGCAAACCAGCCACCCGCTTTTTCCCTCAACAACCCCTCTACCAGTTCAGCCTACCAGCCACTAACCATTCAGCCAGCAACCATCCCGCCACCCACCGATCAACCACTCGCCTCTTCCCTCAACAACCCCTCTACCAGTTCAGCCTACCAGCCACCCACCACACAGCCAGCCACCATTCCGCCACCCACCATTCACCCCCCCGCTTCTGTCCTCAACCTCCCATCCACCAGTTGTAACATTCAGCCTCCAAGTGGTATGTTGAATCAGCCTATGTTGTGGTGACATTTTTCACACATCCAGCTTCAGATACAGAGATGTGTATGATTATTGTATTATGACATAAGTGTTATACAAGTAAGTAATACGGTAGGTCAGAGTAACTAAACTTGAAACATATATAGACATGTAGAGCGTAAATACATGGCACATTGAACATGGCACATTGAACACCATTTATCGCAGTCCAAGCAGTCTTTTGCAATTCGTACATTGCGCATGTTGATATCGAGATGATACAATTTTTTCTATATATTGTCCAGCCCTATTGTCTAGGCTTTAAAACCAATAACCAGGTCAGCTTTTTCACTGTTCTAAAGCTAAATTACTTTTGCTGCCATCTAGTGGTTAATTTATTACAAGCAGCTGACATGATCATGTAATGTTTGCTGATGATAAAGCCAAGAGGAATTATGTAAAAGTTCCAGGAAGGAACCATGTGGGACCTGACAATAATTGTTTCACTTTGGAGTTGATGAGGATTGCAGCCCTTGATTGACAAACCCAGTTTCGTAGTGTTTCCATTCGGGTCCCATGATCTTCATGATGCATTTGCTGAATGCATAGCTTAGGTTTAGGAGTATTAGGATGTTCCCTGACAATTGATATCAAATTGTGCAACAATGCTACTATTAATACATTCAAGGTCAGACTGACAGTAAGTGTACACTTGTTTTTCTCTTTCAGAATGCAACCATGCATAGACTGAACTTCTTGGAGGAGGAACATTTTACCCGGAGAAGAGGGTTATAAAGACAGAAACGCTGAAGTTTTGTTTTGTTGTTATTTAAGGTCAATAATGTCATGTTTCAGTGTACATATAAACCATTATTAAAGAGATACTAACTTGATTTAAATTCATCACAACTTCTAAACTTACTTAACTTTTACTACAATATTACATCTATCGTTATTGTTTTATTACCAAAAATGTCAACGTTTCTTAATTTTGTTTAAATTGTTAAAAGCTAATGTGCTGCTATTTATTTATTTTGGAAGATATTTTTAAAAACACAAGTTCATGTAGACCTCTTATTCAGACTATCACATAATCAGGTCGTCTACACTGTGTGCATGTTAACATATGTAAAGCATATGGCAATATAGCTCGCTGTGTCTCATTGCCCTTTTCCCTTATCACATTTGAAATGCATTCATTGCTAATGTAAAAAAAACAACTTCTTGTTTAACTACAGTGGGAAGATGTGGCCCTTGCAGTGGGTCCCAAAGGAGAACACAAGGGCTTGACATGCATACACACACACACACACACACACACTAGCACACACAGACTCTAATGTAAAATAAAATGTTCTATGTTTTGTGTTTATTGTTCGTATATATACATAAAGTTATATTGTTAATACTATTTAGAATTTAACTTTAGTGTACTCTTGTTTATATTAGTTTAATGTCACATTTCTTTTGCATATTTGGTTGTATATAATTAAAGAAAAATGTAAAACCCCAAAGCCTTCTGTGATTGTGTGAAATGCTGAAACCTTTAATTTAATTTTTATTATACAATTTATTTATCCCACAGCCCTTGTCATATACAGCCGTGGCCAAACGTTTTGAGAAGGGCACAAATCTTAATTTTCACGAAGTCTGCTGCATCAGTTTTTATGATGTCAATTTACATATACTCCAGAATGTTATGAAGAGTGATCAGATGAAATGCAATTAATTGCAAAGTCCCTCTTTGCCATGAAAATTAACTTTATCTCCAAAATACCATTTCCACTGCATTTCAGCCCTGCCACAAAAGGACCAGCTGACATCATGTCAGTGATTCTCTTGTTTACACAGGGGAGAATGTTGACCGGGACAAGTCTGGAGATCACTCAGTCTGTCATGCTGATTAAGACAGCATGACAGACTGGAAGCTTTAAACTGAGGGTGGTGCTTGAAATCATTGTTCTTCCTTTGTTAACCATGGTTACCTGCAAGGAAACACGTGCAGTCTTCATTTTTTTGCACAAAAAGGGCTTCTCAGGCAAGGATATTGCTGCTAGTAAGTTTGCACCTAAATCTACCATTTATCGGATCATCAAGAACTTCAAGGAGAGTGGTTCAATTGTTGTGAAAAAGGCGTCAGGGAGCCCAAGAAAGTCCAGCAAATGCAAGGACTAGTGCAGAGGTTGCTCAGGAATGGCAGCAGGCAGGTGTGAGTGCATCTGCACCCACAGTGAGGCGAAGACTTTTGGAGGATGGCCTGGTGTCAAGAAGGGCAGCAAAGAAGCCACTTCTCTCCAGGAAAAACATAGGGGACAGGCTGATATTCTGCCAAAGGTACAGGGATTGGACTGGGGTAAAGTCATTTTCTCTGATGAATCCCCTTTCAGATTGTTTGGGACACCTGGAAGAAAGCTTGTCTGGAGAAGAAAAGGTGACCATTCATGTGTAGGGCTGCTTCTCAGCCAAGGGAGTGGGCTCACTCACAATTTTGCCTAAGAACACCACCATGAATAAAGAATGGTACCAAACCATCCTCCGAGAGCGACTTCTCTCAACCATCCAAGAACAGTTTGGTGACTAACAATTGCTTTTCCAGCATGATGGAGCACCTTGCCATAAGGCAAAAGTGATAACTAAGTGTCTCGGGGAACAAAACATCAACATTTTGGGTTCATGGCCAGGAAACTCCCCAGACCTTAATCCTCAAGAGGCAGGTGGACAAACAAAATCCCACAAATTCTGACAAACTCCAAGCATTGATTATGCAAGAATGAGCTGCCATCAGTCAGGATGTGGCCTAGAAGTTTATTGACAGCATGCCAGCGTGAATTGTAGAGGTCTTGAAAAAGAAGGGTCAACAATTAAAATATTGACTCTTTGCATGAACTCAATGTTATTGTCAATTCAATATTTTGACACTTATGAAATGCCTGTAATTATACTTCAGTATACCATAGTAACATCCTACAAAAAGATCTAAAAACGATCAAGCAACACACTTTCTGAAAACCAATACTTCCTCAAAACCAATTCCTCAAAACCTTTGGCCACAGCTGTAAAGGGTATATCATCTGTTTTTGCACAGTTATACAGTTACATTTTAGCACTATTAAGCACAATTTATAATGAGAAAGCAACTGTTGTTTTTTTTTATCGTAACCTTTTTAATCTTATGTACAAACAGATGTTTACCTGCCAGGTACAATTATCCTGCATGTACAGAATGTTTCATACTTTTTTTTTTACTTTAAATTCTTTATTCATTGTTTTTATGCGAAATTCCTTTGTATTTTTATTTATTCTCTGCACACCTGCCTGCTGCTGTAACAAGTGCATGTCCCGATGTGTGGATAAATAAATTTTAATCTAATCTAATTAAAAAAAAACTTTATGTAGACAGCAGATAGGAAGTTGATTGTACATGTCGTGCTCATCAACAGTATGCTGGGTGTGTTTTATTTTATATCATTGCTATAACAGAGCACATTTATGCATTAACATGTATTAACAGTACGTACAAATAAAATAATACAAACACAGTTAAAAGAGACCATTTTTAATAACATAAGAAAAATGAGCCATCTCGGTATGAATGTGCTTTTTTAAATGGAGAATGGTTAGATCCATTGAATTAGAAGTGTAATCTATCATCAGTTGTTAATATCAAATAATAGGAATAACATTCACAATCACTGAACGACACAACGCACGGACGAAGGTCGGCGGTTCGATCCCCAGTCTGACCCATCTTAATGCCGAAGTGTCCTTGGGCAAGTTACTGAACCCTGAATCGCCTCCATAGAATAACAAAGTTCTGCGAATAGATGCACTGTATGAATGTGTGTGTGAATGGGTGAATGTAAAACTGTACTGTAAAGTGCTTTGAGTGGTCATCAAGACTAGAAAAGCGCTATATAAATATAAAACCATTTACGTGATGTGGCAGCCTTTTCTGAGCTGCAGCTCCAGTTCAGTATTTTATTGTTTATTATTAAATTCGGCTTGCTCATAATAAACACTGCCCAAGAGACACACTGCCCAGCGCAGACAGACAACAGACATGCACAGCAAGCTAGCACTTAACTTGGAAGGATGAGAACAGAGTAGCCTCATTTAACCGCCATTGAGGTTTTTTTTAAATTTTTGTGACCATGATAGTTTTATTCAATCTTCTCTTCCATGTTTGCAGCTTAAAATTGACACCCACTTTACACAAGGGGGAAGAGTGTTAGGATTAACTTAAAAATTCTAGAACTTATATATATATATATATATATATATTTTATACATGTCGAACAAACTCTCAAAAGACAATAAACAAGGTAAGGGGAAGAATTTTGAATGCTGTTTTTCCCCATTGATGCATGCAGCTCAAGGTACTTCAAACTGCCATATTTTATGCATGAGTCTGGATAACAAACAAGCGCTGGAGAGAAGAAAAAAAGATACACAAAAAGAAAGAATGAGAGGAGTTGGAAGACTCTTACGAGTTGGCAGAAATCAACACAGCAAGCTTCCCAGACAGAGCGTAAGAGAACTTCTTTTAACAGGTTCCCAGTAGAGACGTGTTGAGAAAGGATCCATTGAAACAATGAAAACATACTTCTCTCCCCTACTCTCTGTCTCCTCCCACCCTTCTCTCACTCCTCTTCCTCTTAATATCCCACAATGCCATGCTCTCTGCAAGGAATATACCGGTTTGTAATTTGTAAACAATGCTAATTATTGCTGCTTGAGTTATAAACTTGATAACTCTGCCATCTCATTTGTCAAGGCAAAACCTAAAAGGAGAGAGCATGAGAAAGAGGCGTGAAATCAGAAGATTTCAAATTCTCAATCCCTGACACCAGTGATGCCACATGAAACAATACTGTTCACCACAAACCATTTGATCTATGTGCTGACCCTCCGCTCACCATTGGTCATTCGCTTTGGGTAGTGACCAAAAGAAAGAGATGATGGATACAAGTGATTGAAATAAGCTTCCTTCACAGGGGGTTTGGGCAAAGTAGGGTTAAGAAGGTCTGACAAATGGGGGAAGTGTGAAGTAGAGCAGCTGCTTCTTCAGCTCAAAGAGGACCAAATCTATTGGATGTGTGTGTGTAAAGAAGCCTGCCACTGGAGGCGTCAAGGCACCGTCATATGCACTTGAGTAGTCCCATGGCACACTCCACAACTGAGTGTGCTCACATGTGGACCTAACTGTAGTGCATTTTCTCTGCACTCTGCGTGTGGGGAGGAGCCAGCGCCTGAGGGAATAGCCAGTGTCGGGTGGCGGTTATAACATCAGGGATGAATGGTAAGATTTAATACAATACGTTGTTTATTAACTTTCCCAGAAGCCAGCCATCACGCACTGCACCTGCCTGCAGTCTTCTCCCCACACTGCTATGTGCCAGGATAAACAAATCATGTGCTGAGCCAGGCCATCATGCCACAACATTTGTCAGGGCCAAGTTTGAGTCAAATATCACTTGACTGTTTGTTTATTGTGTGCACGCCTTTTTTATTTAAATACAAACACTCATTCCCTGCTGGTAAGACCCGGTTTCCAGAAACCCCAAAGTAGGTATTTTATGAGTTGGTACCGGAATGGCACGTTCACGTCGGCTCAGTCTCTCTAATTCTGGACCCAGTTAAGCACATAGATCCAAGAGCACAGGTCTTGTGAATCTAAATCGGCTGATTAGCCAGTCATCATCATGGGCCAGGAGATCTGTGTGCTCCCTAAACACCTGTTCTCTCCTAATTCGCCTATTGGCAAAGTTCTCTAACAGAGACGTGCATTCACCATTCACGACTGTCACTGCAGTATTCAGAGGTTTACAGCAATCACACTAATTGATCACACCTTGCCAAGTTTGTCAGTGCACTTTGGGCACCTGAGAGCACAGTCAGGATCGTTTCAACGACTTTATACACAAAATGTTTGAAACTACAGTCAGACGAAGCCAGTATTAATTAATTAACAGTATTAAATATTCAGAAACTCTGTAGTGATATTTCATTGGAGTATATGCGTAATCTGCTTGAAGTTGTTTTATATCTTTTAATGTTAAAGGGTGCTTATGTCGTGCGAGCACAAATAACGCTTTTGATTTAGTTGTTAATGGTGAAGTGGATCAGTAATCTGGCTTCAATTCAACACCTCATATCTGCATCGTAATTTTCCCGTCTCTAAATGTCTGTAGTTATAGTGGAGGTGCACACATTCTCATCAAGTTTGTTTCTATAGATCAAAATTTTTGCATGAGAAATGGCGATCTCATTTGTAAGACCCTGTTTTGTGAGGATGAAGATTTATACTAAAGGAAGAGATCACTTCCACTTAAATATTATTTAATTTGTATCTATTTTGAGATTGTACTGGTCAAGCACTTCTTGACTTCCTTGCCCTGATGGCACAACAGTCACACTCACAGTTTATTGTGTCCTCAGGTTGCTCCAGCTATCCAGACCATCAACAATCACATTCATTTTCATTTTTCCAGCATGATAAAAAAAGTTTACATGACTCATTTGATAAGTTTGGAAAGGATTACATCTTTCTGTAAGAGTTTAAAGCAAATGTTGAACACAACTTGTATTTGTAAGGAGGTGCATAGGCATTTAAAAGTTTAAAATGAAATGCATTGCAATGTAAATCTGTGACGTGACTTGCACATTGTAACAATCCATTTCACTGTAGGGAATCTCAATTGACTCATTTTGAGCAGTACTGATATAACAACCTAAATTTATTTTCCGACCTCCTGTGTTTGACCATTATCTGGTAGAAACATTTGACCTTTTCCATTTTCACATTTCAAGCCGTAAGGAGAAATGTGCAAAATAATCTGAACGGGTTTGCTTCTTTTTCTTTCTTGTCTGACCAGAAGCCTAAACAGTAACTTTCAGTCCGAAAAATAATTTAAAATACAAATGTTTCGCATAATTTTCCGCCTTCAACAGGGTGAATGTTCCTTTGTCCGTACCCCAGGAGTTTTAGCGTTAACTTACTACACACTAAAGACAATTTTTTCTCCATTACAATTGTTGCTCAGTGCACAGGTTACAAATTCATATGATTTTATGCTTCGAATGGGACAAATGGTGAACGATTTTCCAGCTTACACACACAGAGAGAGAGAAAGAGAGAGAGAGAAAATCATCCATCCATTTGGTTTAATTCCAAAACTTACGAGTCAGAATGAATGCATGTTTATGAATAATTTAAGAATCGTACATAAGAGCCTTAGTCTGTAAGTGGATTGAATTGGCGCGTGTCTGTTTGTGTTGGTGTGCATAGTTCATGTGTGTGTTTATGCGTGCGTGGGTGGTACTTTGTTGGAATACATCTCTGTTGTATCACTGTTTAGACCCATAACAAATGGGATTTGGCAAATCTGAAGGTCAAATCCATAGCAAACAGTGCCTCTCAGCTTCAGCCCATGAATCCTTAACAAGCCACTCAGGGTACAACAACCAGGTTCCCTTTTTGAAAGGCAGCCTGTTTCACAGTTTGTGGCATTTCTCTAATAACTCAATCTATTCACCATGATGAATAATGTAGGCGGAAGACTTATGATTCCATTGTAATTTTGTAGCACATACCCACTTCCAAGGCAATTTCTGAGCTGAGTAAAGAGGAGGTGATATTCAATATTTTCAGAGGGATACATTTAATATTTCTGTCAATGTCCTGCAAAAAGGGCTTTTGGTTGAGAGACACCTTTTCTGGTTAATCACTAGTTTTTTTTCTGCCTATTTACAATGTTTATATAAAGTATTTGGCTCATTCCACCTTTCCAACTTCTGCATGTGGGCAATAGAGCCTGCGTTCAGTGGACAGATGGTGGAACATAAAAAGCTAATGGGACCCGGAACACGGCTAAAGTTTACTGTCAGAGTCCAGCTTGTAGTGTGACGCATCTCAAAGTGGTTGTTTAGCACGCTGTGGCAGAAAAAGACAATTCTCAAAGCCTTATTGTGTGAAAGGTGGATTCATACTATCTGCTTGTGACTCTGGCCTGTTCCTGACCAGCCCAGTATCATTGCCTTTCTCCAATATCATAAACTATGCAAAAATACTTAACTATTAAAAAACTAAATGTGGTAAGAGCATCTCTTGTCTTGATAATAATACGATATTTTCACTGATATTTTACACTGATCAGCCACATTATAAACAATTGCTAGTTTTCATCTCAAAACGATCCCTGTACGTTGGACTCGGGGATCGTTGTCTTCCAAACCTGTTGGATAAACTTAAACTTGTACATAATGTCTTTCGAGAAAAGATTGAAAAAAACACATCTTCTTGTGAACCTTGCTCAGGCCTCCACAGTAACTTTTTACATTGGTTACACTGGTGCACCTCACTTTTTTCATTTAGGTGGACTAGCACATACTTCAGGTGCACCTCAAGATTTTCACTGTACCTTTTCAGTGCCTTTTGTCTTAGAAATGATTATAATTAAGATATTTGTCAATTCATAATCAACTTGTCAAACCATTTTATACCACTGGTCCTTTGATAATATTATAGCCTAATCATGCAAGTTCACTGTTTCAAAGAGCAATCTACTTAGTCCGGAATTATTCAAAATAATAAAAACATCCGGAATAAATAAAGAATAAACCACCCTCAACCCCAAAAAATTATAAATCTCTTGCTCTGATCAGTAAACTGGATGGGATGGTTATAATTTAGATGAAGCGTAAGTTAGTGCAGGTCAGTGTGAAGGGAGACTCTGACACGGAACAAACCAACCGCTGCTTCGGCTCTGATCTTGAATCAGCGGCGCTATTTGATTAGCATTATTGGTCCGTCCTGGAAACTTTGTATGAATTTTTTTTTGTCGCAACTGTTTTCAGCGCCTCTCCTCTCTCATCTCCTGTTCACTGTCCATGTGTATGTGTGAGTGTATGTCCTGCAGAGATGAGGAAGCGACACAACTTGCTAAAATACAGAGACAGGCCAGTTAAATATTTGGCCCAGCGGAGTGACCAATGAAAACTTTAAGTCACACTTCAGAAGTTTTTGGTTGCGTGTGTGAATGCTCCTTATCTGACATGTTAGATTTCTAGGTATAAGCTAATTCTAACACAAGCATATTATAGTGCTGCCATCTTGTGCAAGTGACTTTAGGCAGAGGTCCTGTCGATACTCACACACTTAACACAAACACAAGTCAGTCTCAGCTGTCAAGCATGACTTTTCACCCTGTTTTAAAAGCTCTAACTTGATCATTCAAATCAAATTTATATTAAATATGAAAACTTGAAAATACACTTTTTATTTTATTTTTCATTAAGAGGAGAAAGGGTTTATAATCTATGCTATAGCCCGCCAACAGGGGGTGATCCAGATGATTTAGCTTCACTTTTTGGGAGTTACATCTTTTCTCTTCAGATACAACTTATGATTTACACATGCAGAAAGTATGGAGAAGCATTAGCATTAATTTTAAGCAGGGGATATCTGGTGAAGTTCAATCACTATTCGATGCTGGTCTTAACAAATCCCAGAGGGAAATATCTGGCTCTTTAGCTACCTAATGTTCCACCGGGTTCACCAACTAGTCGCCAACTGTGTCTGTCTGCTGTTGGGTGCATTTAGCATACATGGGGTTATCAGCAATTTTCAGTGAAACAGCTGCCCACTGGTACTAACCACTGGGATGATGAGAGTCAACAAAAGAAGTAAAAGAAAGGATAAATTGTCTGTGGTTCGTCAAAACCTACCACTTTTACATTAGACCCATGTAACTTTCATCTATTCAAGTGGGTACACCGTCTGAGAGTTGCTTTTCCATCACTCTGGGACCCCCGTGCCCGCGGCTGGGGCAGTCACAGGCGGCTTAAGCGTGCATTCATCCCCCTAAGTGCAGATTCTGTTAATAAATCCTTGACATACATAACATTATTGCTCTCTCTACATCAGTGATCAACTTACTAACTGCAGTTCATGAGAGCTTTGAAATTCTCCATCTCCTGGCATGAAGGTAGGCGTTGACGCTTGGCAAGCAAAGTGCAAAAACACCACCAGCATTAACTACTTAGCACACGAAATACTGACAAAACAACCTTACCATTGGCATTTTAGGAGTTGTTATCAAAGATTTGGCAAGCATTTTGCAAAATTTACCACAGGAAATCAACGCACCTGTGAAAGTGCTTTTAGTGGATAGGAAGCAGTATCTTTTACAGTATTATTCCAAGTTTCAGTAGATGGGTCTATGTGTGAGTTACAGTGTCAGCAGCCATCACAAAACATTAGCAGACTTCAGTTAAGGTCACAAACAGCTGTATGCTTGGAAATTACAGTTAGAAATACATTTACAACATCTAGAAATAACTCCACGGATGGTGTGCTACATGGCTGAGATATGTCAACCAGGAACCGTATGGGGACCATGAAAATATATGGCTCCCAAGGGGCTTCACACATACACAGAAATACACACACAATCGGATCATCATACCCTATATATCCTTCCTGGAGTCAAACCATTAGTAAGTAATACACACGCACAGTTGGCCGATACATGCTATTGTTCTGTTTGTCTGTGTGAACATTTAAGCATTGCATAGATTATGCAGCAATTAAGAGACATATCTTTTCTTATTGAACAGACATATGCAGACAATTTGCCTGCTATGATAATAATAATAATTAATTAAGTATAGGTGCCTTTGCGTGCTATATGGTGACCCTATCGCGTTAAATGAGAGCGCTTCAAACTCCATCCATTATAGATGACTGTGGCTTCCCTATTGTAGCATGTTGAGCTGCGGTGGCCTGCTGAGTGTGACTGGTCAAAAGGCTGAAATGCAACATGGATTCTAAAAGGACTAAATTACTTTGACCTGGGTGTAGAGAGACTGAGGGAACACACACAAACACACACACACACACACACACACACACACACACACACACACACACAAGAGAATGATCACAAATTATTATTAGCTGTATACATTGTTGCAAGGATTCAGTCAAATAAAAACAAAGGTTAGAGAGTTTAATAGCATTGAAACAGCAGATCTTACTGATGCCAGGAGGTTAAACCATTATATTCGAGCAGAAATTGCTTCATTCTTTTCTCCGGCGCTGATGTATGTGTGTGTGTGTAGACCCTATGACAGAAAGCAATAATGTCTGAGAAAGGGATTTTTATTGTGTGCCAAAAATACAGTTGGAATCGATGCCATACTTGCACAAGGCAAAGCTTTTGTGCAACAGTTTCTTTGTGAGAGCCTAACTAAAAACCATACTACCTTTTAATCACCAAAAATTACCACTCATCTCTCACTTTTCAGACTTCATTTGTGTGAAAGGAACTCATCAGTCTCAGAAGCATTTGATGGATTTCCATGAAATTAAAAAAAAAACTGTGCTCCCTACTCATCATCAACATTGAGCACAGTAATGTGCGTGTTTTGGCCAGAGAAGACAGATAATTTGAAAGATGAGAGGAAGATGCCATCTTTGTTAACCAGGAACAGCCACAAGAAATACACCCACACTGTCGGCAGAAGGCCAAGAAGAAGAAGAAGCACCAACAGTTTTTGCACTGGCTTGTTTCACAGACGTGTTCAGAGACTCTTGTCTCCTGCCTAATCCGTGTTGCCCTAGACATGCCACATGCGCCAATTAAAAAACATGGGAGGAAAGGGATAGCAAGTAAACACCAGTCACTAGAACTGAAGGAGCCTCTTGGATTGAAGGTGAAATGTCTTCCAGAAACACAGTCCAGAAAACAAGTTCAGCATGCACAACCCATTAGGTTGTTGGTTTATGTCATTTTTTTTGTAGTTTATTAAGATGTCTTGACAGCTGTTAGCTTTTCTTATTTGCTTTAGAATCCAGCATTTATGTTTGTCACATGTTTAAGCAAAGATGCTCCCTGATATGCTTCAAAAAGTGTCAGAAAATAAACTAACAATATTAATTTTGACTTGCTTGAATTTACCATAGCAAGGAAAATACATCACACTGAGATGTTGTCAATACCTGTTGTTATCTCTCCAACAGGATTGAGGCTTCCAATACTCACCTTAACTAAAAAAAAACAATGATAAAGTTAGTAAAATAAAACTACACTATTATACTCACCCTGAAAGCTGCTCATGACAACACTGTCATCCTGACCTAGGGATCAGCAGGCAGTTTATTACAAACCCCTCTAACACAGTCACTCACTGTGTTTGCCCCTTGACTCAACGTCATTAGGAATCCAAGTCTCTGCAAATGTGTCTAATTACATCTGTATGGGTGTGAGTGTGTGTGTGTGTCCACGGCTAGTTGGCTGCCTATTTGTTGAATCGACACAAAGTCTTGTTGGATTACTGAATTATTAGATCACACTGCTTTTGTGGTGCTAAATTACCGATCTAGTTTGTTTTTGTGTGTGTGCGTGTGTATAGGATATTGAGCAGCAGTTGCAAAGTACTTGGTGCTAATGAACATCAGGAAGCTACACAACCGTCCACATTTACACACTATGGATACACACACACAAACAGACAAACACATACACGCTAAGGAGACAACATCTGAAACAATTGTCACACTGTGATTAAATGAGCCATTGTCAACCAGTAAACTGATAGTAAATGGCTTTCAGTCATATGCATAATTAATAAATGAATGAATGGATAGACGAATGGATTGCAATTTCACATAACTGATTATTTCAATTATTAGTTCATAGTGGTTTTAAAATGAAACAGTGTGGAAATGTTTGCATAAAGGCAGCATTTCTTTCAGTTTTCCAGGAAACAGAGGGATTTTGTCACATTTTTCACCACGTTTTGTTGACACCTGTGGATTTTTTCATTTGATCTGCCTGTTTGAACTCAGCTCTCTCTCTCTCTCAAACACACACACACACACACAAGAAATAACTAAACCACCACCCCCAACACAACCCCGCAGAACCAACATAGCACCCCTGTCCCCAAAACCTAGGGACAGCAGGAGAAAAGGATGAAAGTGGACAACAACTAAGATGTAAGAGAAGACAAGAAAAGGATGGAAGGAACAGAAAAGGTGGACAGGAAAATGTGAAACAAAGTAACTCTGGGAGTAAATGAAATGCCATTAAATGAAAGGGATTCTCCACATATCTTTGCTTCTTCTATCACTCTTTCATTGTTCCACCACAACTGTCGCCCTTTTCAGAATTTTCTCCTCTTCTTCATCCAACCATCCCCATTCTCATATCTTCATCATGTCCTCTTTCACATAAATTGTTTTAATGTTGTCACTGTTTCTTTCCCCTTCTACCCTATTTTTATCTCAAGTTATTTAAAACTGTTAGGTATCATCCTGCAGTGGAGGGATCCAAAACAACATTCAACTAAATCCACTCAGTTGGTCTCATTCTTCATCTAAACAAATGGACCAACTTCACACCAAGCCTTGTAATTCAAACTCTTTCATTTGCAACGGGTGCAGAGTTTGTTGTGTATTCGCCTAGTCCACTGTTTCCCAGCCGTTGACATGAAACTTTCATTTCCTATCTCAGCACGACACTAGTCTGCTCCAGAGGTCTGTTCATACTGTCTTGACCTCCTTCTCCCTTCTCCATTGTCCTATTGAGTCTTCCTAAATGAAGCTTGGAGGAGTCACATTGCCCGCTAGCATCCTCTCCCTCTTCTCTTCTTCCCTCAATTCTCCTTTTTTTCTCCATTTCCCTGCTCTGTATTGGGTGATGAGTCTGGAATTTGGCTTTAATTTCTCTTTGTGACTACTGACTGCCACAGGAGGGCAACATTGTAGCTGTGTGAGTTCTACAGCACAGTGGCCACACACATTTCTATAAATTAAATAGGTTGTCAAAACATGCTGTTAATGCAGGGTGTGTGTGTAGGCTGGAGGGTTTTCCCTCTCCGCTACAGCGGACAGTTTGCAGAGGCTGGATTCTTAGGATGAGATATAATTGCCTCCAGAACAGACAGGGCACCTACAGAATGGCACTCAGAAGAGCACAGTCCAGGCCGTACAATCAGTGCCCTGATGGACTTCAGAGGAAATGATTAACATTCTTTAATCCAGGTCATTGATTCAAGGCAGTATGGAGAGGAGAGTTAAGAATGCTACTTAAAGATGTAATCTGTAGTAGCGGCTGTGTCTGTTGAGATCAAGCGAGTCATCCATTAACCAGAAGGTCAGGTGTTTGAACCCCTGCTCCTCCTGTCCACATGTCCAAGTGTCCTTGGGCAAGATACTGAACCCCATATTACCCCAAAGGGTTATGCAGTATGAGAAAAAAGTGCAGCAATAGTTGTGATTTATGTTTGTATGAATGGTTGAATAACAGGTTGCACTGTAAAGTGCTTCAAGTGGAGGATAAGAATGGAAATGTTCTATTTGATTACAGTTGATTTTACTGCAATGTTTCCAAATAGTGACCTAAAGGGCTAGTCCGCTAACCATCAGTGACACACTAAAGTTCCTACAATGCTGGGGAAATAGAATGGGGAAAAAACGGATGCCCATCCGAAAAATATAATGCCTCAAGCCACTGGCTGTAGCCAGCACAGAGAAATAAAAAATTAAGACTAATTAACAACTAAAATAGATTCATATTTAGGTTGATCAGAGACAATGCCAGTGCAATGCAGCTTTACCTTGACATATAAGCACCAACAAAACCAGAGCACCTGCCTCAAAGAATCAATAGAAACAATAGATGTACATCAAGGCATGTATGTTGCAGGGCCTACATGTACATCAACTGTTCGAGTGTGTTCTTGTCATTGGAGCTTCACTAAACACAGCATTTAAAACTGCTTATCTGACAATCAGGCTTTAGTGAGAACATGGATGGCGGTTGGGTTTTAAGTGCTTTAATCTGCTAATCTGTTGTCATGTATTTTTATATGTATATTTATATATATATTTTTTTTAATTTGGTTAAACAAAACAAATTATGCCTCTGATGGTGGTACCACATGTAATCTCTCATTTGGATTATGTAGATTGTTGGCATTCAGCCACCTCAGCAGATGAGTACCCTATATAGCTGCTGCATTTGTAGGCAGTCTGCATTTGCATTACAACAATTTAAGCTTTTAAAGCCATCTCACATTCCACTATGCCTCCAGACAGATTCATGTTTTTTGATGAAGAACCAAGAATGCAGTCAAAGCACTTACAAATACAGGGGATATTTTTGGAGTCTATGACATTTAATTAGGCTTTTTACAATTTAATCAACCTCACACCAAATTAGTTATTCAGCATCCCTGCGTTAAATGACTTTTTAAATTAGCCTTAAACTTTTATTGATCAGCTGCCACCCTATACAAAGCAGAAATTAAGGGATTTTGTAACACTTTATAATGAATAAATCCACAATCCTAAGATTCTCCTGATTCAGTGGTTTCAATAATATCCTGCGTAGAAAAAAATGTTCAGCACATTTTAAGAGAAGTAATTGTCACATTGATGTGACTGCTTAAATTGTTATTATGAGTAGCAGCGTGGTACAAATTATTCACAATAGCCTTGTATGATTCTGAGATATAAAGAATTTCAGACAACGACAATATCTGCCACTTGCTGGATGGAGCTACATAGAGGCCAAGAGGTTATTAGTGCTTGTGAAAAGAGTGCTCACCTGCCCCTTTTTACTAGGCCCTGTCTACGTACATTTAAGGTTTTTCATTTGATTCTTATTTGAATTTTGATCATCAATTAGATAATGTAGAGCAGAGGTCTTCAACAGGGGGTCCACGGAGGTACTGCAGGGGGGGTCGCGAAATGTTTGGTACATTTTTGATTCATTTTCAAACCAATTTTTTTCCCCACAAAACATCCGTCCAAGGTAAGATAAGCTGTATGCTACCCATCAGGGTCCGACATCTCACTAATGTGGGAGTATGTGTGCCATCCACAGATGGCTTGAGGATTCATTGTCTCTTCTATATGTATGGCTATATGTATTTAAAATAAAAACATAAATCTGTGTATTACTTTAATAGCTCAGTGTTGTATGCAAGGTGTATGTTTATAAATGGCAGTGGCATGGCCACCCAGTACCGTGCACATGTTTAAATTAAAAACATGACTATATGAACCTGTGTAATATTTGAATAGCTTATTGTTGAATGCACAATAACAGGGTAGCTATGTTTATACATGGCAATAGGCCCAGTTTAATATAAAACACAATTTTAAACAATATGTAGGGGGTCCCTGCTCCGTCTCTCCACCAGTTTGGGGGCCTTGGCCTGAAAAACGTTGAAGACCCCTGACGTAGAGAATACCTAATAAATATAACCATAATTTATTTACAGCAAATATGTGTTTCAGTACGTGTGACAGTTTATTTTGTTATGTTTGTGATGTTGCTCTGTTTGTCATCTGTGTGGGGTCAGAGCAGCAGGTAAATAAGGGAGAGTGAGAACAGGTTTGCTGGGAAGACCAAAGGTGATAGAGAATGGGTGAGATGTGCTGCGTTCGATTACATTTTAGTCAGGACAATGCATTTATTTTCTGTATTTTAGCAGATAGCTTGAATGGTGAGTTCAGCAGTAGTCTAGAGTCCCTACTTGGTCTTGTGTTTGTCATGCTGAGAGTGGTTTCTGTACTTGTCTTTCTGTTTAGCTCACCCTATACTTGCCAACCTTTTTTTTTACCTACGCCTAACGCCGGGTTCACAGCGGACGCGGGCTCCCATCCACTCCCATGTTAAACCGTTGTGCTGGTCACTCGGACACTCTCCAGGGGGGGTGCAATGTCACAGACAAAAATGGTTGTACCACTAGGGAAAAAATGGTCACGACCTGTCACTGGTTAGTGAAAGCTCCCTCGGTGGCGAAATGCAAGGGGCACGACTGACACAAACAAATCAAATATTGTTTTGTTCCTGATCCACCAATCAAAAGAGGAGTGTTATCATTTGAACGCGAGTTGCACGTACGCTTCCGAGTAAAAAGTAACTGCAGGCATGGTCAGCGCTCACCCTCACTGAGACGACACACGGCAGAGTTTGTGCGATTGCTCTTGTTTCCTCTATAATTCAGATATTCATTGCTTTATAAACAGTATTTTTAAAGTTACACTCCTTCCTTAGTAATACCTTCCTGCACTTGCAGCAGGCCTATTCGTAGCCTATTCTAAGGAGAAATTTGCTCCTGTCTTTTTTAGAAAGCTCATAGCCCCGATAGCTAGCCTTCTAGCTAGCTAACTTCTTCCAACTGCAGCTAGCCCTGTTCTCCTTAACACCTACCTTTAAATCTTGAATCATCCACCGTGTTGTCATCCAACAATCATCCAACATGATCATGCTTTTGAGGAAAAGCATGAAAATGGGGAAAGTGAATTTCCCCATTGTGTGGATAAATAAAGAAATCTAATCTAATCTAATCTAATCTAATCTAAAAAACAGGAAATACAGGGAGGAAGAGCCATTGGCTCTCTCAGTTTGTGGAGGGAGCACCAGGCTGCCATCCCCTTACTATGTGTTGCCGCACAGAGGGGGTTCTCCACTGCTGGAGACATAGTTACAGCTCAGAGGAGTGCTCTGAAACCTGAGCATGTGGATCAAGTGGTGTTTCTACACACAAATCTGAAAACACGTTAAGCCTTAGCTGCCAGTATTAGGCCAATTTTTAGTTTGTTAAAACAGATTTATTTATTTTATTTATTATAATTTTGTCTTTTATAAAATAAGTTATTTGTTGTGGTGTTCTTAGAGCAAATAGAAGTGCACTTAAAGTCAAGTGAAACCATAATATTATGGCTATTTTTAGTTTAAAAGTTAAGGAATTTTTTATTTGCATTTAATAATAACTCAGAGTTGAAGGAGAATTATTTTATATAACTTTTAAGGTCTGTGTTGGCCAGAATTTTAAGTGTTTTAAGATGTGCAATCCTTAACACTTTGCCTTTGTTGTTATGTGCAATAATAAAAACCAGCTGTTATACTAAATTCTGTGCAGGACATGGTCATTATTTTCAAAATGTATCGCAATACCTATCGTATTGTGGACTCCGTATCGCGATACGTATCATATCGTAAGGTTGTAGGCAATACCCAGCCCTAGGTGCTACAGTGCTAAACACTTATGTACTTACGGATATTGAGCAGCAGTTGCAAAGTACTATGTGCTAATTAACATCAGGAAGCTACACAACAGTCCGGAGAGAGCGAGAGAGAGAGATGGAGGAAAAGAGCAAACGGAAAGGCATGATGAACGCGTGTATTGATCATTATGTGATGGTCAGTGTTGATATTGTCGTGTCATTTCAAATATTTAAACTGTAGTATCAGATGTCAGCTAAGACTTAGAGAGAGAGACATGTAGAGATAAAGAGAGACAGACAGACAGACAGACAGACAGAGAGAGCGAGAGCAGCTTGTGTGTATCTGTGGGTGCGTGTGTGTTAATTTCCCCCCAGGTTCTGGGGTCATAAACAAGCTACTAAATAATTTTTAATCAACTGCTCATAGTGACGAATTAGATCCGGATCAAAAGTGATCACTAGAAGATTCCACAGTAGAATTTACTAAGGAGGAGGCAGAGCGAGCTTTGACAAAGCCGCCCTGTATTCCATGTTCTCTCTCTATTCTCTTCTTCCGTCAATGATTCATTGACAGGAAAACCTGTCCATGATCTGAATATCTTTAATTTATTATCTATGGCAGCAGGAATCCATCCGATTGTCCAAATATATTGACATTTGGAGTGTGAATGTGTGGCACATGGAACACCATTTATCACATTTAAAGCAGCATATTGTGAAACGTCAATCACGCATGTTGATAACGCAATGCAAATACATACATTTTTTGATATATCGTGCAGCCCTAGTAACAAGCTGGTCACACTATATCCATCAATTGTCTAAGCTGCTTATCCTGTGAGGGTCATGGAGGCTGGAGCCAATCCCTGCTGCTCGCGAGTGTATTCCGGCGCCAACATGAGAAAAAACCCTCTTCACACCTGCAGGCAATTTAGAGTCTGCTATTCACCTAGGCTGCCTGTTAGCGGGAGTACTCACACAGACAGAGAGAGAAAGCCTCTGTCTGTGTGAGCCTTAATAGCCTTAATATCCATCCCTGATGCATGGTAGGTGTCACTGTTCAAAACCCCTCTAAAATTTGGAAAATACAGATGGAGTCAGAAGATGCTCTGATGTATATGATGGTTTGATGTATATGATGGTTTGATGTATATTAAGATGGTTTGAAGTATATGGTTTGAAGTCTGATGATATATTCTGGCCTCTCAAGGTGCAAACTGTGAAAATTATGAACAAACATGCAAAAGAATCCTACTATATAACAGTACAAGATAAATTATTAAGTTCCTGAAAACTCAATTTCATCTTTCAATGACCATGGACGGGCACAACAACTTAACCGATTCAGACCTTAGGCGCTGAATAAAAAAACATTCTAAAAAACCCAAGTGTTGTTTGAAAACGACCACCTCAAACCCTTTTTATCATTGTGGTTTTCATTAATGAAATTCTACTTCAGCTTTAATCTGCTTCATTGTTGTTACTGCTGCTTAGATTGTTAGTCATCACCTGAAATGATACTTCATTGAATCAAAATGTATTTCCTCAGTTACATGTCTTGAGACGCACACATCTCTACCGGCTTTAAAGAGAGACGCAGACAAATATCCCCCCAGTCTTTATGGTATATACACCAAAATGCCACGTCTGGTCTTAATGAGTTAACAAAGACCCGAATTACGACACTGTTTTGCCAAAGCGCTCATTGACTCCACACGTTAGCAAATGGTAAGTATTTGTAATATTGTGTGAAGGTAAAAAGAAACAAAAACAGAATAAGAGGGCTTCTCAATAATGCCCAATGCTGACCAAAAAGCAGACTACTTATTGTATCCAGCAACTTTATCACTGTTCCTCAAATAGTGACCAGCTCTTATTTATCTCAACTGCAGAAGGTAACGGGTCTTCATTTTAAGGAATGTTTGTTACGAGAAAGGCCTTCATTTCTTCTCATTGTCTGGTGAGAACAGGGAAATTACCAAGAGATTACTGCAAGTAACAATACTTTTGCTACAGAATAAATAACATAATCTATTTCTGTGCTGTGATTGAGGCACAGAAAGAATGCCTTAAATAATTGTCGAACGCACGCACGCACACACACTTCGTTGGAGACTGAACCAAGTAAAGCGACTGGGTTGTGTAAGGATTTCAATATTTTAACTTTAGTCTCTGTCTGACTGAACTCTTAAAAAATAAAGATGAACAGTTTGGGCCAGATAAATTCATACAAATTATTAATAATAACCTTTTCCTCCCTAGTGTTTAATCTTGAAATTAGAATGTGTCTGCGTCACAGTTCTGTTTAGTTTGTTTTGGTTAATTGGTTTTCAATGTCTGTACAAACAGAACATTGTATTGATATAGCAAGAACACAATAATCTTTTCTCTATTTTTCAACACCATTGGCCTACATAGCGTCAGCTGTGTCAAGGCCGGTCAAGAGATGAACATTTTGAGACTCCTTGTCACTTCCTGGTTTCCAGTGACAAGACGCATGGACTACGCGTTCGCACATTCAAGGAAGAAGAACCAAGACCTTCTGTTATAAAAAGACAGGCTCCGGCTGTTTGATGCGTTCTGATGCACTCTAGACTGTCCGGGGCTGCTAGAGTTCCGGGCAGTGTGTTGGATGCCCATTGTTTTTGCTGATTGATACCTTTCATTGCTTCCTAAATAAATACTTGATTGAACAAACCGAGTTCGGCTCATCTTCTCTTATTTAGGATAAACGACCACACAAGGTTGACAACAACTAGACTTGTTACTGTCAGTGCAATAAAAGCTAAGTCATCAAGATAGATAGATGGATACTTTATTAATCCCGTGGGAAATTCATAAAAAACATTTAGATAAACAATATTTTCAAACATTTTGTCCTCAGTCTCCTGTTATGTTTTACACAACAACAGCACACAGGTCAAACTAATGGTATCTTGTTAAGGAGAAGCTAAAACAAAAGCTAGACATAGGTAAACTAAGCTTCTGAGACAACCACCAGTTTTCCCTAGTGGTACAACCAGCAGAGGACAGTGGACAAGATACTGATACCAACTCATGCTTGTGTTCTTCAGTCTTAACACAGGAGCATTATTTAACTGACATTAGTTAGATTTGTTTCCAGTGATACATTATGGCATTGATGGTGACTTCTTGTGTGAAAGTCACTGGAGATCCTCTAGAAACATTATTTATTAAATTGGTTTGATAAATCCATTATGATGTTATGGACCATTCGGCAGTAACATTTATATAATTACATTTTCTGTCCCCTTGGAAAGGCCTATTCATTTGTTTTTGTTGTAAACTGAAGACATTGATTTTGAGACTTAAAGATAAGTTTGAGACAAGAGAAAAATATCACCTTTTGTTTGAACCCATTTTTCAAGTGAGCAGAGATATTGACACATGTGACTGACAGGTGTTTCTTATTGTCCAGATGTTGCTTATTGTCTAGGTGTTGCCTTTACTATCGATTGTTTTAACATTTAAGAGCTCTGAGTGTCTCCTCTTGGTTTAGGCTTTGGAATTTGAGACAGGGTTTGTTGTTAAAAGGGAAACCAACATGAAGAGCAAAGAGCTGTCAATGGGAGAAAAGCAGAGCCATTTCAAAGCACGGAGAAGAGGAGAAATCAATCAGAGCCATTGCACAAACGTTGGACAGAGCCAAAACTACAATTCAAAATGTCCTGAAAGCATCAAACATCAAATAGGTCGGCCAAGGACAACCAAAGAGAGCTGTGCAAAAAAAACAAAAACAGTGATGTCACAACTGACCTCAACAGGGCGTGGTGAAAGTTTCATAATCCACAAAAATATATATGCCACATCCCTCATCAGCAGTGATGACGTATGAGTTATGAGCCATAAAATGCCGGAAAGGTTTAGGAACTGATTTTGAGAACAAGATACAAAAGTGATGGTTGGTGTTGCGCAAGAAATTATCTGAAGAAGTAAAAGAACATGCAATCACATCATGGTGAAGGTGGTGAGATGCCTCTTTTACAATGAGCTCAATAACCTTAAAGGGGACATATTATGAAAATTCCACTTTTGTAGTGCTTCTACACGTTAATTTGGGTATCTGGCATGTCTACCCTCTCAAAAACTCTGGAAACAAAAAACAACTCCCGCTATTTGTTGTGGTCCTCCAGCACCAGAAGTGGCCATCGTTAGCAATTGTGACGGTCCCTGAATGCACCTCCTGAAGATATCAGTGGACTTTTAGTATTAAAACATTGTGTAACTGACGCCGTTTAGAGTCAAAAATATTAATGTCGGGGCTTGATGACACCAGTGTTAATTTCGTTAACGAAGACTATAACGAAAAATATTCGTTAACGAACTGTTTTCCATGACGAAGACGTAACGAAAAACGAATCTTTTAACTTTCGTTGACGAGATGGAAATGTATGTGGTTGACTAAGTCACAATAATTTTTAAAACATCATCGTATAAGGCCGCCATGAAGTATCAGGAACGGGCGAGTGAGTCTGTGTCTGTGTGTGTGTGTGTGTGCCTGTGCGCTCCCAGATAGCGCACCGGTCCGTAGCTCCGACCCCCGCCCCGCGAACTCGCTCAGAGAGACACAGTGAAAGCATTGAAAGCACTAATAATCTTCACTTATTAGCGCGTTCTCATGGAGCAGCCTCTCAGTGACTGACTGCTTCTTCAAATCAAATCAAATTTTATTTGTATAGCCCATATTCACAAATTACAATTCATCTCATAGGGCTTTAACAGGGTGTGACATCCTCTGTCCTTAACCCTCAGCAAGAGTAAGGAAAAACTACAAAAAAACTTTTAACAGGGTAAAAATATGTAGAAACCTCAGAGAGAGCCACGTGTGAGGGATCCCTCTCCCAGGACGGACAGAAGTGCAATAGATGCCACGTGCAGGACAACATCATCAATAATCAAAGTCTCTAGCAGCATTGATGAGGGTAGACATCCGGAAGGACAACCCCAACATGACATGCCAAGCAGTCCCGCTGCAAGCACAGTCCATGCTCAGCAACCATCTAGACCACGATCCACCATCCAGACCAGACGCCACTCCAGTCCTCAGTCACCGCCCATCGCCGCCCACCAGGAGGACCCATCACAAGCCACCACCGCGGTCCTGGTCCACCGCCCGTGCCCAATGCCAACGCGACACAGGGTCCGCCACCAGCACCACGATCAGCCCACATGACTCAGAATCCGCCACACTGGATCCAACACCGCGACCCCCGGTGCGCGATCCACAAACCGTAATCCATGGTGCGGCCACAGAGGCCCTGGATCTGCGGGTGATAAAGCAAAGGGATTCCGGGGAAGGGGGATAGGGATGGAGAAGAGGAAGGGGAAGCTGGAAAGAGAAGCTCCGTGTGTCATGTGTCACAAAATAGAACAAGTAACGTTTTGGCGCACTAATTAGCTCTAACTATAAGCTTTATCAAAAAGGAAGGTTTTGAGCCTACTTTTAAACGAACAGATGGTGACTGCCTCCCGAACTGAAAGTGGTAGATTATTCCACAGCCGAGGGGCTTGATGGCTAAAAGCTCTGGCTCCTACTCTACTTTTAGAGAATTTAGGGACTATGGAAACAGTGAAAACACAGTTTCTCTGGTCTCAGCTGATCAGAGATCAGCGCCGCAGCTTCTTGATCAGAGCAGAAGCTGCAGTTGGTTTGTACCGAGCTTCAGTTTCTGTGTCCTCCTCCAGCCTGACCTGCTCTCCCTTTTTGTTTTCACATTTAAAACTAAATATATATTTTTAAGCTATTAGGCTGCAGCTATATCTTTTTATAGAAAAGGAGTTTAATGTGGCTATTAAATGTGACTAAAACTAGACTAAAATGTAATTCGTTTTCGTCGACTAAAACTAGACTAAAATGGAATTAGTTTTCGTCGACGAAAACTAGACTAAAACTAAGAAGGATAAAAATTACTAAATGTGACTAAAACTATTTTTTTCATTTTCGTCAAAGACTAAGACTAAGACTTAGCTGCCGAAATTAACACTGGATGACATAACGCCACGGGAGTAGTATGGAGGCATTTTATGTTTTTTTCTGTTGTTTTTAATACATCCGAAGCTTTGATCACCATTTACGTAAATTGTATTGGATCTGCTGCAATTCTGTTTACCCCTGAAACTCCAGAAGTGTGTTGTGTAGTGGATTTTCATTTCTGGGTGAGTTATCCCTTTTACTGCGTGCGGTTCCGTGTTGCTTGTATGATCCCCAAAGTTTGTCGACTTCCCTTCTCTCCACAGACACAAACAAACTTTTTTTATGGCGCTTCAGAAAAAGCAAATAAAAGCTTTGTTCAGTTTAACAGTCAAACCACCTTTAACCTCTAATCTTATCAGAGAAGGTTTTTTTGGTGGCCATTTCTTCTTTCTAAAGCAATGTTAACTTGAAACATTTATTTTGAGTGGGTTATTATCGTCACTTCTCAGGGTGAGCGTCTTCAACTCACAGAAGATTACTTTGAGGTTAAGACACAGCTTTGAAGTCTGTCATATTGAATGAACAGTATGTCTTCATTTCCCCCCAAGGCAGTAATCTCAATCAGTGGACTATTATCAGATGCTGATTAATGCTGCAGCATTACATTCTGACACAGATCATTCAGATCATATTTAAATAGTCAAAAAACGCACATTTCTGTAAAACAATAAACACTTCCTGCTGACTAAAATTCCAACCAAAACCATTAGTAGTTCCTGAAAGTACATACACATTGATACAATTTAGTTAAATGTATCCTCTTCATTATTTAAACTTTAATCCTGCTTCACATGTCATTATATTTTAGTGTATCTTTGCAATAGATAGCACATAACATTACAATGGCACTGCGCAGGGCCGGTCATTCCTACAGGCGACCTAGGCGGTTGCCTAGGGCGCCCCTCAGAGGGACCAAAAACATTATTTTTTTTTGCTGAGCGGAGTTTTTTGCGCCCCCTTCTATATCTCCAACCAATATCTACCGGTCAACCGAACAACTGGACAAGAGGCAGGCTCCGGCGCACGTACCCCCTCTTTTTTATTTTTTCACCACCGCCGCGCCCCCCGCCCTGGACGATGTTACGAACGTCAACCGTGACGCTGTGCGCTCAGGTAAAGAAATAATGAAGAGGCAAAAGCCATCTGGGGCGAAGAAAGGAGGAAGAAGAGAAATGTGTCAAGGAGTAAAGTAAATCCAAGTGTTGTGTATTGTCAACTTAGCGAATGGATTGTATGTAAGCTAACGCTAGCTAGCCAGTGATGTGTGACATTACTTGTTACTGCCATTCAGTCGAAACATCAGGCTATCTTTAGCAAAACATAGTGCAAGTTTAGCGGTACTGCAATTTGCGTCATTTATTTCCGTTGTCATGAAGTTTGAGTAATTATAACGTCGTTAGTTTTGGTGTATCAATTGACGAGGAACAGCCAAGCACCTCAGCTGTGCCGGCATCCTCAGGTGAGTGCAATATTTCAACAGATGTTCCTGATGTTAAATAATTTAATGTAAAAGGGAAAATATGTCGGGTCATTTCTAATCCAGCCAATATATTTGCTCTTGTGTGTTCTCTCTATATGTATAGGCCAAGAACCACTGCAAGGAACTTCCGACCACTTTTATGTATCTCGTCCTGATTGCACCACTGATTCCACAGATTCCACCCTTACACTCTTCTCAGGTGTGCGCCTCATGAATGTAAAGATTGTTAGCTATATACCTAATTGTCAATATGAGGATATGCTTTACATGAATTAATCTACATGAACCATTTATGATGCAGTCATACAGTAACATTACATTGTAATTGCATATCTCATTTGGAAGCATTTATTAAATACTGCAATATGTTTGTTTATATACTGTATATATATATATATATGGAGCCAACTATGTGCGCCATACTGTACCAGCGTAAATCACAGCTGAATCTACCCACCCACCCCTCCATTCTCATAGAGATCAATTTAAATGCAGAGAGGTTATACAAACAGCTGAATAGCTTATATCAAGCAAGAATGGTTTTAAAACTACAACAATTATGTGCGTTTGTGAAGTTATTGTGCATATGAGATGAGAAAGTGTGCTTTTCGCGTGCCCTCCAGATGCAGCAAAGACAGATGCTCCACTAACAACTGATCCTGCTGACTGGCCTGCACATCTCACGAACAAAATAAGGACAGAGTTTGTTCGGAGAAGACCAAATCAAGTAACACCTAATTTAATTTTTCCAAGGAGAGATGATGGTAGAAGTTGCCACCACCAGTACTTCAGCAGGACCTTAATAACTGGAGAAAGGATTTAAAGAAGTTGGTTGACTTATTCAAAAAAGAAAAAGTGTTTTTTGTTTTTGTTGTCAATTTTTCTCCCCAAAACAAATTTCTGTAACACATGGAGGACTGTCTGATTGAAAAAAGTCTGGAACATCTGAACAATATGGCGCCATGGAAAGAATTGGCAGTTCAATTAAAACAAGGTACGACCATGGACAAACAAGAGCAGGCCCTCTTAGAGGCAGAGCAGAGTTGGTGGAGAGCAGTGCTGACATGACTGGTTGCTATTGTATATTCACTGGCTGTGTGAAATATGGCATTTAGAGGAAACACAGAAATACTCCACTCTCCTTTTACATTACATGTCATTTAGCTGACGCTTTTGTCCAAAGCGACTTACAATTAGTACACTCAACATTTATGAGGGGCCATTTTAGGGGTTCAGTATCTTGCCAAGGACACTTCAGCATGCAAATGGGAGAGAGTGGGGTTTGAACCGGCAACCTTGTTGTTGGAGAGCCACCACTCTAACCACTAGGCCACACCAGTCTTTCAAATGGAAACTTTTTGAAAGAGGTTGAGCTTATGGCACATACACTCAATTTGGTCATTTCTGATGCTGTCAAGCGCTCCAAAGATGCCATATAATTTTTTGGTATTGTGCAGAAGCTATACTGCCTTTTTTCTGCCTCTACACAGAGATGGGCCACCCTCGAAAAAAATGGCAACCTTTCGCTCAAAATGTGGTCAGAAACCAGATAGGAGAGCAGAGTGAAAGCTGTTGAATCTCTGCGATATGAAGCCGCAGCTGTGAGAGAGGCACTGCTTGAGGTGAAAAAGCAGGCCAAAGACCCAATCATCAGGATTGAAGTCCAGTCTCTGGCAGAAGAAGTGGGGTCATTCCGCTTTTCACTGTGCACAGTGGTCTGGTATGATGTGTTAAATCAAATTCAGCAGGTGAGCAAACTCTTGCGGTCCCAAACAATGCAAGTGGATGTAGCAGTTAGTCTACTGAAAAAGACTGAACAAGCTCTTGAGTCCTACAGAGCCACAGGCTTTGTGGCTGCACAAATATCAGCCAAGGCCATGTGTGAAGACATGAATGTGTACGCTGTCCTTCTGCAAAAGAGGCTAAAGTTCTCATATGAGTCTCCTGATGAGCGGATGCCTTGCTAAATCTGAAGGTAACCTTCTTCAACGTGGTGGTGGATGCTGCAGTGTCAGCACAAAAGGAGAGGTTTACCACTCTTGAAGATGTGGAAGACAAGTTTGGCATTCTGTCAAACTTCCAAGACCTGCCACACCAACAGCTGATGAAGCAAGCAGAGGCACTGGCACACACCTTAAGCCATGGAGGGCAATCTGATTTGGATGGGAAGGAACTTGCCCAGGAGTTGAACAATTTACCTGACTTGCCTTCACAGCTCACAGAGATATATCCAAACCTTTGTATTGCTCTGCGGATCAGTGCAACCCTTATTACAGTAGCTTCAGCCGAGAGGATTTTTTCTAAATTATAACTTTTAAAGACATACCTGAGGTCAACCATGGCTCAATAACGCCTCAGTGGTCTGGCTGTCATCAGCATTAACCATGAAGTTGGTGGTCAGATTCAATTCAATGATGTCATTGATGATTTTGCAGCAAGGAAGGCCAGAAGGACTGCACTGTAAACCTTGAAGTGAAGGGAGTGAAATGTATATAGTTCTTTAGACAACATTCATTTGCACTTTTTATATTATTACATTACATGTCATTTAGCTGACGCTTTTATCCAAAGCGACTTACATTTTTTTTTAGAACACTCATCATTTTATGAGGGGCCATCTAGGGGTTCAGTATCTTGCCAAGGACACTTAGGCATGCAGATGGGATAGAGTGGGATTCAAACCTTCTTGTTGCAGAGCACCCGCTCTATCCCCTAGGCCACGCTCTCCCCGTGGCAATTTATTTGTTTTCTCTTACATTTACATATATTATTGTATTGTTAGTTATTATTGTTTGTTTTGATTCTATAGTGTGCACTCTTGTTCTTGCAACATTTTCTCATTGATTTTTGTCCTTTAATTAAAAATTGTTCATTGTTGCGATCGTTGTTGTATTTATTTGAAGAAAAACAATCTTACCGTCTCAAAGTTGCAATTCCGTTTTCATGGAAAATCGTTTAGATTTATTATTTTTTTTCAGGGTGGGGGGGAGTGAAGCTTGCCTAGAGCGCCAAATGTGCTAGGGCCGGCCCTGGCGCTGCGGTTGGGAGTGCAAATGCCAATCGAGCTCCATGGTGCTGGGCAGTGAGCACAGGGCACACTACAGGACGTCGCGCTTTGAGGCCACCCTCATGAAGTCTGTTTCTGACTGTTTGGGCAGAGACATTCACACCAGTGGCCTGCTGGAGGTCATTCTGTAGGGCTCGGGCAGTGCTCAACCTGTTCCTCCTTGCACAAAGCAGCAGGTATCGGTCCTGCTGATGGGTTGAGGACCTTCTACGGCCCTGTCCAGCTCTCCTAGAGTAACTGCCTGTCTCCTGGAATCTCCTCCATGTTCTGGAGATTATGCTGGGAGACACATCAAATCTCCTTGCAACGGCACGCATGGATGTGCCATCCTGGAGGAGTTGGACAATCTGTGCAACTTCTGTAGGGTTAAGAAATCGCCTCATGCTCCCAGTAGAGATAATGACTCTAGCTAAAGCCAACACTAATGGAAAACCAGTCGAAGTGATCAAGAGGGAGAAACTTGAAATGGCCTACACATGCAAAACCACTCCTGTTTTGGGGGTCGTCTCATTGTTGCCCCTCTAGTGCACCTGTCGTTAATTCCATCAACACCAATGCAGCTGAAACTGATTAACAACCCCCTCTGCTACGTAACTGACCAGATAATTATCAAAAAAGTGCAATTGAATTTATGCCATACCCTGATAAGAAAGTGTTCCTTTAATTTTTTTGAGCAGTGTATATTCCAATAATTTTACATTTGTACCACATGCGTCAAAATATATGAGCCAAATTTGTTAAGATCTTCATTCATGATCACTTATTTTCAAGTTTATTAACTTCTTTATCGGCTCATGGGCTAACATTTCCTTGATTGTTATGTTAATCTCTGAATTGGAAATCATTGCTGCCAATTATCAAAGCTAGGTTATATGCCACCCTCTCCCATGAGGCCTCTTTTCAAGCCTAAGCCCCCAAACACATTAATTAAAAAGAAACCAACTTTTCTGTGACTCGCTCGCTTACTTCTGACCGTCATCTCTGCTCAGACTCTGTAGGTAAGCAATACAAGCATGGCCAGGGTGCATGCATGCAAGCAGGTGGGTTTGTGCCAGCCAGGTATTTCATTAAATTTGGTACGATTGAAATGATTGGTCATGTTTCTTAAAGTCCTACAAGGGCCACAACACTGGCTATTTTATATGTTATTAAATGATGGCTATTGGGCTATTCCCTTAAGTCTGACATGTGCCCCACAAACAACCCAACAGCAATTTGAAATGAGTAAAAAATAAAGGATAGTATATTGTCCTATTGGAAATAACCAGCTACAAATGGGGCAAACATGATTAGGCATGGTGAAATGTCAGGTGCAGCTCATAAATTCAATGCATTTTACTATTTACATTTTTTTTAACCCACCGATGAACAAAGGCAAATTAAATATGACAGTGTTTCACAAAGCCACAAACTTTTGTCGCGACCTGCTGCTGGATCCTCACATAATGGTTGTAATAATAGGCTTTAATGAGTATGGCTCCCAGGGCGAGATGATGAGAAACGTAGGACGACTTGACTCATATCTGGGTCAAGGTCTGAAAATATTTAACACCCCAGAAAATACAACGTGTTGTAACAGTAGGCCGCCCATGTTAAGCCCATTTACATTTGATTTGATAGATTTGTTGTTTATGTGTGTTGACATCCTGCTGTTACACTGTGTTTATAGTTTGGCCCTCAGGTCCTCTCAACATCTGTAGGGAACATATGAAAGATGTATGTTAACCAACATCCTTCTGCATCGAAACAATTTGTCTACATACTTATTTCCATTCTGAGTCAGGTGGGCATGAATCCATATACAATCAGATAAAACATAACCAAATTAATTAATAGGGAATATAATGACCCAAATATGCAGTGAAGACCCAACCACACAAATGTACTGTGTACATTTTATTGACTTTATGTCCTCTTTGTCCAACCATGATAGACGCATGCGTTGCTTGCACGTGCTACAAGCTGTAGGATGAGGGAGATGCTGTCTTTATTCTTTACTCTGATGTGTGGACATATGAGAAGATGAATAAAACTGAGTCCCATGGGAATTCACAGGCTCCTGCATGCATCACAAGTAGTGACGGTTCAGTGGCCGATGATGATATTAAGAGAGCTGGGTGGGCAATATCCGATATATAATGCCGAATTTTGTTTGCATTCGATTAAGGACAATCATTTATTAATAATAAATAAACAAAATCTTGGTAATTTGTTGTAACTATAAATGTGCGACAAATTCATCTCATGTTGCAGACTGCAGTTTGCATGTTGCCCACCCTTGGCTTTGTACACAGAGCAAGTGATACAACCCTGAAGATGTCTAGAAATTAGGGAAGCAACAACCTTTATGAAAAAGGTCAAATCAGCCGTTTATTTTTATTTAGTGACCCAACCTTTGTGTCTTACAAAACTATCAGATGAGGTGAAGAACAACGGAAGGGCTGCGAGTGACGACAAATAATGAAATCAATGAACAAAACCACTTTGGCCTAACTGATGAAAACATAACCTCTCATCTTCATATTTTAAAGGAACAAAGAAAAAGCTGTTCCTGACTTCGCAAATACTAGTGAATATAAAACACATTAAGGCTGCCACCGATAACCTGACGTATACTAAACAACAGAAGACTTTGTGAAGTGCAAAGAAAACCGTGTCGGAAAAAAACAAAAAAAAAATCAAACCTATAGCCCAGGTTTTCTTACACTCAAATGGGTTAATGTTGTTACCATGTAGAAAATGACTAATAAGGCCAGATGGGCACAGTGGCTCTTTGCACACCATAGAACACAACTGCCTCTGGAAAACATGGTTTTCACACAAAATAATAATGAACTATAAAATAAAGCACTGAAACCCTAAATTGTAATAGTGACATTAGCTTACTATCCACCTAATGTAGATGAATGCTCGTTTATACAGGACCACTCTGACTAGATAGAAGACGTATTCAGAAAATAAAAAATAAATGACACTTCCATTTTAAGACTACAGGGTTGGGTTCCTGTGTGGCAACAAGGATGTATTAGCATGCATTAATATACCAGCACTTTAAAACATCCCATGTGCATTCTGATCTGCCCACCATGTAAGACTGGCTGAATAGCTACTAATTAGGCTGACATGTTCAAGCCATCAAAACAGCTTCATGTCCACATGAATGCACCTCCACCTTCTGTGTGGGCCTCCCAAGACAGTACAACGAGCACTGATGTGTTTCACTGTGGGTGCAGTTTGACGCAGTGTTTCTCAAGTATCCCCACACTAACTCCTCGTGCTAATTGGCTTAATTATAGGGATTTTAATGTAGAGTGAGAGGACGCGTCCAAGTCCCTGAGCTGCTCGTCCTGTCTGGACGCACTAACTGTGTCTGCATTATTAGAAGCCATATCCAGGTTTTCTTTATTTATCTAAAACATGTGAATTACATCTCAAGGGCAGGTACATTTTACTACACCCATACAACTACAGTATACATGTATTTTGTTTTGTCAGTGGTGTATAAAAACTCAAACTAATTAATATTAAACAGCTTTTAACATTTAGTTTTATTGCTTTATTTTATTAATTATCTTTTGCATTAACTTGTTTAAATTTGTTAAGCTGTTTTTTAAAGAGTGCTCCATATATAATGTTACATTAATAATGTAGTTATTATTATTACAATTATCTCCATGTTATGTAATTACATGTCAAGTGCTTTGAGTGGTCATCAAGACTAAGAATAAAGCGCTTCATAAATACTGACCATTCACCATTACATTATTTTGATTATGGTGTTAACATGAGTTGCAAAATGCATATACCTTTTTTACATGTTACAGAGCAAGCAGCTGATTAAAACTCAAGTGTGACGTTATTCAGGTTTGAGTGATCGGAAAATGCTGTTTTGCATGGCAGTTATTGTCTTAATCGGGTTTCTGTCGGGGTTTGGTTCAGAATTTCTGTCAAAGTGGGGTAGAAATAAACAGTTACAGAAAAATACTTAAAGTAAAGTACACATTTCTAAAAAATCTAGTTACAACAAGAACACTTTTATTGAATTTTTTTCTGTTGCATGGACGAGTATTTCTCTCCTACTACATTACCGTGTAAACCCTGATTTCCTATATATATATATGTATATGTCAAAACATTCTGCCTTGCCTTGATTTTAATTATTTCTCTTCTGTATTTCAGATCCAGTCCCCCTCACAAGCCACTGATTACCTCACCTACTCCTCTGTCCCTCATTAGTTCCTGTGTATTTATAGTGGTTCGTTCAATTCACTCTCAAACAGATAGTCTGGTGCGTTCGTGCCTTGTCGTCTATTCTTGCCTGCCCGTTCCTGACCTGTTTGAATTTTTCGGATTCTCCTTTTGGCCTGCGGATTTGTTGGCTGTTCGTTTTGACCCAGATATATACATGTAGATATTTATATATTTTTTAATCATTTTAATCATTAAGATTTCCCTGAAAGAGGCTTTGTTTTAACTGTTTAATATAACAGGTACATCATCTACATTTTTCCCTACAACACAGTAATCAGTGCCATGATTTCTGTTTACTACAATAGATAAACATGTTTAACATGCCTTCAGTGAAAGCATTGAAGCAACACACAGGGTATATTTTACAGCTCATGAATTACTTAATTTTCATTAACAGGTGTCGAACATAAATACTGTTTGTGTGTGTGTGTTTATGATTTTATAAATGAGGTAAATTGTCTGTTTATATAGCTTGTGTTTTTTTTACTCAACGTGCCTGCACGCTTGTGCACACACATCATAAGGTACACATACACACCTGAGCAGGTAACTGAAAGCACATTTGCATCTGTGTGGTGTGTGTGTGTGTGCGCGCACGTCAATGGCAAGAATATGCACATATGAATAAACAGCCGAGTTGTGGTGATGAGACTTCACACTCCACTGCACGGATGTGATAAGGTCATTTAATCCCCCTCCCAGCCAGTAAACAAGCACCTGTTCCCCTCACACACACAAACAAACACTTCGGATACATGAACCTGTATCTCTCACAGGAGCCAGTGTTCAACACTGACCTAGTGAGAGGTTTCAAGTAGAAAATCAATCCTGAACCATCTAAAGCTCAAAAGGGTTGTTTTCATTTCTAGAACAAAGAACACTATTTAACAACTGACTGGTCAGGGAGACAACCCTATGACACTTTTTTTTTTTTCACTTTATTTATTGGTTTTCACAATTGAAAATGAAACCTCATACAAACAGACGTATATGAACAAATTTGCCTCCCCCCCCCCACCCCAGGGGACAAACAGAAAAGAACAAATTAAATAATAATAATAAAAAAAAAAAAAATGAATAAAAAATAAAACACACATCATTGTCATCAATGAATAAAAAAAACTGACAAAACATAAGGTGTGTGTGAGAGAACATTCATGTAGTTTTCAGTAATGATAAATGATAAATATACTGTACATGAGGACAAACCTTCACACTTCAAGCATGTATGTAATAAAAGGTTGCCATATCCTGCTGAAGTTATCATTAGGACGTCGCAGAGCCAGTCTGATATTTTCTAGCTTCAAGAGTTGTAGCATATCTCTAAACCAATGATTATAGGAGGGCGGGGTAGCCTGTTTCCAATTAAGTAAAATGATTTTTCTCACTAAATGTGATCAGATTGTGCCCTAGGAAGATGGTCATCCTCACATTGAATAGCAAATATAGCCGTGAGCGGGTTGGGCTCTATTGGTCTTTTAAATATCTTGGATAGGGCATCAAATATAGAGGACCAACCCTATGACACTTTGATACATATTTTCATATAAATATATTATAATCGAGTTCCAAAAAGACACAAACACAATTTTTTAGAAATTACATCGAAGGATTGACCTGATCTTCTTTCACACAGGTAAATATTTATTTCTATTTTGACATTAGTCTTCCACATTACTACTGAGACACGAAGAAATTAGCTACAACACTGTAGGCGTAGACTGTATATAAAGATAATGGATATGACGGCTCCCAAAAGGTATGGCCAGCGTCTTGATCTCCCCCTCCAGGCTGGCTGCAGTAATGGCTATCACTGTGAAAAATCAATATAAGTGTTCATATTTCCTGTAATTTTGATGTAATTTATTATTAATTATTATTTAATAATTTTTTTTTTTTATTTTGATACTATACATTGGGGTTTAAAATCATGATTGACAGCTGAGACTGACCTGCGATTGGTTGAGCATGCGTATCAGCAGGACCTTGCTACCACAACACCGAATGACGTCTCATCCATCTCTAAATACAGTCGATGCAACACACCCATAAAAATATACTAGTAAAAATGTAGGATTGTCCAACAACTCGTTATTGCACTTTATTTAATGTGATCTTATTCACAGACCTCAACAGGTATCTTGATTTGTGCAGTCCTAGTTTTACCAATACTACAAAATAAGACCCAGGTTGGATGAAACTGAACCACTAGGGGTCAATGTTTGGCCAGAATAACAACAATGAGGTTCACTTCAGTTTCATAACTTAAAATATTCTAGTGTTGAGAAAATTCATCACTTCCCTTAAAATGTCCGTTGCTGCAGCTCCTCTTTTTGACCTCTGTCTGAAACACTTGGTTTTAGCTTCTGTCCATTTTAGCCCCATCAAATGAAGCCCAGTGTGCTTTGATTGGCCAGCTGGTCCACTCTGTTGTGCTATTCTTTCAGCGTGTGTAGGAAATGTTGGCCAGACTAACTGGCATGCATTATGCATTATTTATAATATGCAACTTTGCAGACTTTTGCAGACAGAAAAACAATCAACACACACATACACTACTGAAACATGTCTCCTTTAACAACAAAGCAGGATGTTATGAGATGAAGCAAACGAACAGTTTGATCCAGAAGATGACAGGGTAATGACAATTGAATAACAATGGAATATCCTGAAGGGTATGAAGAATTACTGCAATAACATTGTCCCTGAAGTATCTAACAATCCTTTACAGCTGTACCAAATTCAATAGGTCAATTAGAATGTTTCAATCCTCTCCTTGTGGACAGTGTGGAGTTTCTTGCACCCCTCAAGACTAAACTCCAATCTGTCCTTCCTCATTTGTGTTCCTGCTCTCTACCACAAACCAGTGTAGCTGTGTTGAGCTATGAGGGGGACACTAAATCAATAGAGGGCTGGAAAGGTTCTAGTTGCTCACAATTTAGCAAAAAAGATAACTTCAGTTAAGTCAAATCACACATACAGTACTCACAGATGACTTGGATAGAGATGAAAGCTGACACTTCACATTCATTCAAACAAGATGTGAAAGCATGCATGGTAATAGCACACACACGCTGCATAACGCAATTGCACTTGAGCTTGAGGTCACAAACTGATGACCGGACATTCTCATTCAGGATTTTCTTTTAGCGAGCAGAATTCACGGTTCCATCAATTATGGCAATTCGTCCAGGTCCTGAAGCTGCAAAGCAGCCACAGACCATCACACTACCACCACCATGTTGGACTGTTGGTATGATGTTGTTTGTATGAAATGCTGTGTTAGTTTTACGCCAGATGTAACGGGATGCAACCCTTCCAAAATGTTCAAAAAAAAATTCTTTGGTCCACAGAATATTTGCCCAAAAGTCTTGGAGATCATCAAGAGGTTTTTTGGCAAATATGAGACCAGCCTTTGTGTTCTTTTAGGTCAGCAGTGGCTTTCGCCTTGGAACTCTGCCATGGATGCCATTTTTGCCCAGTGTCTTTCTTATTTTCGAGTCATGAACACTGGCCTTAACTAAGGCAGTTGAAGCCTGCAGTTCTCTAGATGTTGTTCTGGGGTCTTGTATGACCTCCTGGATGAGTCGTCGATGCGCTCTTGAAGTAATTTTGGTTAGGGTTAGTGATTTCTTGATTCAACAGGTCTGGCAGTAATCAGGCCTGGGTGTTGCTAGTGAAATTGAACTCAGCTATCCCAAAAATGTCAGTTCATTCATGATTTATCAAGGGGGCCAATTACTTTGTCACATAGGGCCAGGTAGGTTTGGATAGCTTTTTTCCCTTTATAAATTAAATCATCATTTAAAAACCGCATTGTGTTTTTACTCTGGTTATCTTTGTCTAATATAAAAATTTGTTTGATAATCTGAAACATTTAAGTGTGACAAATATGCACAAAAAAAAGAAACCCGGAAGGGGGCAAATACTTTTTCACAGAACTGTATACACACACACATGCACCAAAAACAAGCAGAGGGCAGGAGGTGACGCAGTGAAAGGATTGCTTTAGACATTTGGAAGATTACCTTTTGTAACTTTTATAGTATCCGCAGCGTCCCATAGAAATAAAACATTTATGGGATATAGTTACAGTGGTATTGGGGGCACATAAGAAATGCACTCGAGCCAGTGGGAATTGTGAGGTCAGGCCAATCTAATTGGCTTTCTAAAAACATAACATTGTCAATGTGCTGCTGGAGTAAACACTTTTGCTGTGTCCCAGTTCAGGGGCTGCCTTCTCACCAAATACATCTTCCACCAAATACACCGAGAGCCCAAGGCTCCTCCAGTGCAGAATGTCGCTTTGCACTGCAGTAAACAGGACGAGCAGAACAGGGAAAAAACACTGGTTGAGTTATTGGGCAAAGTATTCTACAAATAACAGCAACAATTTTATAGCACGCAAGTACCTGGAGATTAAGACAATGGTATTTTAACCTAAAAGAGCCTGCAGTTCAAGGCAACGTCCACTCTAACATGTTTACAATCTCCATCCAGACTTTTTTTAGTTTGAAACGAAAAACCGAAGTCATATGACGATTCGTTTTCAGGCACGGAGCTGGGGCACGGACCCAGAGTGCGAACACCCCAGCTACAGCGCCACTAAGCCCAGGGCAGACACCCAGGGGGACACGGCCAGAGTGGGACTCATTTCAGCCAGGGAGTTTCATGCCTCAGTCCAGCCCACTAAAGTTTTAAATCTCTCACTATTATACACACACACACAAGAACTTTGAACAGTCAACCACTTCGAACAGGGTATTCGTAAAAATTCAGAGAGGTCTAGAGGAAGTAAGTTGTCTAGAACAGATTGCTGATGAATTTTAATATGTTATGGTAGATGTTCCAGCATGTATGTGTGGTCAACAACTGACTCTCAAATCCAAGAAAATCCATCAATCCATCAATGTCTATACTGCTTATACTTTGAGGGACACAGGGGCGGCTGGAGCTAATCCCTGCTAACATTGGGCGAGTGGGGGTGTGTGTGTGTGTGGGTGTGTGTGTGTGTGTGTGTGTGGGGGGGGGGGGGGGTGCATCCTGGACAGAATCCCTGGTTTATCACTTGGCAGACAGACAGAGAAAAAGACCATTCACACTCAAATTCACTCTTACGGTTACTCAAAGAAAATTGAATGCAAACTTTCACGTTGAACTGAAGGGATTATAAAGAAGAACTCTAATAAAACAAATTCTTTTTTCTCTCTTTAATCTCTCCCGTGATAGCACAGGTGGTTAAAATAAAATACAGCTTTTTTTTAGGTGCATCTTTGAAAAAGGTAACCTCTGTCTAAATGTGACAAATCTCAATATTTAATAGCTTGTAGGTTAGGGTCATAATAGTACAGCGTTTGTTTTGATTACATCTTCAGTACTTGGCTGATTCTTCTCTCTCCTTCTTTCTTGCATGTTTATAGCTGATGAAATAAAAAAAATCAAAGGCTCTTGCATTTCACAGTGATCCGTGTCCCTCCAGCGTTGTTTTCTGCATAAGTTAAACCAAACCCCACTTTCTCCCAACTTCTCTCACAGCTCAGCAGGGGCCTTGTTAAGTTCTGCATTAGATTTGAGTCTGCTCTGTTTTGTTTTATTTCACCTTTACTCTCAGTTTATCTTGGACCCTGGGCCTTTCGGTGAGGAGGGCTTCCTTTTCTCCTATACTCTGAAGCCTTTGTGTAGCAGAGGGATTTTCGAAACGGTCTATCTCATATTCTTATAGGGCCTTCCTTTCAATGCACTGCTCCACATCAACCAGGAACTCATTTCGAATCAAATCCTTGAAATACCCAGGAGTGTTTTCTTGCAATACCTCATTTCAACTTCATACATTCACAAACGTTCACCTCTGACAGTTGTTCAATTCAACTGTAGTCCTCTGTTGTTGACCTCAGATCAGCTGCAATAGAGGAAGGCCAGGTTACTTGCTCAAGGGAATTTCAATAGTACTTATTGTAGTTACTCATTCACTTTTAACGCCCCCATTCTCCCTGTCCCGAGTAGCACAGGAGCCTGAACGCACCACTGAGAATACGTCTGACTCAGTACCAGAATGAATCACATGTGGTGTGGGGGGAAATCACACATTACTTTTACGAAACAATTGTGCTCCAAAAGGCAGCAATCCCAAAATAGTTGCAAAAATAAATAATCAATAAGAGTCCACAGTCTCCCATATGTATTTACTTAATAAACTATTAATTGTAGAGCAAGGCAAGAATATTTGTACAACACATTTTAACAGCAAGACAACTATAATTGCTTTACATAAAATATAAAAGGCATTAAATAAAGAAGAAAAATAATCAAATTAAATAAGGAAATAAAAGAGTGAAAAAACAGTGCAGTAAGAACCGAGCAATGAATAAGTGATGATCGTACCTGAACAGAAAAGTGAAATTACCAAGAGATTACTGCAAGCAACAATAGTCTCGCTACAGAATGAATAATATAATCACACACACACGCACACAAACTCACACAGACACACACACATGGATACAGACTTAATATATAGTAATAGATCAAAAGAAGGCTTCCCCTATAGGTTCCGCAGATTCAGATTTTATCAGTTTAGAGTCCAGGGTCCTAACACATTCTCAGTTTCAGTTTTTGAGGTCTGCAGGTTGGTGACCCATGATAGTTTCAGTGTATTAACCATCAGAGAGAAACAGTAGGACATCAGATTCTAGGATCTTTGAAAAAGTATTACTTTACCTCACCTATAGGACTCATAGTGGTTCAAATATTTATAAGCGTGACACATCATCGGCCATCTAACAGTCTTTTATAATAGTGCCGTTACAGTCTATTATATACATTTTTATTACACATACTATTATATACATATACATATTCCATATTAAGAGTGAAAAATAACGAATCTCATGGCTACAAAGACGGCTCTACAGCGAGATGTCAGGACCATTCATTGTATCAGAAAAGACCATCCTAAAAGGGTAGCTAACAGCATCAGAACGTTAAACGAAACTACAAGCTATCAACTCTTTTATCCTCGTCTACACTTCAATACAGAAAAGGTTTCTGAGCATCTTCACGCTGAATTGAGTTTTGCTAAAGGATCATGTTCAGTTTACTAAAACGCGGTTTGCATTTGGACAAAAGGTCAAAACACTGCTCTGGGCAAATTTGTATTCGCGCCTACTTTTGTTGCACTGGCTATATATGCAAATGCACAAAGTACAAAATTCAACATACCTACGGGCAAACGAGTATTACTAGTACCATCCTTTGTTTGTTAAAGTTAATGCAAGGAAAACTGCAACTGATATGGGTTACATACTGTATCTTATAGCCTCTTAACCGAAGACAACATGCTGAGTTTGTTTGAAATAAATTGTTTGACATTACATCTCTTTGTTAGTAGAATAGTATTCTGGTACAACAATACCCACTAACAATAAAATAAGAAACACTAGGAGAGGAATCGACAGCCAGATAACAAAGATGTTATTTGTAAAACCAAAGATTTATTCTCTGTAGTTACTTGGTTAATATAACTGCACCCACAGAGCTTAGAGAGCCAGAGGAGCTGGAGAGAAAAGAGCAAAGAGAGGAAAATACCTGATGCTGCCCCCTTTGATTCTGCAGAAGAAGCCAGACGGTGAAGAATATCTGGTCAAGTCGCCAAGTTTCAACTGAAAGAGGGTAAGAGAGGTCAGAGTCAAATGAAGAGGTTACAATGGAGGAAGAGGATGAGAGTTAATGGCAGAGTCCGTTCTTGGAGATGTTATCCTCCTTTCTTTTGTTACTCAGGGAAAGATCTTACTCTGTACTACCCTCTGTGTGCTCCCAGATTTTGACGATAGAACAAGAACAGACTCTATAGATGTGTGAAAAGCTGTGTTTTCTCTTAGCTGCGGGAAAACACAATTTCACTGCTGTTTAAAATGACATGCATAAAGTAATATAACGATCTTTGATAAACACTGACCCATTCGGAACCACTAGACCTAACAGGGACCAAAGATTGGTCCTAATGAGGCATGGCCTCACTTCTAATGTGAAGATGTGAATCGAGGTTAGGTCAAGGATAATGCTAGGCATGACCTTATCATGGTAACGGTAAGGGATAAGGTTTTATCAATGCAAAGTCTTTATACGGATAGCTTTGCTGTGTTTTCTTTAAATTACTTTAAAGGGTCGGCCTTTGTCCGCTGAGAGGTGTGTACATGCCACTGGTTCCATTCTTACTACAATACAGGTTCGCTTTCTGATAACACATTCTGTTCCATTCCTGTAGGTGGAGGAAATGTATGTGAATTCGCTTTAAGAGAATCGGATACGAGAACAGCAGCTCCTTTAACAACTCTACTATACATTGCAACATTCAACATTTGGCACAAACCATTGTATTCTTGTTGTATTTTTGCCCTAAATGTGCTTCCTGACACTGGCCCTGATTCCTAGTTGTCTTCTGATACGAACTTAACTTAAATTGCCTTAACTTAACTGAACAGCACTTGTCTTTATAAGGGAGATGGATGGTTTTGCTGGTGGCATTCATGAGGAAGAAAGTGGGAGATAAATGTGAAGATGTGCCTATGTTAGCTAGCAGCTGTGTTTGTGTGTGTGTGTGGAAATCAAAAGAGGGGAGATGAAAAGATGAGTGGAAGGCGAGCGGAAAAACACATTATCGCAACTCCCCGAAGAGTCACACACGCTACCCACTTGTTATTATGTTGTCTGCATCTCTGTATATGTGATGCCTGTGTTTCTGTGTCTGATTTGCCATTCATCTTGTAGCATTTCCCTATATCATTCTCTGACTTCTCATTCAACTACTGATCATAGATACACACCTATTGTGTTAGCAATCAGCGCTGTCAGCATTCAGCGCTGTCAGCACACACACACGCACCCACACACAGCTTGATAGCAGAAGTTATAGGTGCATTATTTTGACTAAGACTCACACTTTTGTGTGTACTTGAACATGTGTAATTCGTAGTCTCTGTGTGTGTGTGTGTGTGACTTGTTTTCTGTTGAACCTTTATCTTCAAATGAGGTTGCGTCCCCTTTGTTCTTGAATCGGGCGTCAGCACATTTCCCTGGTGGTTCTTTTGTTCTATGTGATATGTATTTTTATTTATTTTTGTTCAATCAAGTGATGGAGCAGGAAGGAACGTTGAGAGCAGAGGGGAGTGTTCAATCCCTGGAAAATGTAAGGGGGGCTGAGGTCAACTGGTCACCTGGTGGAGGCGAGAAAATATAAACCCTTCTTCTATAAAACATTTCACTTTGTTGTGTTTTAAAAAGTTGATTTCCAGAAAAAGGTATTTGATAGAGCTACCCCTTTGAAATACAAGTAAAACTGGCACTCATTATGAGACTCAGTTTATAATTGGCATACGGTCAGCTATATATTGTATTCAGGATTTCCATCCTAAAACAGAATAACATAGCAGGCTGACAGAGACATATAAAATAGCTGCTCTGGCCACACTTTCTTGGGCCTCGACCTGAGCCTGATGCAGCAAATACAAGCTGCACCAAGTTTGTGCTACTCTGTCCCTTGAATGCATGTGTATTGATTAATATCCCTGATTACAGAAATGTACCTTCACCCTGTCCTGTGCTCCGATTGGCTCGAGTTGGCACAGACTCAGACTTACAGGTTGGAAATCAATAAAAATTGCTAAAGACTCAGTAATTGGTTTGTCTGTTGGGGGCGACTGTAGTTACATGGGTGACCAACTTGGGGGACTCCTTTAGTTCATTCAAATGTAACGGAAAATTTAAACATTCTTTCCGTTTCAGGTGATTATACATAGATGAGAAAAAACAATTATGAATGTCATATTCCATTTATAGAGTAGATCACTAAATTTGACACACTTGATCTTGAGGTAAATCCCAGCAAAATCTTCTGTTTTCATTCCCAAAATTCTGGCATAACTGCATTTTTTTCACTCTAAAGTGACAGATAAGCTGAGTTTGTTAGCATGTAATTGCTTCCAACTGCAGATTGATGGAATAGCGTGAAACAAACAGCAGGATGAGAGAGCTGTGCAGCTCACCTGCTTGCACTCTACAAACAAAATCCCACTCATAAAAGCATTGCTCCATATCAATACTACTCCTCAGGGGGACCTTTAATGTAGGTGATGGAGCAAATTATATCATGTCCGAGTAGCCAGAACCTCCAAATATAATTCAAACAAGTGTTACCTTTAGGACTGTTCCCTGCAGAGAATCTGCTTGTTGCAGTATTATCAATAATAATAATAATAATAATAATAATCTAACTCTGACTGTCCTGGGTATTAATGGGAGACAGAATAAGGATATAAGCTGGTGAATGGTAGGAGCTACAGCGGCTACAGTGCTTCACAAAGCAAAACATTGTGCCTTGACAAATAAAAAAAGGCTTTAGCTTTACACAAAATTAAAATCCAGATAAAAAAGATGATTCTTCATTTTCCTTTTAAAAATACACTTTGCCATCATCCAGTGGCAGTGTGCTTAACAGTTTAGGGGCTTATAAAAACAGAAAGCAGCCTCACCATGACATTTATAGGACACATATGGAGCAATTAAAAGATATGCTGTGGTGGACCTTGGTGATCTCGCTGGTGGGAGGGAGTGGGTGCAGCATCATGAGCAGGGAGGTATCGTTAACCAGGAATGTACAATGATGATGCAGATGCTGTGCTTGTTGAAATCAGAAGTGACGCCTGCACAGAGTGAGACGGCTCTGGCTGAGGGGGTAGAGCGCCAAATGACATGTAATGTAATGTAATGTAGTGTCATGAAAAAGAGTCTGGGCTCTGGGTCACTGTCTCTAGAGTCCTATCTTGATCAGAGGTCTGTCAGGTTGACCACTCCTCAGTCTCTCAGGTGTGTTCTGCTGCCAGGGGTGTTGAGATTTCCACTGAAAGGAGAGAGAACCCCACCACGTTGCGTCACACATAACACACTAAATGTTTTGTTTGTGTTGTGTGGCAACGCGACAATCTCATCCCGCGATTGGCAAAATCAGGAAATCATGTAGTGTGAACTAGGCCAAGGTTCAGTGCTTAGCGACATCTGATGGGGAAGTTGCATATTACAAACAATTTTATACCCTTTCGACCAAGTGAGTAGTACAAGTTATGAGTTGTCCACTGAAAATGGAGTTGGCCCACGCACCACGACCTGTACCAAATGCCACACCTCAACCTAAAAACTTATAAAACAAACCTCCTCACAGGTCATAACACACGTGTTTGTGCTCTGTGTCGTGCACTTCATCACTACATCCTGCCAGTGTTTTGGCCACCACCAGTATGTTGAAACCCAATTAAAGCTGAGTCCTGTCTAACGACCTCTGCACCTGAGTGAATGTGCCATTTCTTGATCAACAGCTAACTGGTTAATATGTTTTCCGTGCAAACAAGTGTTATTATCAGGAGACAAGAGGCAAGAGGCAAAGCAGGTGAGACATTTTGGACAGTGGAAGAATGAGGAAGCAAAATGGGGGGAAGTGAATATCAGAGACAGTGAGGTTAGGATGAGTCAAAGAGATGAGGAGGGGTGCTCTATCTGCAGATATCTCTCATTCTCCTCATGCTGCCCCTGTGGTGCTCAGATAAACAGTCCCAAAGAGACATCAGAACTGCTGAGGAAGTTTTTGCTTTTCTTTAAAGTTGTTGGTGGTGGTGATTGTCCTTGCATTTGTCTTTTCCCTCATTCTCTGTCAGTCTGTCTTCCCTTTAGTTCATCAAGAGAGGCGAGAGTTTGTCTATGAAGTTTTAGATTCTGGGAGGCTATGCCCCCATGCTCTCTCTTTGTCCAACTCTTCTCCGGTGAGACCGTTTTGGCTTGAAAATACCCCGGTGTGCATTTGATAGATAAAAAGTGAAGGCTATTTGCTCCATCATCTGTTTTTCTCATCGCCCTCTTCATCTGCTGTTCTGTCTCTCTATTTGCAACTCGTTTTATTCACACTTATCTTCCAACCTTTTTTGACTTTGTGTCTATATCTCTGTCTGACTCTATCACTCCCCTTTTTTTCTCCTGAATTTATGCATTGCATTTTTTTTTATTAACCAGTATCTCAGGAACCGATATCACTCCATCCGCTCTCATTCCCTCTGAGTCATACAATCTCCTCCACTCGGTGCTATTGAAAACTGCCCTTAACTTTGACTAGTTTCTGGTTTGGCATATTTCAAGGTCATATGATCTTCATGTCATGCTATGAGGTCATAATGCTGCACTCGTCAGTATTTTTTACACGTTATATCTATCAATAAGCATTATTATTATTATTATAAAGATTTATAACCTACCATCTAACAGTGCGCTAATCTGGATTCACTTTTAGAGAGCAGTCATGTCATCAATCTTAATATTTAGTCCATGATATATACATGAACCCATATTTCTTTAAATGTCAGTGCTTTAATATCTGGTTTTAAGTGGACTGCTTTAAAATATGATGCAGCGACATCACCTATTTAATTGACCAATCAGAGCTTAGCTTCATTTGTAATAAGATGAATAAGATGACGGTTTTAAGTCGTGATAAAACCGTAGACCACCTCTTTTTTCCTGTCTGATAAATTGTTTTTCAATGCCCAAACCTGGCTGCTACATTATCCAAAATATAATCAACCAGCACAATTTGCTCAGAGATTCTGGGTGTTTTCTGCTAGTAGCAGCTAACAACCCATTATTGCGGACTTACTTGTTGGTTATCTGGAATGTTATTGTATATGTAATAGGGGTTTATAATGGGGGTTCTACATTTATTTTAAAAGTTTTTAAAGTGACTGCTTGTATCTTACGTTGCAAAGACAACATACTAGGTTCAACTTTGAACTGTGGACTTTTTAGTGGAATTTTAACCTTCATCTGTCAGTTTCTTCACCACAGGATTTGGGTGTAAATGAATCTGTTTCAAAGAACAGGCATCCCTGTGAACTGACTTCAAACAGATCATTGTCAATCACAACCACTGCAACTGAGTTCCATCAAATTGTGTTTGAATGAAGAGTTAACAAATTACAAAATAAAAGAATAAAAATATGACCATCTGAATTTGTAAAAATAAGGGTAAATAAAAAGTCAACAACAGTCTACACTCTGAGTGACTGTGTAACTGCAGTCACCCTCTTATTTACCATGCACCCACTGACTCACACCATCAGCCACCAACTGACCAAACTTACTGACAGACTGAATTGACCGCAGTGCTGGAGATTAACAAAAACTGCTGCAACTCTAATCCCATTCTCTGTGTGTGTGTGTGTGTGTGTGTGTGTTTGTGTGATCCCCAAGTTTGGTATCATTTGACAGACAGCCAATGATCTAAGTGGGAGCGGGATGGAGAACATGTGGATACAGAGATAACATTGGCTGAGATACTGCAAAGAGCCAAGAACTCCTGTTGGAATTACACCAGGGACACACACACACACACACACACACACACACACACACACACACACGTTTGTGGACACAATCCTCTTTGTGTGTGATACATAGCGGCGTGTGAGGAGAGAGTGGAGGCTGATCATTCTCTAACTCTGCAGTGTTCACAAGTTCACATGGTACATTACAGAAAAGCAGATCCCACAGTTTGAGCCTGTCTTTTCCACCGCACCAAGTAAAATGTCCGAACACCTGAGGAATGACAATTAGCTTGAGTATAGTAGTAGTAAGTTTTATAGTAAATCTTATTTTTACAAACTGATGTACTTTCAGTTGAAATTATACTAATTATATTAGTGTTATCATTTATTATCCTTGGGTAAAATCCCAAACAGCTACAGAAACCTATGGGGCTTATACTTACATTCAGATCATCACCATACCTAAATGTTAGGAGAAAGAGAATCTCACCACTGGTTAGTCTGCAGCAGTTTTTTCTCTAACTGACTTTAAATCACAAACAGTGAGTTCTTCATGTGTTACACAGGCAACCAGGTCAGGGTGTACCCCACCGCTCGCCCATGTTCAGGTTCTCATCACAGTACAGCAGCTACAATTAGTCTGTTATTGTTGATTGCAAGTCATTACATTGTAACATCTGCAGCACATACAGTGCCTTGCATAAGTATTCACCCCCTTTGGACTTTTCTACATTTTGTCATGGTATAACCACAGATTAAAATGTATTTCATCGTGAGTTTATGTAATGGACCAACACAAAATACTGCATCATTTGGAAGTGGGGGGAAATATTACATGGATTTCACAATTATTTACAAATAAAAATCTGGAAAGTGTTGAGTGCATATGTATTCACCCCCTTTACTGTGAAACCCCTAACAAAGATCTGGTGCGACCAATTGCATTCACAAGTCACATTTGCAAGTCACATAATTAGTAAATAGGGTTCCACCTGTCTGCAATTTAATCTCAGTATAAATACACCTGTTCTGTGACGGACTCAGAGTTTGTTGGAGATCATTACTGAACAAACAGCATCATGAAGACCAAGGAGCTTACCAAACAGGTCAGGGATAAAGTTGTGGAGACATATGAAGCAGGGTTAGGTTATAAAACAATATCCAGAGCTTTGAACATCTCTCTGAGCACCATAAAATCCATCATAAGAAAATGGAAAGAATATGGCACAACCGCAAACCTACCAAGAGGAGGCCGTCCACCCAAACTGAAGAGTCGGACAAGGAGAAAATGAATCAGAGAAGCAACCAGGAGGCCCATGGTTACTCTGGAGGAGTTGCAGAGATCCACAGCTGAGGTGGGAGAATCTGTCCACAGGACAACTATTAGTCGTCTACTCCACAAATCTGGCCTTTATGGAAGAGTGGCAAGAAGAAAGCCATTGTTGAAAGGGATCCATAAAAAATCCCGTTTGGAGTTTGCCAGAAGCCATGTGGGAGACACAGCAAACATGTGGAAGAAGGTGCTCGGGTCAGATGAGACCAAAATTGAACTTTTTGGCCTCAATGCAAAACGCTATGTGTGGAACGAGAACCCAACACTGCCCATCACTCTGAGCACACCATCCCAACAGTGAAACATGGTGGTGGTAGCATCATGCTGTGGGGATGCTTCTCTTCAGCAGGTACAGGGAAACTGGTCAGAACTGAGGGTAAGATGGATGGAGCCAAATACAGGGAAATCCTTGAAGAAAATCTGATGCAGTCTGCAAAAGACTTGAGACTGGGGCGGAGGTTCATCTTCCAGCAGGACAATGACCCTAAACATACAGCCAGAGCTACAAAGGAATGGTTTGGATTAAAGAATGTTAATGTCTTAAAATGGCCCAGTCAAGGCACAGACCTAAATCCAATTGAGAATCTATGGCAAGACTTGAAGATTGCGGTTCACAGACGGTCTCCATCCAATCTGACTGAGCTTCATCTTTTTGCCAAGAAGAATGGACAAACCTTTCCATCTCTAGATGTGCAAAGCTGGTAGAGACATACCCCAAAAGACTTGCAGCTGTAATTGCAGCGAAAGGGGGTTCTAACAAGTATTGACACAGGGGGGTGAATACTTATTCACCCAACAGATGTCAACTTTTTTGTTCTCATTATTGTTTGTGTCACAATAAAATGTATTTTGCACCTCCAAAGTACTATGCATGTTTTGTTGATCAAACGGGAAAAAGTTTATTTAAGTCTATTTGAATTCCAGTTAGTAACACCACATAATGGGAAAAAGTCCAAGGGGGGTGAATACTTATGCAAGGCACTGTATGACACGTGTGTGTTTGTGTGCGATAAAAATTAGCTAGTCGGTTCGCATCTCTAATGCGCGTGACCTTCTGAAGTGTATTTACAGGTCACCTGTTCATGGAAGACAGCTGGGTAAATAATGGTGTGTGTGTGACAGTAAAATTACAGAGGAGTCTCCCACATGGAGGTGAAACTAACACCTGCAGATTTGTTTCAGGACACCAGAGAAGAATATGATAATGAGCTTAGTGGGTTGGAATGAATGGACGATGGGCTAAAGCAGTTGTGTGCGTGCATGTCTGATTCTCTGTGTGTGAATCAGACATGCACGCACACATGTCACTTTAATAGTATGCTAATTAAGAAACATGATGCTTATGACTACTCTACTTTTACTTGACCCAAGTACTTTTATTCTTGATTGATTTTGAAAGCTGCCTCTTAAATTCAGGTTTGGATTCTCTGTAATTATACCTTCTGTCCATCGTAGCTGTAAAGTGATTCCATCAATGCCCAGACTAGTTCATTCCGATATGTTAGGGAAAAGATCCACAGTACATGCTCTGTGTGCCAATGCGTTACTAATTATATTCCCAAAATGAGGGGGTAAAATATGTTTATTTATGTTTACCCTGGTATAATTATTTATTGGAATTATTAAGTGTTTAACCACCAAAACTTGGCCACCTGGACAAACTGAGTAATATAGGTGGCCATTCAGACTGAGCTTCAGCAATCCATTATAGAGATGAGAGGAACTTAAAGAAGGACGACCATCACTGCAGCAGTACATTGTTCTCGGTTTAATGGCAGATAAAAGCCAAAAAGTCTCTGAGACTGTGAGAAACAAGATTCTCTGGTTTGATGACAAAGATTGAAGTGTTTGAGCACAATGTGCTGGGGAAACCAAGCAACATCACCTGCCCAGTACCATCCCGACAGTGACACATGGTCATGGCAGCCTCCGGCTGTGGTGATGTTTTTGTACTGCAGGGACACAGAGACTGAATATGGTTGAGGGGAAATTACAGAGACTGTAGATGAAAACCTGGTTCTGAACTCTTAGGACTTCAAACTGGGCCAAAGGTTGGTTCAGCTTCCAACAGGACAGAGCCTAGAAAACACAGGACAACACACACTGGGACAAATCTGTGAATGTGTCCAAACCAGAGTCCTGACTTTAACCAAAACATCTCTGGGGACCATAAAATGGAACAGCCTGTCTCCATTCAATCTGACAAAGCTAGAGAAGATCTACAGAGAAGAACAGCAGAAAACCCTCGAATCCAGGTGTGCTAAGCTTTTCCCAAGAGGACAGGAGGCTGCATTCACTGCCAAAGGTTCTTCAACTATACTGAGCAATGGGGTCTGAATACTTACATCATTATTATATTCTGTTTCCCACCTTTCAATAAATAAGACACTCATGTCACACATGGTACGAGTCCATGATTTGTGACATCCTCAGCAACTACCAGGGGAACATATGGGTTACCCACAATCTCTGAACACATTTCATTCCACAATTTATCTTCTTATTTTAGACCAATGGTCACCAACCTTTTAGAGCCCAAGATCACAATTTAATTCCAAACCTAGGCAGAGATCTACCACCCTGATATATTCCAAAAAGATCAACAGTGAAGGCTGCCGATCCCTGCACTGTTCTCACAAAGGGTGAGTGACCACTGTTAGAGACAAAGTTGAGGTATATTCACATTGTTCTTGCAGTTGGAACCAAACAATGTATCATCACTGGACAATTCTACGGACTAAAAATGAATTAGTTTAAGTTTTTAAGTAGTCTGTACCATATACAAGTTTATGAGGCAGTAAAAGTTCTAAACATTGCTCTTAAAATGAACATCTAGACTTGTGATGCTAAGATAATCTTAATAATCCTTCTTCTTTATTCTGGTAGAGTGGAGAAATGTGCAATTCAATGTTTTTAAGAGCTTTTTATTTTTTTAAAATATATTAAGTAATTTCAAGACTTTTTAAGGACTCACTGCCACCCTGTGGGGAAATGTCAGAAGTCAAGGTAAGCCCACTAACAGTCCTGAAACTTTACAAAAGGCACTTCAACAGACCAGACATGTGGGCCACCCTGCCATCCCCACAGCCTGCCTGGGATGTTCTAACTTGGTTGGCACTTCCAGAATAATATAGGATAAACACAGTATGGGGCACTGCTGCCATTGTTGGATCCACTGCTCAAATGCAGGGAAGATTACATGTGTGACACTTCGGCTGTAGAGGAACCAAGGCGTCCGTGACGTTCAAATGTAACAGAGGCTTAAAGTTGTTGTCTCGCTCCCATTGGAAATACGAGGGTTGAGACTGAGCGCACCATGTCCAATCCATCCTTTGATATGGACCGCAGCAGCAGCATTTCACTTGTGCCTGCTTTCCATTTCAGTCTCTTCGTCTTTTAGTCTCACAAATACTTTTTTTGTCTCTCGCCCCCTCCCCCTTTTTTCTTTCCCTCCACGTTTTTTCTCTGTCCATCCTCCCCTCCCTCCCTCCTCCAGCGCTTTGTGTGATTTTCAGAATATTCCAGAGAGCTGGACTGAGCTGGCATGAAATGAGATTAGCAAGAGAGACAATTTTCACTACGCTCTTCATCTCTCTGTTCTGTGAAAGCCAACATTTCCTCCAGAAAAGGCTGGTGAGTGTTCTGCCACTTTTTCCCCCTTCTCCATTTAAACAGAAAGCCTTTCTATATCTTACTGTAACGGCCGACTTCCTGCAAGTACAGTCCCTCCAGCATGAAAACCACAGGTTTGAACAGCAGAATGACACATTACTCTGCTGATGGGACAACCCTTAATGAACAGTTTTCTTCCCTCTCTACTTTCTCCTACCTTTTCTGCCAACCCTCTGGTCTGATCCTGCAGCACAGTCTCTCATACCAGCTCATTAACAAGCTAATCAATTAGCAGGTATTAACTGAATGATTTGCTAATGCTAAGTGGAAGATTACAGCCTCACTGTGGAAGCTGAAAGGAAATTAATGAAGCAGTGACATTCAGATCAATGTGGCATGGGGCTATTGGGCACAGATTGTGTGCCTTGCAATTTAATGTTGCATGATTATTTACAGTTTAATTTTTATGTTTTGCAGACAGAAAGCTTTCACAGTAGCAGAGCGGTTGAATCTTACCCTTCATTTTAAGTGTATGCGGACTGTAATTCCTTGAGGGAGGTGAAAAGGCCCTTCTCCTGCTTTCTTTAAAAGGAATAAGCACTTTCCCAACTGCAGGGCTTTAAATAGAGGATTGAATGTCGACCTTCATAAGTCGGCAACTATATCCATTAGGTATACATACTATAGTAAAAAAACTAAATGAGACCAAAACACATATCACCATAATATTAAACAAAGATAGATGAATAAATCATCATGTCTTACCGCCTACGTTTTTAAACTCCAACTGTGGTGGTGCTGATGAGGTCCTCAATAGAGCATTAGTGTCCTAACTGTCCAAACTGACACCATGAACATGCATGAGAACAAGGTGTATGAGTCTTTTGTGTGTCATTGTTATGCGTAACACGGTCATGGGACAGGTAACAGACACGATCACCATCCTCAATATAGTGCAGCCATCTCCAATTGTTGAACCAGCTGGTATTAAAAATAGGACAAAACGTTTTTATTCCAAATTGCCTCGTAAAACGGAGGTTGGTTGGTTGGTACGGTGCAGAGTCCCATTAACATTAGCATTTGTACCTGCAGCACTAGCTTGACTTCTGGCGAGGGCGGGGTTACAAGTATTCCTGTTTAATCATGTGGGGGAGTGATTAAGTTGGAGCCTAGACGCCAAACACAACCTGTTCTACTGCTGCAATAAATGTTTGAACGTGGGTTTTCTGACTGATCTGTCAGTGTATGCAAGTATGGGTATAGGAAGAAGTTAAATGCTGATGCAGAATGCTCCACATTTCAGAAGTTTTAAGAGACAGACACACTGATCACAGGAAGTCTTTCAGCACCTTTAGGAAATAAAATATGCTTTCTTATTGTAATGGTAGTGCTGGTTATGTGTTAGATCTGGAGTATAAAACTCTTGAAGCAGAGATACACATCACACAGAGATGTTTTTAATTAGATTTTAGAGAGCCCTTGAAATTCACCAAAATGTTCCTTTAACAAGATCCACTGGTTTTACAGCAACACTTTGTCACACAGAGCTAGAGCGCTGCTCTGTGTGGTGACGTACAACACTGCAGAAGTTAATTACTATGACTTATATTGTGAAAAGAGCCGTCCTCCACTCTGGTCAACACTGTGCTACAGTGAAGGCTCCTTAATACCTGAGCTTGTGTTTGTGTGTGTGCTTGTTTGTTGGTTTAAGAGATTACATTTTATCTGTGCTTAATTCCAGCTAACAAGTCTACGTGTGGCTGCAGGAAATATAATCTGCCATGATGACAAATAGGTTTCTGCTTTTGTGTGTACCCTGTAGAAGCAGTGAAGGAAGTGTCCGCATGAGTCTTTGTTGATGTGTATGTTCTTCAATTAATTGTGCTAACCATATAGTGTGTGTGTGTGTCTGCAGTTTGCAGTGAAGGTTCTGTTTTATTCACCTGCAAAGGGAATAAAAATGAGTGGAAAGTAGAAGACATATGGTGTATAACCAATGACTTTTAATTGTAGCAATAGAAACAACAATATAATACAATAAAGTTGACTAACAGTATAATTATAAAAACAAATAATGGAAACCTTAAATATTTTTTCACATTCTTCAAAGCCCAACAACTCTTCTGCCCAATATACCTGAATAAATCTGTATTACCTCCGCTAAGGAGGTTATTGGTTTAACTTATTTGCGTTTGTTTTTTGTCTGTCTGTCAGCACTAAACAACAGATTTTTTTAAAGGAGTGGGGCATGACCCAAGAAAGAAACCATTACTGTGCATTGTGGAGCGTGTTCCTGGTTTTCTCTCACACTGTGTCAGAGTTTAGGGGCCACATCCTTTGTAGACCAATTGCATTACAGTGGTGCGACTAGGCTGTCCCAATTCGAAGGCTCCCCCAAATGGAGCTGACTAATGTGTCCTCCCACCTCCAAGCTACGAAGGTTGCACTGGGTGGACCGGGTCTTCAGCAGGATGTGGCCGCTGAATTGAGACCCAATTTCAATCTCCTCTGCTGCCAATTGAGCCACAATACCACTGATGTCACAGGTAAGTAGTATCGGATGTAGCTGAGTTGCAACAGTGTTGTACTTTGGTCCAAGGGCGACACAATACAATCTCACACATAGAGACAAAAACATTCTCCAAGCCACAGGGAAGTAAAAGGCAGCCCTGAGTTAAATTTGCTACTGAATTAAATAATCCCCAGTATTGCCCACTGGGGATCACTGCCCAATGTCAGAAACAGCTGGATGATGTCGCTAAACCGCAAGTTCAAACAGGACTCAAAAGAAGTACCCAAGCCTCAAACAGAAACTTAAGCCATGTTGGTCTCCTTCCTGCTGCATCAGGGGGAAAAGGAGTTACAATACAAACAAAACATTATTGGAATGTACATATAAAGTTATGGGCAGTGGCACTTTTTGTATCTTATTTGTTGAAATCCTCTTCATGTCCCTGTTGGCTTTAATAAAGTAAGTCATTGAATGAAAAGGGGGAGGAAGCTGATCCCTCGCAAGACTGTACTAAACATTGAAATGAGTGGCTAGCGTACCATTTGTTAACCGACCTGCCCCGCCTGTGCATAAATAGGGTCTTTGCAGCGCTGAAGCAAAGTTTGTAGCCAGAAGTCAGCTATCAAGTAATAGAAAAGTCAGCTTCTTGCAGTTGTCAGTCAGTACAGATTCTTGTGTTTTTGATGTGTAGCTTGCATGAGAGATGTGAAATATCAGCCTGCTCTTGCTACTTATCAGCCTGGTCTTGCTACTTTTCCAGGATTATTAAACCAAGGTTCAATTACTATACTGCTCAAAATAATTCCTCTAACCGAATACATTTGTCAACCCCACAGCTGGCAGCTGTTGTCAATAAAACTGCAGGAGAAGAAAAGTAGGTAGGTGTCTGTTGATGAGCAGAGGGAAGATTACATCATCACCAGTTCACCAGAGTAAAAGCCCAAGGCTGAGGTTTCATCCCATTGCGGTGTTGCCTAGGTGGTAGAGCGGGTGTTCTCCAACACAAAGGTTGCCGGTTCAAACCCCACTCTACCCCATCTGCATGCCGAAGTGTCCTTGGCAAGATACTGAACCCTAAATGGCCCCTCATAAATGCTGAGTGTACTAAAAATGTAAGTCGCTTTGGACAAAAGCGTCAGCTAAATGACATGTAATGTATTTGTGCCTGTGTGTTAATGTGTTGTGTATTTGGGACAGGAGTGCATATGAAAAATACATTGTAGCTGAATCTTGTTCAATTCATCTGTTATTTTTGTATGCTCTGAATGTTTTCGTACATGGTCCCTGACAAACAAGTGTAATAAAAACAGTTTTTAAAAAACGGAATGAAATCATTGACATTCAACCCTTTGTGTTCGTCAGCTGTTCAAGAAAAAGAAAATCCACTGATGTCCAAATGACCACAGATCCTCAAGGGAATATAAATTCCCATCATAAGTACAACAGAAAGAGCTCTATAGAAAGCCCTGACTGCTGTTTGGAGTCGATTCATGCCATAAGAGGGAACCTCTTAAGGCTCATTTATGCTGCCCTTACAAGCGAGATGTTATTTTGAAACTGTCTAACCGTCACTGCCCACATACTTCAATGTTTCCTTTCCGTTAGCATGGTTGCTAAGTGATAGGGCATAGAGGACAATGCAGTGTGGGGTGTTTCTGACAACAAAAAACACAGCCACAGTGATAATGTGCCTTTTAGGATAGAGGCATACGTTTCTACATTGTGAACAGAAGTGGTCCACTAACTTGTAAAGTCTCTTTTCAAAACATTCTGTCACTGTAGTAATATTTCCCTCATGTTTTGGTCGTGTCACTTGAACTATTGTCTACACCGCCACCCATTTGCGGTGGCGTTCCGTTCTGTCTGATAGATCCATATCCATAAGCTCTTAGCAGACATGCACAAGTTGAGAATAGCGTTAGTTCAGATGGGCCACAAAGTCAAGCTCAGATCACCTGACAGCTACAGCAGCTGATTCAAAGTGTGCCCACATCAGCTGACGGCTCCGCTTCAAGCATTAATTGTCAAGGTCAAACAAGGTGCCGTATTTAAGCTGCCTCAGCCTGCCTACCCCTGCTGCTTCCTCTGCAAGCCGTTTTGCAACCCAGCTCCACACCAGCTCCCCCTTTGGTAAACTGTGTTTGATTCATTTCTTTTGGCATTGATGCCTGCTCTGCCCTGTTCCCTTTAGGGGTATTGCTGCTTGCTAACATTGAGCATAAATGAGCCTTTAGGAAGTAGCAAGTCATATCCGAATATTTGTCTTTTATAGTTTTCTATTCACCACCATTTATTTGATGACACTGGTCTAATTAGGTTTCTGCAATTCCCCCAAATAGTTGTGTCTTACAGAAAGCATATTAATTAAACCGTAAGCAAAACAATTGAAACCTTATCCTGATTGTAGGCTATTTACAGTAGGCTTGCATTCAAGACTTGTCTTAAGTAACCTGTTTTTTGCTGTTTATGTAAAGCATAGTGATACAAGATTTATTATTTCTTATATGCATTTCTTATATTAACAACTTTCGATAGCTGTCAGCCAGCTGCATCCACAGCTCTGGAATAGTGGTGAACTGAAGGGAGGCTTGATGAAATAAAATCGGTTTGGATGTTCAAAAACAAACAAAGCACATTTTTTATTTTAATTGTGTATTCTATTTTGAAAAATAAATGTTTGTCTCTTGTGTCTTTCACCCCCTGCTCGCCCACATGTGCTTTGTTTTAATGTCTATCTATACCTGTGATGTGAAGAACAACAGACATGTCAACAAGCTGGTGATCGAGTGGATGCAAATGAATCAAAACAGTCCCATCCGAATAAAATCCAATATTAACACTTTATTAACAAGCCCTTCAGCTAATGGAGTGTTACAGATACATTACACAACAAAACCAGCTAGGCTGTTTATCTGGTGTGACTACAAGGTAACTGAGGATTAGCAGTTTGGAATAATGCATGGACACATCAGGATTAGGGATATATTTTTTCTTTTAATCCATTCAGACATTGTGCGAATGCAGCACAAACTTCTGTGCGTCACACAATGTAAATGTTGTTTAACTTTGTTAAACTAATCATGAATCTGAATTTATTATAGCTAAGGCTTGAGGACACTGCAACAACCCCCTCTGGTTGGGGACTGTAACTGCAAGACAAAAACGTTTACTAAACACATGAACGGAAAAACTTTATTTTTAGATTATACAATCCATTAATCATGGTTGTTTGTGTTGTGGATTTAACCAGTTGCATATTATATATGATGTTATTCTAAACATGCAGCTGAGGCTATTTTCTGTGCCTCTTGTGACCAGCAATGTTATGTCAGGTGTTACTTCTGCACTCCAGCGCCATGTTTCAAAAAATAAATAATGGCCCCAAATCAGCAACATCAACAGAAAAGATCTTAGAATAATAAGCCTGCACTCGACTCTCTACCACCAGGGGACAACCCACGTCAATCCTAGTTGGAGAGAGCAGAGCAGCACCAGCAGTAGCTGCAAACTTGTTGTGCTAAAGTCCATATGACACCTCCTCTAGATAGTTCTATGGTGGCTAAGTGTGGGCAAAGTCCACAACACCCTAACATTTAAGTCTATTTAAGCTTTTTACAATGGATATGGCTTTACTCCCACATAGCACGGATAGTATAGTCCAGTGGTTCTCAAACTTTTCTGTCATGCCCCACTTTGGAGGCTGGAATATTTTTCATGCTCTACTTAAATAATGACAAAATGGGCCAAGTTAAACATGTGTATGAATATAAAATACACATTACTTTCAGGAATTTCTGATGTGCAAATAGAACCACTATTTGTGAATTAAAAAAAAAAATTGTGCAATAATTTAGCTTAAACAAAAGTTCTTTTGGTGACATTTATCAGTAGATTCCTCCATTAGTCTGTACTTTTTCAAAAATAGCGAAAAAATGAATTCAATTATAATCACTTTGTTACAAAGATGATGAAGCTCAACCAAAAAAAAAAACACATGCATGTGACTGAGGTGTAATGTTTCTAAGTGACTTCTTAATTTGTTGGGTCTCATAGAGTTTTCAGACATAAAATACACACTGGTCTCTCCTCAAGTCCTACGGCATTGACTGTGAACCCAAGAGCTAGGTAGGCTTCATCCTACTTTCTTTTCAACTTGGTTTTTGAACACTGTATCTTTTTCTATCAAAAGTGAAGAGGCTCTTGTAAATACAAGATGTTCTGTTCCTATGCGGGGATGATAGTCTTTGTGGTGCAGAGAAGTAAACATACAGATTATACAGACGGACTTTAAAGGAACAGCGGCACAGGCAGAACGTTTGACTAATCTTCAGAAGGAGGATGTATTGTATTTAAAATACAAATATGAGGTATGAAAATAGCCTCTAGTACATGCCAAGTATCTGCAATCTCACACGCACACATACACACACACGCACACAATAAATGTGCCCTGAGAACCAGCAGTAATTTCAAGTTGTTAAGATACTGTCTGTCTCTCTGGTGAGCAGGAAGGCAAGAAGCAGCATACAAAACTCCACAGTCTGACCCTTAAATCTGTGTGTGTTCTGTAATTGTGTGTGTATGTGTGACTCTGGGAATAAGAGAGATAGTCCATGAAATGGAAAAGGTAAGGCAGATAATATTTTGCGTGTGTGTGTTGACTATTAACATGGCAGTCAGTGCGCGACAGAGATGGATGTGGTGGTCTTTCTGCGATCAGAGCACAGTGTGAGGGGGAGGGTAAGTCACAGAGGTATGTATTATCGCAGAGTGCATGATTGTTAAGAACAAGTACACGAGTTTGTGTGTCCTTGGTAGCTCTATCGATTGGTAGAGTCTTCTCAAGGGCATCTGCTGCTGGTTGCCATGACCCAGCAGAAGCATGTGCTGCAACATCTGACAGACCGCATCGTTCAAAATTCCAAACATCAAACTACATTTTATTCTTTCAGGCCACTAATCTGAGTGGGAACCCATTTTCAATTGGTATTTTGTCTGTGACATCTACCACTAATTGAATTGTATTATAGTTTCATGAAAAAAAACATGAGCTTGCTTTTAAGCAGTGCAGTGTTTGGCACACGCACTTGCAAGCATGCATGTTGATATATTATGGCTGTAAGGGCAAGTGACACCCACCACTGCTATTGCAGAATTTTAAAGCAAATTTTTGTTGTCTATTGCAGCCATTGGATATATTTTTTAGTTTGTCAAATAAATGAACTATTATTATAAAATAAGAACATAATGTATGTACCTATGCTGTCTACATTGCAATGTATTCCTGACCGTGCAATGATCCTGTGCCACTGCTCTGTTCTTCATCTTTATCTACTCACAATCTCTGTACTCAAAGTTTATATAGTTTTTTTTATTTAATTCTAATTCATTTATATTTTTTAAATCAAATACCTAAGCAACCAAAATCCTACCAACAGCACCGAGATGATAGAGAGATTGTGAATGCTAAGGCAGCCATAGATATAGAGTGATGCAGTCACACCATCTCAGGTGTCCTACATCACTCTGATCAGTCATTCCAAGCTCCCAACACCAAAGACAAAAGTTGGTCAGAGGCCAAGAGGCCGTCATACACGTAATTTCCATTTTCTCTACTCAGCCTTTTCTTACCTCCTTTGCCTCACACAGCTTTTAACTCATTTTTTGATTCAGTTCCAGGAGAGAAGCCCTGTGAGGGCAATGTGCTGTCTGAAGAGAAGAACTGCCAAAGAGATAGATTTTAAATGATAAATGTTACTTTAGGTCATTACACACTCGTGCACTGGTGCATGTTTCAGTTGGTGAGCCTGCTTTGGCAATGGTTCATAAAAGCATTACAAGACAAGAGGGAATTCCTTACAATATGTGAAGGTAGTTATGTAATGCAAACTGTGCTCTTTATCTCACCTCACCACTCAACTTTAGTAGCCATAATCACAGAGTAGAAAGCCCGGTAGTGTGATGTCTGACAATTTAAATGATGAGCTTCACCTCCTCTGTGTGTGGAATTAAACTGTACCATAAGAGATGGATATATTGCATTAATTCGTAACTCTGTGTATTGAGCAAAGTGTGTTACCCTGGATCATTTTAAATCAGGGAGGCTCTGGAGGCAGAACAGGTGTGGAAGTAGAGTCTATAATTGGTCAAAAGGCAGTCAGGCAAGGTAAACAAATCCAGAGGGGTATGGTCGGCAGAAAAATAAGGCTACATAGACCATCTGTCCATTAAATATAATAAGGATGAATGAGTAGCAACATGTGGCATACACAAGAGATGAATAAGATTAACTGAAGGCAAAGGCAGATGAGGTTACATTTGTGTCGTTTGGAGCTTTCTCGAAGAAATTCAGTAAATTCCGGGAACCTGAAAGGGAAGCTGCAATAATCAAAATTTCTGTTTGCAGGCAAGGTTGGCTATCAATATTCTTCTGGCCACCGTGGATATAAAGGTGAATTTTAAGAAACAAATGCATTACCAACTGGAAGTTAATATTCCATTTCTGCCGATAGATCACCACACACTGGACCTCTGAGAGGGTTCTCCAGCTATGTAATACAACAATTTGACAAAGGTGGAGGACTGTTCGGTTAAAACAAGACTGAAGCTTTCTCATAATTTGGGGTTGGCATACTTCAGCGGCTGAGTTTGAGGGCTGCGTGACTGGGGTGGAAGTTTTCTCAGGGCTACCTATCCCAGGATTCATTTTGTGCCAGTGTCGAAGCTAATGAGCTATAGACTTTTTGGGTGGATGAGCTCAAAGTAGCCTCCAATGCAACAGAAAGAGCAGTACAAAGTGGTGACAAATATAGGAAATCCTCTGTAGAACAGGCCATTTCATATCAGTTCAGGCTTCAAAGTCTATTATGGCTGCCTCCCTGCGGGACGCAGAGACGACGTCATCCAAAGAAGCCCCTGAACTTGGAAAAACATTAGAGTCCACCCCAGCAGCTCTAAAAGGCTTTTGTTAGGCACAGCTGTGCTTTTAGCAAAATCCTAAAGTTAGCATGCTAACCTGTTCAAGCTGACAATCCAAAACTGCTGTTGACAGCATGCACTTTATTTTGTGTTAGCATGCTGACATGTGTTGATAAGTCCTATATTCAAAGCATTTTTTTTAAATAATGCAGGTATGAAGACAAAACCAAGGCTTATGAAAAAGTTAAGCATCATCAAAAGATGCAAATCATCATAAGAGGGGAATTAATGTGCAAAACCTCACAGCAAGCAAAACATGTACTTCTTTATTCTGTGAACCTTAAATAAGTTTGATAAAGCAGCACAATCACAAACGTTTTGGTGCAATCTTCTCCAAAAGTAATTTAATGAAATGCAGTATTTTAGTGGATGCAGTAAGTAAAAGATTAAAATAGAAAATGAGAGAGAAAAAGCAAGAGACCGAAACATAGAACTACCCTGTCCCCTGTAGCAAAAGTGTTTCCATTGACCCATTACTCCAAAATGTCACTAATCTCTTTAGCCTATAGTCAGCATTAACAAAAGGGGAGAATTTGGAAGAAAGTGAATGAATTTGCCTATGTAAGGTGGCAGGAAAGAACTAATTCAATGTTCCTGTGTCCCTTGTTATTTAGTGGAAGACTCAGATTAAAAAGAAGATTGCATTTCATATTGAACTTTTTCCATTGTTGAAGATTCTAAAACTCAGCTGTAAATATACCTTAGTAACATTTAGTCAGGGATAATGTGATACCTTCAAGAGGTTTCATCTCTCATTCCACAAACAGGGAACCACAAACGAGACCTATCTGGACTGGCAAATTGAAATAAAACCCTAAAAATGTGTTAAGTAAAGTAGCAAATGCAGATGCCTCCATGGCAAAAGTGTTTAGTGGATTTGGAAGAAAGCTGTTCATCCCTTTATTCCCCAGACAGATTAACGATGCTGTGGAGGCGTGAGGTGGTCAAATACCTTGCTAGGATTTTCCTGTCAATTGTCTCAAATCATTTTCAGATTTCATTCTTTAACAAGCTGGCAATCACGTCTTTGAATGATGGGGTATAACACCAGCTCAGTAATAATGAAATGGATCCATATGGCTCTTTCTCAGAACCTGTCGAGTGGGAGTGGGCTAAGATTGTGGGTTATTGTTTCCAACAATCCGCCAACCTCCTGCTGCGCTGCGTCATGCCATGAGATTCTGTAACATGTCTCCAGGTTTAAAATTGTCACACCGAGAACAGTGTGTTCTTTCTTTGTTTGTCTGTGCCTCCGTTTTTTTGTGTGTGTCTGTGTTTTGTGGGGGTGTGTATGTGTGCCGCTCCAACCATCAGGTCTAGCAGATGTTTAGCTGCTGGTGAAGATGACTATCACCCAGCATGATAATAAGGTCACGTCAAGGAGCATTTGGATGCAGATGTCCACAAGCTGTGTGCGTGTGTCTGTTTGTCTGTATGTGTGTGTGTGTGTGTGTGTGTGTGTGTGTGTGTGTGTGTTGATCTATCTGCCTACCTGTGCTTTGCCAAGTGTAAAAACTGACATTCATGCAGACCACATTGCAGAACGAGGAGGCTCACATGTCGACAGACAAACTCACCATGCACTAACAGCATTTGCAAACACAAACACACACTCACACAGAGATTGGAATGAGCCTACAGGGTTGCATATCCATATGGCAGCGATGGTAGGAGACAATTGTTGAAGGGATTTTGAGGTCCCTCTCTGCTTCTCCACTGTGGAACATATGCTGTGCACACGCTATTCATTTAACTGAGACCGATGACAAAAAGTCTGATTTATTTTTTCTGCAAAACAGCACACTGAAATACAGACAAATAAGGAATGAATTACTAAAGAATTAATTATTACAGTAGCAAATCTGAAAGTCGATTAATGATACTTACAAAAGATGGGTAAAAACTCTTATATCTGTCAGCCATTAGCAATCATAACATTAGAGTGAATGTCAGTGTTTTGAATGGGCTCTTATGTGAAGGGAAAGGAGAGGTATTATTAAAGAGATGAAGAAAAAGAAATCATTCAAATAGCTCCTTCAAGCTTATATATAACCCGAACACATGAATAGGAATAGAGCAAACACTGTTTCAATCTATTAACAAAATTGACTATAGGTCATCCAGGTAGGATGAGCTGGTTTGCTAGCCTCACTTCACACAAAGCTCTACACACAACGTCCAAGACACATTAACAATGGATAAAAAGACACTATAATGTAGAAGTGTTTGAGGAGGACTCACTAATGACAAGAAACAATTCTAAAATAGCTCCTATTACCAGTGCTGAAACTACAGCCCCATCTCCCTGAGTTATGTCTCAATTTCAACAAAAAAAAAACTGACAGAAGAAGAGTTTAGGAATTTTTTCCTATGAGAAGCACTATGGCTTTTATCACTGGGTTATGACAGCAAATAACCAACACTTACCTTTGGAGAGTGATGAAATGCCAAGCTATGCATAAAAAATACAACCTTCAGCCGAAAACAGGAAGTTATACCATCGATATATCATTAGGCCCCATTTTGCAATAATAATAATAATATTTCAAATATTAAAATAAAATGATTAATTATAATGCATCACTTATAATTAAAAAAATGAAAGTGTGTTGATGCAGTTACATGCTATGAGCACATCCCTGTGGGTTCTATTGAAGCACTTAAGCCTTCTTAGAGTTCCCATAGCAAGTCATCAATTAACGTCACACACACATACAAGCACTAGTGACACACCAAGATTTTAATTAGCGACAAGCAAACAGTGCATGTACGCATCACGTCCATTATCCGCACACTTCAGAGAGCCTGCCCATGAAGACATCAGTGAAGCTTAACAGGGGGCGTTTATGGTTGTCAATGACAGTTAGTGGTAAAGGTGATCTGACTGTAAGTGACTGCAGTCTCCTGAGTTGAAAAGAGCAGGTTACAGAGCATTCAGGGCCATGTTTGAAATATTTATAAAGAAACAAAAACCAATGAGAAAGATGATTTCAAAATAACACTGATTACATAAATACAAATTACCATGTCAAAACAAGCGTCATGTTTTCCTTGAAGCTTCCCTGTAGCTTCCCACTAACTAGCTAATGGTGTTGGTGTTAACTAGACAGCTATTTTGCTACTGTTATATAAGATTACACAATGATGCTCCAGTGAAATGTATTTTATGGCTAAAATAAAATTATATCAGTTTAGATACAAAATAAAGTTAACTACAGTAGGGTGGTTAGTTATTCAAACTTTATGGTTTTTTGCATTGCATTACTCATGCAAGTTTGGCAGCAGGATCATTGGTTTTTACTCGTTGCACACAACAGGTTAATATGCGTCCGTTGTCTTCTGGAAAAGAGGAGAGGAGGGCCTCTGGCTTAAGTAAATACAACTGCTGCCTTGCATCCGTTTTGGAAATGTGGGAGAAATCAGCACAATTTTGTGTTGGTGAGACCATCAGGAGGTGCACAGAGATATGGGCATTTCCCCCAGGAGCTGCATCTAGTTGGCTGCCATTTCTCCAACAGGATTCCTTCTCAATGCTGGTTGACTGTTGCCACATTATCATGTGAAATTTTCACTCAAGTTCATATATACTGTATATACTAAGGTCTTTACATTGACTTTGTACGTAAGCTTATTGAGAAACAAACTTGGTCCGTGTTTGTGTGAATGCACCTTTAAGCCAACAGTGTTTCAGGTTAAGCCAGGTAATCCGACTGGAGACCATTTTTGACTTGTTTGGTAATAGTTAACTTTTTTGACATTTTGTCACTTTCAAGTCTCCATACATACTGACTCACGGAGGAGGAGTTTTTGATATTCAAAAGATAGCATCTCATTAAAATGTCATTTCTGAAAAGCACATTTTCTTTTCTCAGCACTCCCTCAGTGACTTTGCTTTAATGAAAGGTTCACACACTTGTCTCTCTGCTGGTGTCCACATTTATTCCGTCTCATTTGTACAGAGCAGTTGTTTGAGGCACTGAATATACAGCGTAACAAGTAGTGCAACATGCTGTTCAATGCTATAATCCATCCCACTGTGTAAATGATTCCTCTACATGTAGGATTCCCATTAATGCGTCATTCTAATGACTATACTTAGATGTGCCTGTGTGCACTTTCTATAGTCAGTGTGATCTATTCTACATTTGCATTTTCCATTATTTCCCCCTGTCTGATGATTTTAAAGTGTTACTTACTAGTCCACCATGTAAATTGCTTAAGCGCCCCAGATGAAAGCCTGGAGCTCATCCGTGCTACTGCGGCTACACTGATAGTCATGTTTTTGCCTGCATTAAAATCTTGCCAGACATTGCAAGAATAGCATGTCAGGCCTTTTCAGTAGATTTCAAGGTAAGACTGCTGTGATTTTCTGTGGACTTCATCTTTTAATAAAACTAGAGCTAAACCACGGCCAGCTAAGATGAAATGTCTCAAATTTTTAATAATCCCTTCAAGACTTTTTTGTATTCCTGCTAAATTTAGCCTCTGAAGATTTCTAAATGACATCTGATTTCAAGTAGCGATAAGATAATCCCTTCATACGGGACTAAGTTTTCATGTTCCCGAAAATAAGTAATTTCTTTCTTTTGTTGGGGCATTTCTCAAAAGTGGTTTAAACAAATCAAAGTCTGCCACAGCATAACCAGCAACTGTTTTCGTCAGGATCCTTTCACCCCTGGTGTTGTCTTGTGAGGCAAAGCAGATGAAAACACAGGATTTGGAATGGTCCTGTGATTTGAGTGCAAAAAACTCAAGCCATTTAAGACACTGATCAGATCTACTCACTAGCCTCCTCCCCAAAAAAATCTAAATTGTTGATTTAAATGAACTGAACTTGGCAGATTCTCAGACCAAACACTGCATTTAATTATCAACAAAGTGTCTTCACTTCCTTCAATATCCAGAATTGAAGTCAGAATATACCGGGAAACAAGCACTGGGTTCTTTTACATTTGGAGCCACAATCTGTTTAGTAGTGATCATGGAGTGGATCAGTCTCAGCTGTCAATCAAGGCGTTTCGCCCTGTTGGTAAAGCCCCTTAAAATTCCTTTCATAAAGGACGGTCAGATGTTTCCTATACAAAGGAATCATTGAAGCAGCATCCGGGTCATTTGACTCAGATCGGAAGGTTCCTTAGCAAATTGGACTATTCAAACACACCTATAATCTTTTTCCATCTGAGTCCCACAGACTTAAAATCACTTGAGACTATCACCAGCAGATATAGATATGTAGTAACCCAAACGAACTGAATCTCGATCAGAAAATTATGTATTCATGTGACCCCTTTGCTCACAGTCTGAAGCTGATATTTTCACCCTGTTGCTGATTATGAACTCCCAAGAAAGTCATGTCTTCTGATTTGAGTAGCACATTTATTTGATGCAAGATCATTCTGAAACCTTGAAAGTATGTCAGCGTTTGTGGGTAGGAATTAAAAATAGATTTTTACCCATGTCCTATTTATACATAAGTGACACTAGGGGTGTGAAAACAACCCAAGACAACACCATGCTCTTCAAAACGTTGACCTGACATTTAAGAGTTATACTGCCATATGCAGGCAGTCCCTGTGTTCTACCACACAACAAGTGATTTGCTCCATTTATATAAAGACAGTACTTTCTCTTTTGTGGTTTATGCAAACTCTGAGATTAAATCCTAATTCTTTCATGGGGGTTTTGACGATTGCAGAGAAGCTTATTTAGCATTTCCTGGACCAGTTCAGATATATGGTGTACTTGCATGATTTTATTGCCAAATAAATTGTGGAAGAGTAGGATAACATCCAACAGAATCAGTGATTCAGCTCAGTGAGAGCATTGCTCTGAGCTCCTTTACAGCCATATTGACTTGGTCATAAACTGACCATAAATCCATAGGCATTTAATAATGAGCCCATGTCATCAGCTGACAGATGCATATGTCTTCTTCTATGGCTCAGGCAAACCAATATGTTTGTTAATGGTAAATACAATCACAGGTATCAGGATAGTGAGCTGAAGTCATTCTGCGTTGATGCTGTGTGATAAATTAAACTTTAAATTGTCGATGTGAAGCAGAAAGAGACGACTGTCAGCATTTAACCACTGATCAGAGCATGTACAGCAGCCCACTGTCCCCAAACTGAACTTTGTGGAAAGTATGTAGAGACTTATTTTCCTGAATGAGATTCATTAATGAAATGTTTTGTTTCAGCTCAATATTTTCCATTAAATTTTCTGAAAAACTATTTTTATAAATGTATAAAGGTCCACAGAGCTAATGCACTTATTATATGCCCTGCTCTGAACACGAGCATTTTTAATGACGGCGCTAAATTGTAAAAGGAAATTTAAAGCCATAACAACAGAGAGCCAATTTCATAACACTGGGACTTGGCACAGAGCATCAGTCTGAAAGAAAACATGGCTTGTTGATTGAAAAGTCCCATCAGCAATATGGAAAGGGTTGTTGCATTTGTAAGAGGAGTGAAACGAGAAAAATAACTCTCCTTGGTACCCTATTCTTCATCTTCAGTCACAGTGTTTGTTTTATGTTGACCTCCTGTCCAAGCTGATGGTCTCTGGCTGTTGGTTATAGGATGACGGTTTAGCCCCGGCTCCCTGTGCCCGTGGTTGAACTTTTTCTGTTGCAAAAGTGTTTGTGAGAGACATTTAAGCCAGAAGGTAGAAGGGAAGTTACACTTTAAATAAAGATTAGTGGTAGAAAGGCTTGGGTAATGGACGGTGAATAGAGGAGCGCATGGGCTGCAGCTAGGTTCGGAGGAGGGCGGAGAGGAAGGTTGGGGATGTCAGCGTCGAGCTGACCAGGGAAAGGGGTGTGGAGGAGGTGGCAGTTAAGACAGTAGGATGAGAGGAGCTGCAGGCAGCTGGTGAAGAATCAATTCAGGCTCTGCAGAGGATGGTCCGGTAGCACAAGTTAACAAGCTTTAGAACAAGCAGATAAACAAAGAGATAAACTCGATTCTGGTGCCAAAGAACCGGGTCTTAAGGACTGCAGTGCTGATGAGCTGACGGATGGCAAGCAGTCAGGTAATCAGGCAGCTGGGAGATAGTGAGGAAGAGAGTCATGCTGACATCTCTCACACCCAGACACACACACACACACACACACACACACACACACAGACAGTGGAAGAACATTAGAAATACACACAAATTCACAGCATACACCAAGATGTCTGGATCTGTTAGTCCATTTAAAATTTTACAGCATCTTCATTAGCATGTTTTCCCCTTGTTTGTGTTGCTTAATGTATAACTGCAGGATTGTAATAGACCTGTTTATTGGTACTGAGTAATGATGGGTATTTCCACATCGGTGCTGTAAAACCAAGGAGGCAAGTAAACCATTACATTTTCTCAATTCAGTTTGATTTGTATAGCCCAAAATCCCAATAAACATTATCTCAAGGCACTTGGCATGATAAGGTCACAATCTTACAATACCCACATCAGACGTCAGAGTACCCACAGGAAGAATAACGGAGATCTGCTTCTGCTAGACCTATGTAAACTCCAGAGATAATGCTTTGTTTTGGATTTACCTCAGTTGTCGTAGGAGTAAACATTTATTCTTTGGTGTTAAACACAGTGGAGCTAATTTTGACTGTCAAAGTAAGGACTTATTATGCAGTGGGGTCTGAAATCATTTTTATATTTGTTAACACATTGTATTTTAATACTTTTTTTTATTGGTAAGACAAATAAGGTGCATATCTACAAACAACGTGTTTTTCTGGCAACAGTGAAAGAATTGTATCAAATATGTCAAATATGCCCAACAAGAATTCAATGGAACAAAGTCAAATTTAATAGAAAATAAAGATTAACTAAAAAATAATCTCCTAAAGGTTGTGAATACAATGTTCACTGCCACTAGATGTCCTACTAGCACCAGCATCTCAGACCCCAAAAAATATTCCTCGGCCGAATCTCCCGCTAGCCCGCACAGCTGCTAGTTAGCATAGCTAGCATCCATTGTACAGCCGTGCAGTGCTTTGTGGAGCTTATAGACTGTGGAATGTGACATAACCATGTGGTTGGTGATTGGTGTATTTGTGTCTCTGTAAGACATACTGCGGAAAAGGGGCAAACATGGCAGTGTCCGCCAAGTTGCCATGTTAACATCAATGCTGATTGGAGCGAGAGCAATCTCGCTTTATGAACTTGGGGAGTGGCAACGGACTCACACCGAAGGACACACATGTAGCAACACAATGGACAGAGACGCTCAAAATGCCTTACAGCTAACCTTTAACTCACATACTCAGGTATGAATCAAATGACAAAAGTGGAACAAAACATTTGCATTTCTGAGATTTTGGCTTGTATTTTTGTTCCTGGTTTCAATGCATGTTCTCGTGTGAAAAATCAGTGATGAGGTGCATATATATAAATATATAGTTCTTCATTAATAAATGGTCAATGGTTCTGAATTTTTTTTTCATCGCTTTTCTAGTCTTGATGACCACTCAAAGCGCTTTACAGTACAGTTTTACATTCACCCATTCACACACACATTCATACAGTGCATCTATTCGCAGCACTTTGTTATTCTATGGAGGACCATTCAGGGTTCAGCATCTTGCCCAAGAACACTTCGGCATGTAGATGGGTCACACTGGGGATCGATTTGCCGACCTTCAGGTTGGAGGACGACCACACTACCCCTCAGCGAAAGCCGGCCATTAATAAGCATGCAGTTCAACCACAGCTCATGATCTTTTCTAGGAATTTGATATATAAACCCTGGACTCTGGTTTAGTCAGTAAAGCAAACCTTTTATTTTTTAATCAGTTTAAGCTAAAATATTTAAGCAAAATATTTGTCCTTTACTGTTTCACTTTGGAGAAAACAACCTTCATCTAGTTCTTGATCATTTATAGACAAACCGTATGCATCTTCCACTAGAGAATTACCCTTGTGCAGAGTTCAATTCAAGTGCAAAATGTTGAGGTTTGTAGAAAATGAAAAGTCCTTCTCAGAAATTACTAAGCCCTTGTCATACAATGGGATTTTTTTTGTATATCAGAGTGGAGCCTCATTGACAATGATTGCTTCCTCAGTAGGAGAGGGTGAGCCAAAACCATTATTTCACCCAAATCAGCGAAGGGAAGCAAAAAGATCAACATCTTGTCAAATCTAGCAAAAGGAACAAACTATGGAGCTTGATGAGTAAAAGGTAAGTTATTGGTCATGGCTTTATAATATGGACTAAAATAGCTAAAACATTTTAGCAGTTTCCTGCCCAGACAAAAAGGCAGAATAAATATACACATGTGTCTGCTACATATACACCTCATGTCCGCTGCAGCACCTCTGTCTGTTTATTCTATGTAGCTTCACTGTCAAACTGCTGCTGATCCCAGTCATCCATCATGTGAGAGTTGCCTCAAACAGAAGAGCTGAGTGAGGCAGGGCTCCGGTGAAACGCTGGGATGTGCGAGTTTCTCTGAGGGATTTGTGAGGAAGCAAATTACGTGCCTGACAGCTGATTTGATTTTAAATGCTTCGGAAAAATCAAATCCTTCAGGAAGGATTCAGCCTGAATAATGGACATTGTGTTGCGTTCACACAATGTGAAATTAAGCTGTGTATACAATTACCTTTTTTTTTCTGATTTATGTTAGGATTCAAAATCTTTTCTCTGTTACATCCAGATAAGCCACCGTATAACTGCAATTAATTGACCAAGCTTATATTTTTTTGACAAAGAAGGTCACCCAGAGCTTTACTGAAATGGGCATTCATTTCATGGGACAGCTGGTTGTGTCTCGGGGTATAATTTTGACAAGCTGATAAAAAAGATTTGGCTTTGGAGCCCAAACATTTGCTTTTGCTGCCAAAACATGACATTTCCCTTGTGATTATAGGAGACAGTGCTGTTTGAGACTCATGCATTTAATGGAAGCTTAATGGTACATCATTTCTTGCCCCGATCATGTTGCGACATAACAAACACAAAACGGTGTTGGCAGGCCAGTTGTTGTTGCCTGTTTAAGTTAAGTCAAACTGACAGGGAGCTCAGCAGTGGGATGGCAGTGCAAGGCTGACTTTATATTTTAAACTAATGCTAGAAGTCCATTTGAAATACTAGGATAATGAAAGTTGAAACTAGTTTGTTTCATCTGAAATTCAACATGTATGTTAAGAATTAGAAGCGTCTAAAATCTAAATTAAATATAATTTTATAGATAAAACCTACAACTTTGATGATGAACCAAGCCTGTGAAAGGGGCCCTTTTTTATACATTGCAAATGTATATTCCTGGTGCAGATCATCAGAGACTGCATGTGGCGGTGGAGACAGCAATTGATGCTCTTGTCCTTTTTAATCACTTCCAGTTTTTCAACCCACAAACAGCTACAGAAAAACACTAAAAAATCAGTTTTACATTAACTATTATAAGTCTCCATGGGCATTTATGATCTGGGAGCTCGTCAGGTCACCGAAAGTGCTGGCTAGGCTCCTATGCCCTCCTTTCATTGCCAACGAGGGTAATGCATGATGGTATATGTTACTCAGTTAGTTTTCTAGTGGACATAGCGGACTAGTGAGAGATGAGTGATTTAAGACACTTTGTATACTGGAGGGAGGAGGAGGAGTGAACGTGGGACATGTGAGACACATTAGGCTGCAGGTGCAAGTGACTGACAGGAAGTGAAGGTCAACATAAAACAGGAAATGAGGAATAACAAACTTAACAGCTAATAGCTTAATAGTAACTAGTGTCATGACCAAAATGAAATAAAAGTCCTCAACTTTCCAGGGTTGTTGACTACTTACAAGACTCATTTTAATCATGTTTACCTTTGGGTTTGGGGTTTGTTTAGGCATTGATGAACATTATACATGGCTTACGATCATAAACTTGATTTATCTAAGGTTAATGTTCAGTGTTTTTTTATATTTGTTATAACCAAAGAGTTTTCATCACAGTGTAGGGATGGTGTAATTGAACTGGAATCGAACAGCTTTGAGGATGAATCAACAAACACTGAGGCGGAAATGTATCACCTGCCTCTTAATCTGTTACAATGTATCTGGGTGTGTTCTATGTTCAAAAGAATCATGAGAAAATACTTAAATTCAATCAGTTAGTTCGCTCCTGATTGAAGTAGTTTAATCAAGACTTTCACCATGTCCCATTCCCTCACAATCCTTTCCCTCTCTTCTAGTCAGCTGAGTGTTGGTTGGTTGCAGTAATCCAGTCACATTTTGCCAGGATGTCAATCACTCAATCATGTTGTTGCTGCCAAACTTAAAACCTGTGCTCCTCTCGGTCCCTGTCAGTTTTGATTTCAGTGATTCGCTGTGACCCTCCCCCTCCTCCAGTCACCTCCACTCTCCATGTGTCCACTCATCTCACTCAGGTCCTCAATGTTCTCTAGATCCCATTAACCACTACCAGTGTCTACACACTGGTACTATGGTACTATACTATGCAGCCACACCCCCTTTCAACCTTGATAACAACACATTTATACCGCATCACTTTCGACTTTTATTGTGCATGGCAACATGCACAATAAAAGTCTCACTTAACCAAGTCTCTCATGGTTAAAGTAAACGTACAGGCACAAACTCCAATCAACCAAAATTAATTAAAAAAAAAGGTGTGTGAAGTGTAATGGTTGAGATGTAAGCTAATGTAAGATGTAAGATGTAAGCTAATAAGTAATTAATGAAGTAAAGAATTATTGTGTGATCACAATTACTTACATCAAAGGGGCCCTTTAGCTACAAATGCCGAGCCGAGCCCATGTGTGCATCCCTGAACTGTGGTGCTGCTAGTGCAGGTGACTTTCAGAGAAACAGTTGCACAGGTTTGAACTTCCACTGAACTCTGCAGTTTAACACCATTATTATGCAAAGTTGTACATGACTGATATATTTCAGCCTCAAGCTCAAACTCAACACAAAAATAAACAAGCTGTTCTGTGACTGAGCCCTTCCACCGCCACCGATTTCATATTTATTTCACAGAGTGTGTGACAGTGGCCTTGGATGAGGCCAGTTGCTTCAGCCCACAGCGGGAGGAGATTAGCCTAGATTTCACTGAAACAAAGGGAGGAGGGAGAGGCAAGGGAAAGAGTGATGCATGAAAGAAAAGATCAATGGCTGGAACAGAAGTTTTGAGGGGCAGATTTTCAGCTTCGTTGCTTCATTCACCTAATTTCCATTTCAGAACGCTCATTATGTTGGCTAACGTTATGATTTTGCAACCTCAAAGAACTCTGCGGATTACCCCAGTTTTCTCTTTGAACAATAAAAAAGGCAAGAAGAGACGACGAACAAGAACAAAGAAGTCTGCAGAGGAAACAAAGTGTACTTATGAGATTAGCTACTTTTTTTAAATCCTGAGATTACAGTGACATGCACAAAAAAGTCTACATATCCTGAAGTATAGACTAGCTCAACAATGTCCTTATATCACTTTCAATGACTCAGTGGAAGATACAGTTTTTAGAACTAATGCGTGTGATCTTGATACAATAATTCTTAGGAGGAAATCGAACCTTGCTCCTTTATTTCAGCTGTTGGTTGAAAACTGCAAAAGAACTGGAGAACTGGAGCGTGAATCCTTCCAAAGGCTCTGGGCGCAGCTGATAAACATTATAAGGAATAAAATACTCACTTTAAAAACAATATAAGTTCTGATCTATGTCCTGTATCGACAGGACCCTGCCATATTAATTTAATATGGCAGTTTAATTTAATATCGCTAATCTTTACCAGTGAATGACCGGTTACATTATGCTTCAGTTAAAAACAAGCAACATAACAGTTTTAAATCAAATTGAATATTATATTATATTACCATACAGCAGTGTTATTTTGTTGAATGATATCTATTTAAATTTTGTATTTGCATGCCACCCTATGTTCACTCTATATGCAGTAGGAAGGGAAGACAGTGAGGGGACCAGGGACAGATACGGCACCACAGGGTGTGTCGCAGCATTTGTCATTTCCTTATTAAGTTCATGTGGTTTTTGATAATTGCTTTTTGCGTGAGGAGGTATGTGTTCTAGTTTACCTGAGGTGCAGAGCTGTCAGATGCAAAATAAGTAATTAATGAAGTAAAGAATTATGCAAAATAAAGAACCTGCATTCTTCCATACATCTCACACAGGTATGAAGCTGCCTATGGATGTGACAATTGGATGTAGATTACTTTACTCAGTATGTGATAAATTAATGTTTCACTCTAGTTATAGTTTAGTTGAACTGTGTTTTCTTATATGACATTGTTTATATATTATATTATGGATATCAAGCATGAGCAATGTTTATTTTGATTCTATACTATCTGAATGCGTGTTAATGTGTCTACACCAAGAAATGGTTGGATTTACTGTTTATTAACAGTATTGACATTGACACTGCAAGAATGATGTAATAAAAAATGTCCTTGAACATTCACCGCTGCAGCAGAGCAGGTTAAAACAGTAACATTAAGACTTTTTACGATTAAATGACTACACTGATAAACTTGTTAATGTTAAGTACAAACAAAAGAATATTCCTTCAAAATTGAACTCTGAACAAAAAGGCGTTACTCTTCAGTATTCTCTGTCATAAGGAGGACATTGTGTATTGGCTGTACTTGGCGCGTTTGTTTAGTTTTTAAGTACTCAAATATTTTACCAACATAAATCAATAGTCTCACTGAACTTCTCCTCAGCAGCAGTGTAACAATGTGTTGTCCTTCAAGCAGTGACACTCTGTTCTCCCACCTTGCCCACTGCTAACCTGTTAGTCCTTTATCATCAGTAATTATGATAGGTATCTTCTATTAAAGATATAATACACAACTCCTTGCTCATGGTTGTACAATCCTTGTTCAAGTGTGTACATGGCCTCTGTATTTCTCGGCTAAGAGAAGATCAGCAGACAAAATAAAGCAAAGTGCTATGGACTGATAAATCTCTACCTTGTGTTTTAGTGATTCAGAGTCCTGAAAAGTTACATATAAAAATACTGGAGCTTATTAATTTAAAGGATGACGTTGCATGAAAGCAAATTGATTTGCACACTCGCCTGGTTCTGCATTGGAACAGTTTTCTGTTTAACAGGGGAGAGATACTGTGTTTGTCTTAGTTGCTTTAGGAGAGCATTCGTTCAAGGGGTAAATTGTTTTTTGTGGGGAAATGTTTTTTTTTCTCCCTTTGTAAATTACAGAATTGCTGTGGTTTCTGTTCTCGTCAGGTCCTGAAATCAAATGCACATCATATGTAAATCTGGATGCACCCAAATAGTACTTGCATGCTCACACTAACACACAAACACACTAGAGCCCAAAATAGGAGACCACATGGGAAAATGTTGTCAGTGGTCCTTCACTCATACAGACACATTTGAAAAACACACACACAGACACACACACAAGCAGTATAATACCCTCCTCAAGTGGATGACTTTTATGATTAAAGGCACACATGAAAATATAAAACAAACACACACACACAAACACACACAGTTTATCAGTGTATGAATGTCGTGAGAGATCTCTCTCTCTCACGACATTCATTCCCACACAGTCACACAACTGCACACAATCTGAGCAATCAAACACATAGCAAATATAGTGTGCAAACTACTCACTACTAATAATCTAAAAACCCAGTGGCTTGAATTCTAAAGGAAGTAATGAGTTTTTGGGTGAATAGCCTTTTAATCATCATCCTATACACACACACACACACACGCGCTCACACACACACACACACACACACACACACACACAGTTTATTATTGACAGTGTAGCGGATTTCTAAGATTAACATCAATATTTACCAGTGAAAACATAATTAGTATTATTTCATTAATAGTTTTAATTGTGTTTATTATATAATATAAATTCAGTAATATAAGTGTTCAGATGGAAACCTTGTGTTGAGTATGAGCTTTTCAGAAACCAGTGTGAAGACATAGGAAAAGTGCTTTATTAAACATGAAGAGTGCTTAATGTGAACAGACTCACAGATTCTACAGTTGGCAGACGGTAGAGCAGGCAAACAGAAAATCCAAACTGGAAATACTCTGAAACAGTATGAAAGAGAAGCATGAGGAAAACTCTGGGGAACCCGGCACCAGCAGGAGGAAGAGCAGGGGAGATAAACAGAGGAACTGATATAAAGGAGTGGGAGCACAGAGACTAAACACATGAGGGAGGCTGGGATGAATGGACACAGGGCATGGCAGACAAACACAGGAGTGGGAAACCGGAACAAAGACAGAAAGTAAAACAACCAACAGACTCGGTCCCCTTCATACATTATGTGTCGCACAGCAGACGTTTTTATTTTTATGCTATTTATAATCGTGTCATTTATTATGCATGATTATGAGATTGAGTTGGCTTAATTGCATCCTTTTAGTTTGAAGTGCATTTACTTCCTGCCGTGGCATTCATCATAGTTATTTGATGATTTGCACCGAGAAGGATGACCATGAAAAACAGTGGTGAGAGGGAGAAGGAGAATACAGTGAGGGAGAGTGCGACACGGTGAAGACAGTATGCGAAGAAAATGTTTACACTTAACGGTGGTGGAGAGAATAGGAGTAGAGCAGGACCAGTAGCTCCAGGTGAGAGTACGCAATGGGAAAGGGGAGTGACATGGTGGCCAGCACAGAGGAAGCAGGGCCAGAGTGTGTCGCTGTGTGGACCTCTCAGCTGTAGATGTGTCTCCCAGTGACAAAAAGAAAAGACACTAGCATAAGCACATAAGCGACTAGTGCGGCTATACTGATTTAAAGCCAGGTTTTCAGGACATATTGGTTTAGTATTAGATATTTATATTACTTCATTTTACGTGAACTCTATTAATTACTGTTTTAATATTGTCATAAATTTCCCCGAGATTCATTGACAACAGTATCTCTAATTTCCTTCATCCCTCAGAACTCCTCCTGCATCTGATAAATCTACAAAAACTTTCATGAGAGAAATTTGTACATGACTGATATGATTCATCCATATTGACTAACAAGTGTTGCCTGGTAGTCAATATGGATGAATCATCAAATCTTAATATTGAACAGCCTCTGTCTACTCACTTCTAGATCAATGATGACTCACGACATAGACATCTAACTCACTGTCTTTGTCGAACGTGCAAACAGAAACCAACGTTTGATTCTATAGAAAACACCTTAAATCATTTGCACCCACAAGAGATCACAATGAATCCGACTGCCTGACTCAAGTGTTGATTACTATGATGTTTTCAGACAAACTGCCATGCAGGATATTGGCTCGGGAAATGTGTGTTGCTGAGACCTGAGATAGACCTAATCAGTAGGTAAGCTCCACTCAAGCAGGCCAATCTAATGGAGGTGACAGCCAAGGTTGCACGTAGAGGCAGGCTGATGGAGTCAAAAGCTGTAAACCTCACAACATAAATACGGACTAACGGAGATCTCAAGGACTCATTAACTCACTGACTCTCGCAGAGTGAATAATTTCCATTGAAACGTTCAGTGACTCAGCTTCGTCTGTCCGTGCACGCTGCAAAGTTTGATGATTTAGATGAGTTCATGCAGCTTGTCATTCTGAATCCTGATCCGGGCTGAAACCTGACCTAATAATCCCTGACATTTTCATCTAAATGATCGTCAGCGGTGTTGCTCAACCTATGGCCTCATGCGCTGGTAGGTCTTTCTCAGGTTTTTAAATTCTACATAAAACCAAAATAGATGTATTTGAGTGATCTGACAGTATGACGGGCTGTGTATTGAATAAGCATATGCAAATACATATAGCCAATGTATTTTGATTTTAAAGTTCTTTAATTAAAAGTTCTCATCTGTCAAAAAATAAGAATATTTAAGTTCCATAGTGTAAGGACAGCTAACTATCAACAGAATCTGCAGACTTACAACCTTGCATCAGCTTTATTAACATAGTAAATGGTGAATTATCTACAGACAGCAAATTGGATTATACTACAATAAGTGTCTGGAGATGGAGGTGTATGTTACAATTGGATGGCCTGTGTGGGTCTGTGCTTATATTCTGCTAAATGTATATCACGTGAACCCTATGGGGATAAGGTGAGTATAACATGTGGTTAACAACCAGGACATTAGACCATAAGCTCCCTCGATTGACAGTCTAGGCTGTCCCGTGCATATCCATTTGTTTTCTAACTTGGTAGCTTGTTAATGTGTCATAATTATGACTGCATGAGAGCCATAAAGAGGCATCACCTGCAGAAGTGTAAAAATACCAATGAATGGTAAAATACAAGTTTCCCCTAAAATGGCATGATACAGGGGTGACACACTCCCTTGTTACTAAAATTGGGCTACCCTGTTGTCATAGCAACAACTAATTACAACCAAACTTAGTGGGAAAAAAATGATTGGCCATTGATAAGTTTGATAAGAACTTATAATGAAAGAAATCAAATTTGGATAAAACGTCTTTCACATGGATGTTTTCTTTTGGCTTGGTTCAATCACGCCCTCCATCTTTATATACAGTCTATGGAAAATAAAAATATTAAGATGATGGTCTACCAAACTGGGTAGAACATTACAGTCCAATGCTTTTGCAGGACAAACACCTACTGATGATTCAGGATCACTTTTATCAACTTGCTAATTTGCATTATTATTGTGTGAACTGAATTCATACAGATTTATTCCAGCCTGCTTGGTTAAGTAAACCCCACACTCCATTCCGCATTTAAAAACACAACCAAACCCTTTATCCTTGCCACCCACCTGTTTACCCCACTTGAATCTCAAAGGCACTCCTGAATCCCAGTCCTTGGACAGCGGCCCTTGTATAATGGTTGTGATGCAAATCGTTGCCATGATCTAGAGAGTTGATGGCTCACTGCTAATTATGCCAGTTATTCCATCTATTTTACCCGTCCTGTGTTCGTTAATACCAAAGCCAAGGGATCTTAAGTAAAGACAGCTGGCTTTCAGTTTGTATATGTACACACCAACACACACCGAGACATACACACACTAAATATAATTTAGGCATTTACTTTCGAATAAGGTATTCGTATTTCACTCTCTGTGTTTATGTGTGTGATCGTGTGCGTGTGTTGGTGTGTGTATGTATGAGTGTGTGTGAAACATCATATCACAGGGCTCTTGAGAGTTGTGCCTTCCCCATGTTGTTCTTTCATTACTGTGGGCTTATGCAGATTTACATGGATATTGAGGTTGGTTAGAGCCTTAAACCATAGGGGCTTAGGCAATCAGGCATTTGACTGTGTGCGTGTGTGTGCGTGTGTGTGTGTGGGAGGTTTACGGGGTAGCTGATCGTTGACTTGATGAAAAAAGTATATGACATGAAAGCCTGTCAGCTCAAATAATCTATCTCCTTCTCTTCATCTCAGTCGGTCTCTTGTGGGACACTACATTTGAATTGCCAAACTAAATTAAGTTAAATTCACCCATGTGACACAGACAGAGTCAGCCCTCCAAGTGTTTGGCACTATATGTGAACATAGAAATCCCTGATGTATCAATGACAATGACACAGTGACAGCATTGCGTCTTAGATCAAGAGGAAAACAAGAAGGGATCTAATTTTAAATCTAACTCTCACACATATTCTCATTCATCACCAGATTCTGAATCAGTGTTACAGCTGTAATGATCTTAAGGTATTGTATGTCTATGCTGTTTGCTGTCAATCACTTTGAAACAGATTAAGTCTTAAAAAACAGTCATTCGTTTTTTTCAATTCAAACACTAAACATGAGCTGAAGTGTCACAAATGTCATTGTCACTGACTGGCCCCATAGTATAAAGTCAGCAGAAATCTTCAGAATCCAATGTGTGAAAGCAGGAGTTCTCCCGCTGGATTCACCACAAGCAAGTGCAGGGGGTTGATGACAAAAAATGAAATAAACAAAAGAAAGATGAATATCAAATATATCAGACGAAAACAAATATCTCCAGGTGAAAAAGCGCAGCCATACACAATGAAGACGCCGACAAAGATGTCAAGAGAGTTTTTGTTGATAAAACCCGGTGACAGTGTTGATGTGCTGCAGCCGAATTACTGTGTTATTTCTGTTATCTGTCTGCTGCACCATCCTTTGTCTGACTAATGCGGAGAATTTGTTGCTGTTGTGAACGTACATGTGCAGAGAATCTCCCGCTGCGTCATGCGAAAGGGAACCTGCAGGTAAAGTACAATCCCAGTTCTCTGGACTTTCTCCTTAGCGGAGGTAATAAAGATTGTCAACATGCAGCTTCGACAGAAATGCCCTTAGTGGCTGGGTGCAGTATATGTAACAAAAACCAACCTCCTCTATGGTAGCATATTTACAATGGGCCGGCATAAATCAACTGTTTTTTCTAGTTTCTGTGATTTTAGGTATGGTCGGGTGTTCATATTTTTTCTGCATAACTTAGTTTTAAGTACAGTTGAAGGGAGTGGATCCATCTTTAATTACCATCATTGATAGTGACACTATACCTTAAAATAACACAATTTGCTTACTTCCTGAGAAGGAGATCAGGAAATCAATATTGAACTCAGGTCTGTTGTTTAGCATTGAGCGGGATGTAGGATGTGGTTAGCCCAGTTTAGAAAAGACACAGAGGACTCAGAGTGAAGCAGCGAGCCAGCTGTGTGCACAGCTTCCTAAATACTTGTTGTCACAGTTAGTTTTCCTAGATTTACCATGTTGCCAGTGCAGACATGGCCAAAACTTCAGTAGATGGATTAACTGGTTGTCGAGAAATAATTACAGCACATAATTTCCACAAGTGTTTCATTTGTTTTGTACACATTCATGAAAAGAGATGGAGTTGGCTTTTAAGCTTGTAAAACATTCACTTATTTTTTTTTGTTCTTCATTGTAAGAAGCTGCCTTGCCTTTTCCGTGACTGGCTCTCTAACTTCTGACTATGGTATCCCTGGCTGAAGACACTGGTCATGCACAGTGAGAGCGCAGGCAGGTCGGTTAGTGACGGCGAGGCTGGCAAATTGTTTCATTCCAAACAAATGAAATGATGCAAAGTCAGGCTGTTTTTTCTTTTTTTCAGATGAATCCAAGAAGGATAACTACAAAACTTTCTTGCACATAAGAGTTTTACACACTGCAGAGATAGCAGTTGAAGTTTTGCTTTCAGATTACTTCAGATGGTTTAAATTTAAAACTGAATGTGACCTACATGTGAACTGTAGACCCACGTGTACAGAGGGAATCCCTGCACACCGAGTTCTGCTTCTTTCAGTGCTGTGGTGAAAGAAACCTGATCAGCCTTCCTTCATCTCTTAAGCCTGATTGTCTCTTTGTCCTTTGTGAAACAATACATGTGACTGCAGCTGTGCACTCTGACACCTTTAACTGCACAACAATTCCAACAATTACCACTTGGCTTTGATGGGATTAACTGAGTTATGTGAATGGTGTTGTGGAGCCGTGCCATATGTTTCTGTTTAATGAAATTTCCTTCATTATCTTAATAATGTCCGTCCCTGTGTTGCCGGTGATTTACGAGCACATGGCCTCATACATTACCATCAGCAAGTGGCTTCTGAAGCTGCTGTAACTGCATCACAGAATGCCCTCCTGGGTGTTATATACATAGCTCATATACAACAATTAGCAAAGCATATGCGCTGCATCAAAAGTTTTCTTCAAAACTGCTGCTGGGTGCACAACAGTTGAGAAAGGTAATCCATTAGTCATCTGTTTGTTATAATCACCCAATCAGACTGTTTTCAGACAATTTTATTGGGTTTTGTTTTGTGTGACATATTTCTGTTGATCCTCTTTCTTGTAATCTTGCTTACAAACATACAGGTTTGAAAACAAAACCTTAGCAGATTATACTGAAGTCACTACTAAAGAGGACTTTGTGGTGCCATTTATAGTAGGTGCAGCACATTTGTACAGGCTGAGCAGTGCGTAAGGACATGTTAAGGTTTGAATGGTCAATCGTTTAAAATAAGGGAGTGCCCTACATGTCCCACTTATATATCAAGCAATGGCATTCTCTGGCATAGTTACGTGTGGTATTTTACACAAATGTTAATTTATGTGCTCTGTCCTTATCAAATCTGCCCAATAAGTACAGAAATCTCAATCTGTGTTTCCGTCTGTATTTGTCATTGTCATAAAATCATCTAATTGGCTTCATACTTTGAACCACTATCGACCTGTGCTCTGTAGCACAAGTTACATTGTCGTTTATGAACACAGCGCAGCAATGATACCTGATTCTTCAGGTCGTGGTTCTGCACACTGAGTTGAGCTACACTGAACTTTGAATAAACAGGTGAACAGCTCTTTGTGCAGCAGTGCTGGCGTCAGGGCTCAGTAGTTTGCCACCAGCATTACCACAGGCTAAGCTAACAGCCCTTTCTTAACAGACACAGAAACATATAATATAAATATATATATAGAGCGAGAGAAATAAAGCAACTACCTTGAATTAAAAGTATATTCTGAAGCATGAATGGCACTGCACAAAACTCTTATCCAGCCTTTAAGAAAAAATATCTTCGCCACATGATTTCTGCCGGATGGACTCTATTCCCCTGTTCCTGACTGTGACACTAATCAAATTCAAAGCTCATGTGACAGTCTCTCATTTCCATACTAATGCACCGCCCTACTGACTGAAGCTGTTTCTTTGGTGACACTGCCATTACAAAACTGCCTCGACTTCTCGACAGAGGAGAGGACTGCTGTTGTAGAGTTTTTTTTTTCCAATGAAGTCAAACCAAAACGGCCATTCACTGTCATCTTTCAAGTGGCTGTGAACCTTATAATGATGCTTACATTGACATTTCTCAAATATTCAGACTTTTTCCGGACCAGGATCTTGTCCTAGAGTTTGTTAACAGAGAGACAGCAAGATGGGTGAAACCCTACAGGTGGGTTACAGTGCAAGCATCTTACCAGTTAGGTGCAGGCCATGATAGTCCCATTATATCAATCCACACATGCTGTGATGTCAAGCGGAAGTTATGGTATTGGTGTCTGTGAGAAAATAAGACTGACAGGGTCTGGCTCCAACCATTTAAGCACCTGGTCTTGACACAGAAAGAAAGAGAAAAAGAAGGCTACAGAGAAGGTGATAGAAACATTCAAAGAGACAGAGAGAGAAAGGAGAGAAGTAGGAGGTGACTCACCACACAGATACTGTATTCTCTCTCTGGTGGGAACTTGCCCTGTGAACATCTCACTCTGCTCCCTTGTGTCTGAGGCTCTTGTGCTCATGTCAGTTAAGCTGCATGACAGATTCTGTTATTTTTCCTCCATCTTACAAGGTTATATTGTGGTTCTTTTACATTGCAATGTATTCCACAAACCACCAGGAGCGGAAAATGCATCCTGTGGAACACTGTTCACCGCACTGGGGCAGGTAATATCAAGTGTAATGATTAAGGTAAAATTATATTACATATCATTATATTATGTTGGATTTGTTGTGTCTTTGGCCTTCTGTTTGTATCAGGTACAATAACATCCAACCAAGTAAATAACTTAGACCTGTGAGTGTGGTAAAACTATTTCTTTAAATTTACTGGTTGTCATTAAGCCAAAAGTTAGACAAGACTATTATAACAACTTACTACAGAGGTAAAAAGTAAAGTAAAATAGCTCAATGTTGAGCATAAAAAAAATGGACACAATTGAATTTCTCCTCACAGGAAGATAAGTTAACCTGTTTTTTTTCTTTTTTTTAAACCTGCCAAACACTTTGAGTGGTTGATGAGTCTAGAGAAATGCTGTATAAATGCAGGCCATAACTCCTCTGCTTTTAAACCTGATTATACCTCTTTTGAGTATTAATGCCATTTAAATGTATTCATAAAATAATGACTGAATACATCTTTGGGATAAGGATCAGGGTTTCCCGGGCTGGCCGTGTTCTCTGTGTGTGTTCTTCCTGTGTATGAGTGGGATTTCTCCAGGCACTTTTCTTCCACGAAGAGTCCAAAGACATGCAGATTGGTTTTGGGTTAGTCGGAGACACTGTGAATAGTGTGTCTCTGTGTGTTGGCCCTGTGATACGCTGGCGACCTGTCCAGTGTGTACCCTTCCTCTCGTCTAATGTCAGCTCTCTTCATGACCTTCAAAGGATAAGCAGTATAGATAATGTATATTTGAATCAGTGGATAACCCTATTATGTCAACCTGCTTTAAGTGGATGTAATTGCTTGCCTGGTACATTTAAGCTATTAAGAAAACTGGACATTTGTTTCTTTGTTATTAATTAAACCAATATTCCATAAACCCAGTAAAAATGTGTAACATCTTCAACTCCAATCAAACCCTTATGTTATCAATAAACAATGAGCTCTATTCGTTGTCTTTAAAAAGTGTTAAAGATTTATTAAGTCTAAACCAGTCAACCTCTACAGGTTAATGAGGTGTTACGTACATGAAATGAAAGCACGGTGAATCAAAAAGAGTAAAGACAGAGTAAGCAGAGCCACGTCAATGTGATTCTAGGATGTTCCTCTAACCCAAATTAATCACAAGTAAAAACAACTGCGGAAAGTTTATTCCCAACAGGAAGCCCACTGGTACAACATTTGTTTTAGGGGTCATTATTTAGCCAAACAGAGGTGGAACTGGCACTGCCAGCCACCAGCTGCATTGCTACTATTATGAATAAACTTTAGTGCAAACATTTGTTACTTTTATGTGGTCCTCTATATTTATTCTATATATACGCAGGCAGCAGATACACAAACTCAAAGATAGACAGAGAACAGCATTGTCCATTTTCTGTTTTTATGACAATCAGCCGCTCCTTTAGTAAAAACCACTAATGCACATTTATAATTTGTCAGCGCAGTCTGTTCTGATGATGTGAAAGCCAAATGATTAACCTTGATAGAAATAATCTATGGTAACCAGTGCTGATGATACAAATCATGTTATGGAATATTGTTATTAGTAGTGTATTTTCGGGATAAGTTTTTTAATCTTTCTCCCCATTTGTCCAACAGCTATAATAACCTGATCAGACTCTAGAAGTGCAGTGTCAAAAAACTGTGATAAACAAGCCCGACTTTTTCAAAAGTGAATACTTTCCTTGAGATATATCCTTTGACAGAGTGCTGTCAAAAACAAATGTTTTCTCATAAAATTTAAATACAGTTTTCAGAAAAACTGCATCAGAGGATGTGGACATTTCCATCCATTACTCTTTTGTGAATATTAGAAATTAGCTTGAGATTAAGCAGTAGTGCTGCTAATTCAAAAAGTTAATGTGATGTTTTGCGTGTAATCCCCAAAAATGACATGCGTTAAGGATAACAGGTGCAAACACGGTGGAGGCAGTAGTAGTGAGTGTGTTCCGTGTGTTACTGGTTTCCTCCATGGAGTTTTATAGAGTAGAGTGACTGCAAGCACAAAGTAAAATTGAATGCCATGGAATTGTATGTGTTAGTGGAAAAGGAAAACAAGCATGCTGTTGAGCTACAGCAAATAAATAATAATATTGTTAGGGATTTAGTAGATCGTGGCCCCACAACAGACACGGACGAGAGAGTTCGTAAGAGGAATGTTTATTTTGTCAGTTATAACAGCTGGCAGTAGTGGCAGGGTGCCGGCTGGTTAAGAAGTCCAGGGTGGAAGCGAGGAGGCGACGTCAGCGGTTAGGCACACGGAGATCTGTAGAAGTTGAAGAACAAGGTTTTAGAATACCTCCAACACGGTGCCTGAGTTTAAGAAGGTCGCGTCGTATAGCTACCGAGGATACTGAATAATCCGGCGCTGGAGTGATGATCGAGCCCGGCATTTATGGAGGAGGTGAATGAGATGATTCGGGTCCGGTGTGCCTCGTCTGTTGTCGCCAGGAATCAGGCCACGCCTCGGACCCCCACACGCGCCGAGGGGACACTACAGGGAAAGATGAGAACAACAACAAACTCCACAATCCCCACAGTACCCCCCCCTCAAGGGACGCCGCCTGGCGGCCGACCCGGCTTGTCCGGGAAACAAGCATAAAAGTCATCGAGGATGGTACCGTCCAAAATCAGGGAACGAGAAACCCATTGTCTCTCCTCTGGGCCATATCCCTCCCAGTGCACGAGGTATTGGTAACCTCGACCACGCCGGCGTACATCCAATACCTTATTAACCGTATATGCCGGGTGGTCATCTATGATAAGGGTGGGTGGGGGAGGCTCCGCAGGAGGGCTTAATGGACTTGTGGACACTGGCTTGAGATGAGAGACGTGGAACGTGGGATGAACTTTCAAAGACAGGGGGAGTTTGAGTCTCACCGCACACGGATTTATTATCCGATCGACCTCAAATGGCCCAATGTATCTAGGTGTCAATTTACGTGATTCGGTTTGGAGAGGCAGATCCCGGGATGATAGCCAGACCATCTGTCCTGGCTGATAGTCAGGAGCAGGGGTGCGATGCCGGTCAGCCACTCGCTGATTGCGGGATGCAGTACGGACCAGGGCTGCCCGGGCCTCGAGCCAGACCCGACGAGCACGCCGCAGATACTCCCCCACGGATGGCACTGCCACGTCAGCTTCCTGAGATGGGAACAGAGGAGGTTGAAACCCATTAGCAACCATGAACGGCGACATACCTGTGGCGGAGCAGACCAGGGAGTTGTGAGCGTATTCGATCCAGGGGAGGTGTGTGGCCCAGGAAACCGGATGTCGGGCTGAAACACAGCGCAGTGCTGACCCCAGATCCTGGTTCGCCCGTTCTGTCTGGCCGTTGGACTGAGGATGGTATCCGGAAGATAGGCTGGCCGACGCCCCCAACGCCTGGCAGAACGCCTTCCACGTCCTAGCGGTGAACTGAGGACCCCTGTCCGAGACAATGTCTACCGGGATGCCATGCAAACGGAAGACGTGTGTGATGAGAAGGTTAGCGGTCTCCAAGGCGGAAGGTAACTTAGGTACCGGGATGAAGTGAGCTGCTTTGGAGAATCTGTCAACGACGGTCAGAATCACAGTGTTTCCTTCCGATGGGGGTAAGCCAGTTATGAAGTCAACCGCCACATGTGACCACGGGCGGTGAGGAATGGGCAGAGGATGCAGTAAACCAGCGGGGGCTTGATGTGATGCCTTACCTCGGGCGCAGACAGAACAGGCAGCGACGAACCCCCTGGTATCGGCCGCCATGGAGGGCCACCAGAAACGCTGTTGGAGAAGGGCCAGAGTTCGCCGAAAACCCGGATGGCAGGCGATCCGGGAGGCGTGTCCCCATTGCAGAACCGGGGATCTCACTCCCTCAGGAACAAACAATCTGTCCGGAGGGCAGCCTGGTGGAACCGGCTGGTCCCTCTGGGCCCCCTGGACCACACCCTCGATCTCCCACCTGGCCGCTCCCACCACGCAGGCAGCTGGCAGGATGGTGTCTCCAGCCGTGTCCTCCATAGGGAGCGCAAACTGACGCGACAGCGCATCTGGCTTGATGTTCTTGGACCCGGGCCGGTAGGTGAGTGTAAAGTGGAAGCGCCCCAGGAAGAGTGCCCACCGGGCCTGGCGGGAGTTGAGCCTACGAGCAGAGCGGAGATAAGACAGGTTTTTATGATCGGTCCACACAATGAACGGATGCGTGGATCCCTCAAGCCAGTGCCTCCACTCCTGCAGAGCCAGAACCACCGCCAGCAACTCCCGGTTCCCGACGTCATAGTTTCTCTCCGCCGGTGAGAGCTGGCGGGAGAAAAAGGCACATGGGTGCTCCTTCTGGTCGATGGTGGAGCGCTGCGACAGCACGGCCCCCACCCCGGAGTCCGAGGCATCCACCTCCACCACAAACTGTAAGGCAGGGTCAGGGTGAATGAGTACAGGAGCAGATGAAAACAACAATTTAAGTCTAGCAAACGCCCCCTCCGCTGCAGGTGACCACACAAAAGGAATTTTAACCGACGTCAGCTGCGTCAGAGGTGTAGCAACTATACTATAGTCCTGGATAAATCTGCGGTAGAAATTGGCAAACCCGAGGAACCTCTGAAGTTGCTTCCTTGATGTAGGAGTGGGCCATTCGGCCACTGCCTTAACCTTGGCAGGGTCGGTCCTGAGTTGCCCTTTCTCCACAATGACACCCAAAAAACTAATAGAACATACATGAAAATCACATTTCTCTGCTTTTACATATAACCTGTTTTCCAGGAGTCTTCTGAGCACTAGCTGGACATGTTGCACGTGCTCCTGGTGGTTACGGGAGAAAATCAAAATATCATCCAAATAAACAAAAACAAAACAGTTAAGCATGTCTCTTAACACGTCATTAATCAAGCATTGAAAAATAGCGGGGGCATTGGTGAGGCCAAAAGGCATCACCAAATATTCAAAATGCCCCAGGGGGGTGTTAAACCCCGTCTTCCACTCATCCCCCTCTCGGATCCTAACTAAGTGGTAGGCGTTCCTGAGGTCCAACTTAGTAAAAATAGTGGCCTCATGAAGGGACCCAAAAGCAGAGTCAATGAGAGGGAGAGGGTATTTATTTTTAACCGTAATGTCGTTGAGTCCCCGAAAATCAATACAAGGCCGCAGAGACTTGTCCTTCTTCTCCACAAAAAAAAACCCCGCCCCTAAAGGAGATGACGATGGCCGAATGAGACCCGAGGCCACCGATTCGGTGATGTATGTCTCCATGGCGATACGTTCTGGCTTGGATAAATTATAGAGCTTGCTGGAAGGATACGGAACGTTCTGGAGAAGCTCAATCCCGCAGTCATAAGGTCTGTGAGGGGGAAGTGACAGAGCATGGTCCTTACTGAACACCTCCCGGAGGTGGTGATAAACGGCAGGTACGGAGCTCACATCCACGGGCTTGGGAGGAGCCTGTGGCATAGAACGAGTGGAGGGAACGGCGGAACGTAAACAGTGGGCATGACAAAATAAACTCCAATTTAGGACGGACACCGAGGACCAGTCAATGTGGGGGTTATGTAGCTTTAGCCAGGGTAAACCTAACACCACAGGGGAAGTTGGAGAAGAAATAACAAAAAAAGAAATGGCCTCATGATGATTCCCGGACAACAACAGGGAAATAGGCCTTGTGCGGTGAGTAACCTGCGCCAGAAGCCTGCCATCCAAAGCAAAGACCCTCTTGGGGTGAGAGAGGAGCTGACAGGGAACTTGAGCCTGCGTAACAAAACTTGAGTCGATAAAATTGTCATCTGCCCCCGAATCCACCAAGATGGATAGCGAACGGGAGTTTTGATTCCAGGAAACAGTACCTTTGATCAGCAGGCGAGGAGGAGACGAACACACAGAAGACTGACTCACCAACGCTCCCCCAGTGGTTGGTGAGCCCCCCCTTTTGACAAAACCGGGCAGTTGTCACGAAGATGTCCCTCCTGCCCGCAGTAGGCGCAGAGACCCTGTAGCTGGCGACGTTGACGCTCCCGTGGAGGTAGTCTCGTCCTCCCCAGCTGCATGGGTTCCTCGGTGCCTGGAGAAGAAGAAGAGGAAGAAGAGGTGGTCCGCGGAGGAATCCTGTCCGGGCCGAATGGAGGTGGTGGAGAAAACGTAAATCCCCGTTGGAAGGGACCCATTGTCCGAGTCACGGGAGGTGCATGACCGACACCCCCGGATCTCTCTCTGCGTCTCTCGTGGAGGCGACAATCCAAGCGGATAGCTAGCGAGATTAGCTCGTCCAGTGAGGTGGTCTCGTCACGAGCAGCTAGTTCGTCTCTCACGTCGTCTCGTAATCCCCGGAGAAACACCCCCTGTAACGCTGTCTCGTCCCACCCGCTCTCGATGGCTAAAATGCGGAAGTCCACCGAGTGCTTAGCCACGGAGTTAGCTCCCTGGCGAAGAGACAGGAGCCGGCTACTGGCCTCCTTGCTGCGTAGCGGATGGTCAAAAACTTTGAGAAACTCGTCGGAGAACGAGGAAAATGAAGAGCAAACCGGAGAATGACTATGAGAAAGTGCAACAGCCCAAGCCGCGGCCCTGTCTGAAAGCAAACTCATCACAAAAGCTATCTGCGACCTATCTGTGGAGTATGTTGAAGGCTGTTGCTCAAAAACGAGTCCGCACTGAAAAATAAACTCTCTACCGGCACCAGACTGACCAGAAAACCTGGCGGGTGTGGGGATAACAGGCTCCCGGGACTGAGTGGGAAACGAGCCCGAAGCAGCGGCTGATGACGGTGCTGGAGCTGGACCCGGAGCTGGCGGAGACGGATGCGAGGCGAGGTGCGACCCTATCTGCTCCACCCGACTGCCGATCAGCGATACCTGGGAGGTAAGTGTGGTGATGGCCGCCATGGTCTCGAGTAGTGTCTTCTCCTGTTGTCCAACCCGGTCTTCGTAGGAGGCCAATGCCAGTCTGAATCTCTCCGTGTCTGCGGGGTCCATGTCGTGGCCGGATTATTCTGTTAGGGGTTTAGTAGATCGTGGCCCCACAACAGACACGGACGAGAGAGTTCGTAAGAGGAATGTTTATTTTGTCAGTTATAACAGCTGGCAGTAGTGGCAGGGTGCCGGCTGGTTAAGAAGTCCAGGGTGGAAGCGAGGAGGCGACGTCAGCGGTTAGGCACACGGAGATCTGTAGAAGTTGAAGAACAAGGTTTTAGAATACCTCCAACACGGTGCCTGAGTTTAAGAAGGTCGCGTCGTATAGCTACCGAGGATACTGAATAATCCGGCGCTGGAGTGATGATCGAGCCCGGCATTTATGGAGGAGGTGAATGAGATGATTCGGGTCCGGTGTGCCTCGTCTGTTGTCGCCAGGAATCAGGCCACGCCTCGGACCCCCACACGCGCCGAGGGGACACTACAGGGAAAGATGAGAACAACAACAAACTCCACAATCCCCACAAATATAAGTCAAAGAAACGCAATACGGGAGAGTATCTGCGAGAAAGTAAACGCTGTGGGAAAAACAAAAACACCAACTGATGAAATTAAGAGAAGATGGCAGACCATAAGAATTAGAAAAAAAAGTAAGGATAGCTCATAATAAAACCTCAGCAAAAACAAGTGTGTGAGGCCAGTGAAAGAGATGCCTCTGACCAATATCGAGTAGGAGGTGCAGTTCTCTTTCTTTCTTCCTTGCTCATCACAATAACTGCAGCCATCTCTGAGTAACGCTGCCCGAAATGCACCTATTCCATTGATGTTGCACCTGAATCAACAATTGATTGTTCAACACATCACCATTTTCTGTCAGAATGGCAAGACACAAACCATTACCTCACCATTACAAACACTGACATATCACATTTGTTTCTTTCCTTAATTGCAGTTGTTTGCTGGGGAACAAAAGCTTCTGAGAATTCATTCACAACACACCATCTGCTTCTCAGTTAAGAAAAGTGTCAAGAAAAGCCCACGGTTGAAGGAGCTTCAGCTTTAGTGTCTTCTCCTTTTAGAAACAATTTATTTAAATCAATTGAACTGATTCAATTTGAATGATCTGAGGAGTCACTTTACAAAACATAAACAAAATGTTGATCACATCAACACAGTATGTTTCCCTTCATTCTGAGCTCCCGGTATAGCTGCTACAACACACACACACACACACACACACATTGTCTGCAAAAGTGTGTGTATACTTGTGTGTTTATGAGAAGTAGTAGAGTACTGATATTATGTTTCTGCTTAATAATATAAAATAATCTGCATTAGATTTTACGTTGAGCCTCCATGCTTTTTATCTATATTCATAACTCCATACTACTCCCATATCACTGCAAAATAATCATTATTTATAACATTCGTTTAAAATGCACTCAATTATTCACCTTCGCATGACATATTTAACACATGATATTGATGCTTATGAAACATTTAGACTGCCGCGTGTCTCCATGAGCACATGCAATCATGTGTGTGAGCAAACGGGGAATTGGTTTGTGTTTCTTGTGCATTTCATATGTTGAGTGTTTAAAAAATGGTGTGTGATGTAGCATTGCATCCAGTAGTGTTTTTTCCTGTTCCAGATCCTGCAGACCGGAAACTAATCTTTGTTATTGAGTAGTGCGCAAAGAGACTGTGTGGGTGTGAAAGAGGGAAAGATCATCATGCTGATTACACAGATTGTGCCACTGTGCCATTAAACAGCATAATGCTATGTGTCATTAGACAGCTTTAAGGGACAGTAACAAGGAGACGGAGGGGGGGTTAGCAGATTTAATGATGCACACTGTTGGTCAGTGACAGCTTGGTGTTGAGAGCCGCATACATCTGCTTTGTGCTGTTTATTAGACTGTTTGGCCATTGCCTGATGGAGCAAACTTACTTGTGTTATTTGAGCCAAATACACATTTCTAAATAGAAACATGTTGAAATCCTAACATATTAATTTGATTTCATGGATTTGAAGTGTCCACTGACCTCCAAAGAGCTTTAATGTTTTTTTTCTTAGATTTTGTATTCACTTTTTTTTAAGCGCAACCTTATTTAACACACGTTTAACCAAATCTAGCTCTATTTTCTGTGTACCCAGTGTTATGAGTTTAAATCAAGGCCAAATGTATCTCAACCAAGATTTTCAGCAGTATCTATCTAATTTTTGAGACTCAGTAACATATTTATATAAAACATGCAACCCCAGCTACATTATCTTTGATTATTCAAGCCAACGTTTAGGACGATAAATATATAGAGAAAAAAAATCCCTGTACCCGATGAAAGGTTAGCGTTACAGCTACTGGATGAGTCACAAGAAAAAATGCTCTTTGGATAAAGTTTGACGGAGTTTCGAGAATCACAAGCAACTGCATGATTTGCTCAGACAAAGGCTCAGTTTGCGCTGAGAGACATTACAACAGAGACCACAAAGTTTTATTATGTCGTCACCAGATCTTCTGTTCACGGAGCTGTTCCGGCAGCAGCTGCCGACTCAGGTGCGGTCTGCTTTGGCCAACACTATCATCACGGATGGCAGGCATTGGCTTAGGAACCCCAATAAGTTTTTCCTGGCGGGGCAACAGAGCTGCGCGGCTGCGTGGGACTCACCCTCTGGCTGTTAGGGCTGCAGCGGTTAAGCGGCAACAAAACTCCCACCTGTGTTTTTACCATGCACGATTTGGTTCAAAAGCTAAAAGGTGTTGCCCCCCATGCAGTTTCAACAGGATGGGGACCGGCTTGGCTGGTACCAATTAGCTGCCATGAGCGGCAGCAGGTCATGCAGGCTGCTGTTTATCCAGGATACAATATCTGTGCAGCACTTTCTGTGCGACACAGGGGCGCAGAGGAGCGTTTTGCCTGCATCACGAGTGGATATGCCGACTGACAGGCACAGGCCCTCGCTGCAAGGGTTCAAATAGTTTTATAACAGTGTTTTAAGATCTGTACCACTGAGAGAACTACAGAAAGACTGATTACAAACAATAAATTCTGCCCAAAAAATTGAATAAAGGAATAAAATCTTGATGGAATTAAAGTGTAAAATGAACGTAGGCATAATTAAGACCTACTGAATGTATTGAAGACCTAGCACATCATATTTGAACAAAT